>NC_142072.1:17796250-18107500 GCF_059756535.1 Pantherophis guttatus | reverse complement strand
AGTGTCTTTCCGGGAAATCCAGTTTGCTGATTATTTGGAAATATTTTTCCCACCCACAGTTTCTGGAGATCTGCTTGTGCCAGAAAACAGAATGGACTCATGAAAGTTCATATGCATTCATGCATGAATATATTATGTACCAGTGGTAGGTTTCAAAATTTTTTACTACCGGTTCTGTGGGTGTGGCTTGGTGGGCATGGCTTGGTGGGCGTGGCAGGGGAAGGATACTGTAAAATCTCCATTCCCACCCCACTCCAGGGGAAGGATACTGCAAAATCCCCATTCCCTCCCCACTCCAGGGGAAGGATACTTCAAAATCCCCATTTCTTCCCGATCAACTGGGACTTGGGAGGCAGAGAATAGATGGGGGCGGGGCCAGTCAGAATTTTTACTACCGGTTCTCCGAACTACTCAAAATTTCTGCTACCGGTTCTCCAGAACTGGTCAGAACCTGCTGAAACCCACCTCTGATATCTACCTCTGTGTCTCCAAGGGGTCTATTTCTCTTCCGTTAGAAAGCACGTGCTAGCTTTGGCAGACGTTTGCAGCAGCCAAATAGGAACCAGGTCAAAATCCTTATGCATCCGAGACAATTGGTTATCTTGATTTGCGAGAGCGCTTTGCTTCACATTTAAAGCGACCAAAGCTGGGCTTTGATCGCAAAGAGGCCATGGTGAGATGTTCTGCCCCAGCTTCGGACCCCAAAGAACGCAGCACACACAAACTCTATACAAAGCTTATTTTACTCAAATAACTTAGTCTTTTATCATTCAAAGGCTGTTAATGAACTGTCTTAACAACATACCAGAATTCTAAGATAAAGTAATCATAGTCTTACTAGAGTTGGCAGAAGGCCCAGAAGCAATTTTGCAGACATGAAGGAGAATGAATTAAAGTTGTTCCCTACAAATTGCTTCAGTTGGCGTTCCTTCTTAAATAGGCTAAGGGAGTGGCCAATTAGCCCCAAGCCTTACTCTCGAGGAGACCTCCTCCTGAGGAGCCACTCCTGCCTTTTGGCAACTCTGTGCGCCCATGCATCGAGGCTCCTCCTCTTCATCCTCTTTACTTAAAGGAGCTTCTGGAGGTTCTGAAGGCCCTGGTTGAATCCCCACCTCTGGCACCACATCTTCTCCAGCTTCCTCACTGTCTGACTCGATGTGGCCCTCAATGAAATTGAGTTTGACACCCCGATCTAGATCAGGGGTCTCCAACCTTGACAACTTTAAGACTTGTGGACTTCAACTCCCAGAATTGAAGTCCACAAGTCTTAAAGTTGCCAAGGTTGGAGACCCCTGATCTAGATTCTAGAATAAGGCTCTCCAAAATTTAAGACTTGTGGACTTCTACTCCCGGAATTCCTCAGCCAGCATATTGAGTATGTCTTGGAGTTGAAGTCTATAGGTCTTTAAATTGCCAGGTTTGAAGAGCCCTGATCTAGAAAGAGTGGACCTGCCACTGTAACGTGCTGAAGATGGGCCTGTCTTTGAAGCAGGGTGGATAAAAATCAAAGATTTTTTTTAAAAAAATCAAAAAAATCAGATTTTTTTTATTTAAATCGGATTTTTTTTTATTTTTATCGAATTTATTTTAATAAAAAACTTTTGAGGTAAAAATCTATCATAAGATAGTTTTCTATTTAAGATACATAAATAATTTAGTTTATTCAGCATGAAATGGAGCTTAGTTATGTAGCATGAGGCTGTATATTCTGCAACACTGGGACTATCGGTGAGTCAAAGGAGTAGTAGAGATGACAGTTGCTCTTTAAAAATTATGATTTAAATCGAGTTGATTTAAATCAAGCCTTTTTACTAGTGATTTAAATCATGATTTAAATTGTGATTTAAATCAACTCGATTTAAATCAAATCCACCCTGCTTTGAAGCTGACCTTGAAACTTCAGCTGAGGCAGAACTGAGGCACTGTCAATTCATGGAACCAGCTCCTATTACATCACTCATACCTGTTGGAATTGCAAAAAAGACCAAGGCTCTAAAAAGGCTTAGAACCAGGAATTTTGAAGAATTGCTTGAAGCCCTATAAGCCAATCTGTGTTTTAATATTGGCTGAAAATTGGGTGGTTGCTTGTTTCCATATTGCCGAATCTGTTGACAGTGGGAAGGAAAGCTCCTTCAGCAGCTGTTCTTATTTTGTGCTTTCCCTTCTCAATGAGAGTTGATCCAGTCTGCGTAGCTGTTTTCAGCTGAGCATGGAGCATATTAAAATATTGTTGGAATCTGGATTGATTTGCAGCTCTTTTATGATTGAGATGGTTTTATTCTCCTCTTGGGTGATTCGTATTCTGTAACCCATCTTGAAAGACTTGAGTTCTAGAAATATAGTTAAGAAATGGATTAACTAAAAGCATTCTTACTGAAAGAGAATGAGAGGAATCTAAACTTCAGGGCTTAGTTTAAATTTTATTCTTTCACCATGGAGCAGAAAAGGACTATATATATCTATGGTTCTCATCCAAGAGATCTATTGATCTTTATTAGATAGATAGATAATAGAATTCTTTATTGTCCAAGTGTGATTGG
The DNA here is from genome assembly GCF_059756535.1 of Pantherophis guttatus. NCBI lineage: Eukaryota > Metazoa > Chordata > Lepidosauria > Squamata > Colubridae > Pantherophis > Pantherophis guttatus. The sequence goes on along the minus strand of NC_142072.1, from coordinate 18,104,960 downwards.
ACACACAAGGAATTTTTCTTGGTGCATATGCTCTCAGTGTACATAAAAGAAAAGATACATTCGTCAAGAATCATAAGGTACAACACTGAATGATAGTCATAGGGTACAAATAAGCAATTGAATCGTACTAGGAAACAAACAATATAAACAGTAAGGATTCAGCAACAAGTTACAGTCATACAGTCATAAGTGGGAGGAGATGGGTGATAGGAACGATGAGAAGATTAATAGTAATAGTAATGCAGACTTAGTGAATAGTTTGACAGTGTTGAGGGAATTATTTGTTTAGCAGAGTAATGGCGTTCAGGAAAAAACTGTCCTTGCGTCTAGTTGTTCTGGTGTGCAGTGCTCTATAGCATCGTTTTGAGGGTAGGAGTTGAAACAATTTATGTCCAGGATGCGAGGGGTCTGTAAATATTTTCACAGCCCTCTTTTTGAGTCCTGCAGTATACAGGTCCTCAGTGGAAGGCAGGTTGGTAGCCATGGTTTTTTCTGCAGTTCTAATTATCCTCTGAAGTCTGTGTCTGTCTTGTTGGGTTGCAGAACCAAACCATTAATTATTCTTTATTAGTTGTTAGGACAACCTGAAACCACTAGATCCAGAGGTCTAATTTTGAAGAACTGTTGCAAAAAGGGAGAAATGGATGTAGACGGATGTGTATGAGTTTCTAAGGAGCATATGATTAGCTGTTAGATAAGTACGTTGCTCTGATTATAGGATGATTTGGTGCAAATCATGAGGTTTTCTTTAGGTATTATCTCAGTATCATACCTGGTGACCTTAGTTATTCTGTCTTGAATAATTGTTTTGAAATAGAGGCAGTCTTCAACTTATGACCACAATTGGGACCCAATTTTTTACAGCTAAGTAAGGCAGTTATTAAGTGAGTCAGGTCTGATTTTATCTTTTTTTGCTACAATGGTTAATGTCATGCAGTCATTAAGCAAATCCATCTTCTCCCATTGACTTTGCTTGCTGGAAGGCGATTACATAACCCAGGAATGCTGCAGTTATTATATATATACATATCAGTTGTCAAGTGTCCAAATTTTAATCATGTGACTTTGGGGAGGATCAGTTGTAAGTCACTTTTTTCACTGCCGTTATAACTTTGAACGTTTGCTAAAGGAAGGGCTGTGAGAACTTCTCCTATTCTGAGTTTTGTTTTTAGTTCATACCGACATACTTAACAGAGTAACAATAACAATAAATAGTCAAGGCAGTAGGAAGCGAATTGCTGTGTTCGTCTTATATACTCTTAATTTTATTTTGACGAATGTTTTCAATCTAAAGAGAAGTCCTAAACCAAGTGCAGACATGGTAGGAAATTAGTTAGTAGGAAAACAGTCTGAATAGACAGGCTTACAATTTAAGGAAGCATTTTATCTTTGTAGCCTACAATATACAGCTAGCTACTTAATGTACGGAGAGCAAAAGAGATTTCTTACGCCCACTTGTTAAATGCTAATTTGTGAATTTAAATTCACTGCTAGACAAACCTCATCCAGAATTCAACAGCAAGACAGAATCATTGTTTCTCTGGGTTTGTGTGTACCTATTTCGATTCCTTCGGTCTCTTGGCACGTCAATTAACTCTATCCTTGGACACAGCGATGCCCAGATGCTGTCTGAAAAAAAAAAACCCAGCTACCCAGCTAAATGCCAGTTACCTCTTTCTTTTGCAGATGATGAAGTTTGCTTGGGATAACTACAAGCAGTTCGCTCTGGGGAAAAATGAACTGAGACCTCTCACGAGAAACGGACATATCGGGAACATGTTTGGTGAGTTGAACTTTAATGTTGCTGAAATGAGCCCAGTGGCTTTCCTAAATGCTTAGCAACAGGCAGTCAGGCTAGAATGCATATTTTGAAGAGTGACTAAGTACATGGTGGATTCATACTTCCCTCCTTCAGAACAGAGATATAAATATAAGACAACAGCCAGAGCAGCTAGTTCTACCAAGTCACAACACAGCTTGATTCTACAGACTCTTGATTGGCTGGTCCTTCGAATAGTTTTGAAACTGCCACCCTCAACCCAATGTATTTCAGCTGAATCAGTGGTGAAATTCAGCCGGTTCTATCAGGCTCAGGCGAACCGGTAGTGCTGGTGGTGGGAGGCTCCGCCCACCCGCCCGGACATCAGCACATCCTGTTTTTGACCCTCTGCGCATGCTCAGAAGGCTCTGGGCATCCGTGGAGGAGGCGCACGCGCTCACATTTGCGAGCCGGTAGCGAAGGTAAGTGAATTTCACCCCTGAGCTGAATGGTACCATCACAATCTCTGTCCTCAAGGCTTCTGGGGTGGCAGAAGGAAACATAGGTTCTCAAAAACAACCTAAGTCCGTTATGGCGAACCTATGGCACGCATGCTGGAAGTGGCCCGCAGAGCTATCTCTCTGCGCACACGGAGCCATTGCCCATTGCTCTTCCGGGTTCCGGCACATGCGTGTGCCAGGAAACCTGGTCGTCTGGTTTCTGGTGCACATGCACATGTAAAGACCAGCTGGCCAGTGCGCATGGACGACCAGGAACCAACAAGGGGAGCAAGAGCAAGGGGAGCAGAGCTGCCAGCCAGGACAGGCAGGCTGGGACTTCCCTCCTTCCCCGCCTGAGTGGGCTTCTTGCGCCGCCCAAGCCCTCCAGCCCATGGCACTGCTGTGTGTCCACGGTCCGGAGCACCTGGCCAGCTCAGGCACACGGGGAAGGGTTTGCTGGCTGGGTGGCCAGCCACCCCGCCCGCTGATCCTGCTACTGCGATGGGGCGGAGGCGGTTCTTGCGCTGCCATTCCCAGCCAGGATGCTGAAGCAGGAAAAGCTATCAGGGAGAGAAGCTGCCCCAGGAGGGCTGGAGGAGAGCGCAGCATTGAGATGCTGCCGAGGGGTAAGAGGTGTGCCAGTTAGGAAGTGATTGGGAAGGGGAGGGGCTGTGCTGGCTTCTTTTCGGTGACAGGCTTGGGGGGTGCTTCATCCCAGCCAGAGTTGGGACAAAGCTCTCCCACCTGCTGGCCCCACAACCCGAGCCCCGGGAACGCTGACGCCCCTTACCTCTGAGGCCGAGAAGGAGCTCTGGCTTTCCAGCGGAGGGAGGCAGCCCAACTTTCTCTCCCTGTCCAGGGCTGTGGAACTGGGTCGTTGGTGTGGATGTCCCACCACCCCAATGGGGGGCAGGCAGGGAGGTGTGAGGATCCTCAAAAGGCCAGGCGGAGCCGGCGCAAGTGCACCGGAGAGAAATCAGAAGATCATTTGCTTTTCTGGTTTCTGGCGCACATGTGCACTTCGGCACTTGATGCCAAAAAGGATCGCGTATGCTCCCATTTCAGCACTCGGCCTGAAAAGGTTAGCCATCACAGACCTAGGTCATTGGAAGGGACATAAACTATATATGACAGGAGGAGAATAAGAATACAGTGGTACCCTCAATTGCTTTGAAACTCATTGAATTTGATACGCAACCCTTTATGATGAGAAAATTTTGTCCCGGTACTCATTGTCCCGGAACCAATTACGATGAGTATCGAGGTACCACTGTAGAGGAAAACTATAGCAGAAAGATGGGAGTTGTGTCAATGAAGATTCATGGTCATCATTGTCTGGAAATTGAATCAAGGCAACTGAACTTCTTTTCTTCTTGGTTTGAAACATTTTGCTGCTTAGCCAAGTAACTTCTTCGCTGTGAGCAAGTTGGTTAGGGGGACCCCATAGAGGTCCCCCAGGGAGATTAGATGAAAAATGAAACCTCCCTGGAGGACATATATAGAGTCCCCCTAACCAATATGCTCAGATTGAAGAAGCTACCTGAATAAGCAGAAAAATGCTTCAACTCAACAAGAGTTGAGTTGCCATGACTCAACTACCAGCAAAGAAGGGGAACCTTCCTTACTAAGCTTTTGTATAGTTGCAAAGCATTTGCCACTAAAATTAGTGATAAAGATGGCCATAAGAGTAACCCTCATTTGAAATCTAATATTAACCGATTGTTCTACTCATTGATACCCCGAATCTGGAAGACACATGCACACACACAAAAATACACAGCATATGTTTTTCAAGCTTGACAACCTTAGGCTGTGCAGACTTCAACTCCCAGAACCGAAGTCTATCTTAAAATTGCCTAGTTCAAAAAACCTGTGGATGGAGAAACGGGGACCAGGGCTCACATTTTCTATAATGGCAGGTGAGCTGTGTAACATGGATGCCTGTGCTATGCCATGCTGAGAAATGCCTACTGGAATCCTTACTTCCTCTTCTGCCATTTCAATAGTTTAAAGCAGGGGTCTCCAATCTTGGCAACTTTAAGCCTGGAGGACTTCAACTCCCAGAATTCCCCAGCCAGCTTTGCTGTCCGCTGGGCCTAAAGTTGCCAAGCTTAAAGTCCGCCAGGCTTAAAGTTGCCAAGGTTGGAGACCCCTGCTTTAAAGGACTGAGAATCTCAGGGAGCTGAAGGCTAGTTTGGGCACTTGAGAGTAGGTACCCTGTTTTCGCCCCCCAAAATAAGACATCCCCTGATAATAAGCCCAATCGGGCTTTTGAGCGCATGGCAAGAAGGCCAAGCACTTATTTCAGGGTTCAAAAAAATGTAAGACAGGGTCTTATTTTCGGGGAAACACAGTAGCAAAGAGATCACATCTCAGCCATTTGATTTATACCTTGATAGGCTGCTGCTCATTCCACCTCTACAATTTCAAAACAACAGGTAATAAAAAAAACCCACATCAAACTGAGAGGCCACAAATTCATAAAAAAAATCAAATGGCACTGCCGTGCTCGACTCTAAACAGCTTTGAATGAAACTGATTTAAGTGCCGCTCTTACAGTCAGGTTTCTAACCAGTCTGCAACAGGAGAAAAGCTAGAATAGATGAGTTTCAGAGATTGGAGTCAGTGGGTGGTTTTACTCCCCACTCCCACCCGCCCAACTACTAAGCCCCCAGCCACATTACATAAAGCTTTTAAAGGCCCTCTCAGTTCAGATGCAATTTGCCAGATTTAAAAGAGGCTACTGATGGGAAAAACTTAAGCTCAGAAGTGTTATTTCTCCAGAACAGAGCTGCTGGTTACGGAAGGTGGGAGGTGACTTTTGCGAAATACTGACGACATGGCTCAACATTCAAGGCTTTTGCTCTCGGTGCCAGCTGGTTTGCGTAATTTCCCCTTAGCAGGCTGCCGTGTTTTGGGTAGCTCAAATTCTTAACCCTGCTTAGAGCTAGCAAGCTTCCTCCCTCAATAAAACCTCGCTTCTGTTCCTTTGTCAGCGTAGCGCCTACCTTGCCAGTTTTTAATTTAAACATTCAGTATTATGCCTGATCTAAACAGGCAAGACTGAAAACATCACAGTTGTGCCAATCTGGACACAGTTATTTAAGCAGGGTTTTGGACCGTTTCCGTATGGCAAACCCGATGATTGCTAACAGCGTTGCTGGGCCACCATATGTAGCTGGATGCCTGCCTGTTACGTCTAATTAAAGCTGGATAGACAGTCTTGTAAGTTTATCAGCTGATATGACAATTAGTTGCCTCGAAGCTTAGTTGTTCTAATTCAACCTGTAGCATCCTTTCTGAATTAACCCATCAGAAAATGATTGGGCCAGCATCAGACCTGTGGTGGCTCTTTTGTGACAGGTAGGGGACAACAAAGCAACTTGTATTTGTGCGATGAGGGCAATGCATCTTGTGTTGCCTGAATTGTCATGATGGATAATCCGGTGTCTGGGGATAGCATTGTCTGCAGCTCATTTTGTGAGAGCTTTTGAGCAGCATTTGAAATTGCTGCAGGGGTGAAATCCATCAGGTTCTGGAGAACCGGTAGCAGAAATTTTGAGCAGTTTGGAGAACCAGCAGCAGAAATTTTGAGTAGTTCAGAGAACCGGCAGATACCACCTCTGACTAGCCTCAGAGTGGGGTGGGAATGGAGATTTTGCAATATGCTTCCCCCTGGAGTGGGGAGGGAATGGGGATTTTTCAATATCCTTCCCCCTGGAGTGGGGAGGGAATGGAGATTTTGCAGTATCCTTCCCCCTGGAGTGGGGAGGGAATGGGGATTTTGCAGCATCCTTTCCCTGCCACACCCACCAAGCCACACCACATCCACCAAGCCACGCCCACAGAACCGTAGTAAAAAAAAAATTGATTTCACCACTGAATTGCTGCCTATATGATCTTAATGGGTTCTTTGGAAGACTTGGCTGGTCATCTTCTTTTTTCTTTTCTTTTCTTGTTTTATTAAGATGATCCTGGAGTTTGTTACCAGGAAAGTCTCTTTTGACCTCTAGGATATGCAGTGTGACGGGGTCTTTTTTTTTTTTTTTTTTTAATACAAAACCCATTGGAAAAAACAATGCAGATAATTGTGGATAGCTCTCCGTTTGTATGCAGAAGACATTCATTTCTGCATGGCTTAGTAAATAGAGCCAGGAGCGTTGCAATCCCTTTGCAAACATCAGTTAGATGAGATGGTTCAGAAGTCAGTTGGGGGTTTGGGGTTTTTTTTTTGGAACCAATCCTATGCAAATATATTGTAAGACGTGTTTCAGAATGCCATTTTTAATCCTGAAATCTCTTGAGAGCTGCATCATTCTGATACTAACACTTTTTTGAGCTCCTACATTTCCTGGCATGAGTCCATCGTACCTGCTGAACTGATAGTTTAAATCAGAGGTCTTCAAACTTGGCAGCTTTAAGACTTGTGGACTTCAACTCCCAGAATTCTGGGAGTTGAAGTCCACAAGTCTTAAAGCTGCCAAGTTTGAGGACCTCTGGTTTAAATGCTCTTTTTGCTGTTCGCTTCAGATTCTGACATTAGATAAGGTGGGAAGAGACCAAGATGGGTGGGGCCCACATTTGACAAATAACATAAATGGAACTTTCTTTGTGGCTGTTGTTGTGGTCATGGGACAATTCATACTCCATCTGATATCCATACTCATGCACTGTTGGCGGTTTTTGTCATTTGTTTTAGCAATGTTTTGTGTTCCCCTTTTTATTGGACCTTTTTCTATTTTATACTTCCTTTGGAGATTGGGAAACTCAGATTTGAACATTAATAATACCACAGGGCTATCCAAGCAGATTGTGTTGAACTCTGTTGTTCTTTTTTTTTGGATTATAAGGGAACAAACAAATACAACAACTGAATTCTCACCAAAAGTGTGCCCTAAACCAGTGTTTTTCAACTTGCCACCTGTTGTTGTGGTCCGCCAGCAGCCTACGGAGCTGGCAGCAGAGACGGACAGTGAGGAGGCTGGGGAGGACCATGGGCCAGTCCTGGAGTCTGGGGAAGGCTCGGACGAGGGCTCTGCGTCGAGGCAGAGAAAGGGCCATTTGGGAGGTATGTGCTGCCTCCGGAGTCTCCAGAGTCGGACCTCAGCGAGGCAGAGGAACAGGGGGAGCCTGTTCCCAGTGTGCGCATGCGCAGAGCTGCCAGAAGGCAAGAACAGTTAAAACAAAAGGGACGACTCAGGAGTAGGGCTTGGAGATGATTGGCCCCTCCCGTAAGACTTAAAAGTGGAGCAAAGCCACATGGGCCTTTGCAGGAAGCAACGTTGTTAATTCTGTGCCGTTTAAAGTCTGAAGCTCTGTTTGATTCTGGACTCCGTGTGGCTTTGCCAATTAGGTCTTTGGCAGCGTGTCAAGGGAGATAAAGGTGGGTGATTATCAGCCTTATCCCGAAGGGCTCTTTACAACTATTTGGGACTCATCTGTGAATGAACATAATTCACAGCTGTTAAAATAAAACAGGTTTTTGGGACTACTCGTGTGTTTTACTGACTCAGGAAGTCTAGGTCAGAACCCCTATAAGATGTCTAGACTTGAGAATGCTGATTTGGGAATTTTGGGAGTTGAGGTCTGCAGATTTTAAAGTTGTCAAATTTGAAAAATTCTACCCTAAATTGTTCAGCACAGAACCTCTTGCTTGTGTTTGTCTTCCTTAATGTCATGTCTGTCCCCATTGATTCCAATATCATGTAGAGGTTATATTATGATGGTTATTCAGTATTTTGATTCCTGGATCTTTGTATGAGAAAGAGAGGGAGGGAGGAATAATGGGTAGATGGGTGGATGGATAGCAATAGTACTTGGACTTATATACCGCTTCATAGTGCTTTTACAGCCCTCTCTAAGCAGTTTACAGAATCAGCATATTGCCCCCAACAATCTGGCTCCTCATTTTACCGACCTTGGAAGGATGGAAGGCTGAGATAAGCTTGAGCCAGTGAGAATCGAACTGCTGGCAGTCGGCAAAATTAGCCTGCCATACTGTATTCTACTGTATTCTTTGCCACTTTGCTACCAAAGTGGCAAAGGCTCTTAGATGGATGGGTCCATGCATTCATGTTATATGGATAGATAGATAGATAGATAGATAGATAGATAGATAGATAGATAGATAGATCAAATTTATATACCGCCCTACTCCCGGAGGACTCAGGGAGGTGAACAGCCAAGATAAAATACAGATAATACAAACATTAAAAGTCCATTAAAATTATTAAATACTTTGGCCCAAAACAGATTTAAAACACCCCAATTTATAAAAACAAATTTAAAAGCAATTAAAAGGGAGATTAGGCCAGACCAGCCTGCTGGAATAAGAATGTTTTGAGGGCACGGCGGAAAGTGCGCAAATCCGGGATCCTCCGTATCCCCGGGGGGAGCTCATTCTAGATGGCAGGTGCCCCCACAGAGAAGGCTCTCCCCCTGGGGGCCGCCAGTCGACACTGTTTGGCCGACAGCACCCTGAGAAGCCCCTCTCTATGGGAGCGTACTGGTCAGTGAGAGGCTATTGGTAGCAGAAGGCAGTCTCGTAAATACCCTGGTCCATGGATGCCATGGAAAGATAGATAGGTGGACAGATGGATGGATGGATGGACATAGGTAGATGCATGAATAGATGATGGATGGAGGATCAAATAGATACTTTACTCCAGTTATTACATTTTGAATGTCTGAGATAGATTTGCTGATGCACGTCCTCTTCTTCACTGTTGATGTGAACTATTGCTTTTGGACAACTTGAGGCTCTTGCTGCAGATGCCCAGCCAAATGTTCCCTGGCAAACAACCCTTTGCAATTTTTTTTTTCAGATTGCTTTTTTCTTGGCACCCAAATTCAGCCTTCAGCACTAGCTCATTAATAGAGCAGAAAGAAGTAATAGTCCCACATCCCATCGTTGGCAGTTAAATTCCTCTCCCTTTCCCCCACCCCCCCATCAACAGAAAACAACCTTCCCTAGAGCATCTTGGAACCTGTACAAATTTAGGCACTTGTCTCTTTGAGGGAATCCTACTAAAGGCATCTGCTTCCTTGCCTTCCCCCAATGCCTTGATCTTCCCGTGGTAGCAGGGGTGAAATCCAGCAAGTTCTGACAGGTTCTGCAAACTGGTAGTGGAAATTTTGAGCAGTTCAGAGAACCGGTAGTGGAAATTTTAACCGGTAGTGGAAATTTTGAGTAGTTCAGAGAACCGGCAAATACCACCTCTGGCTGGCCCCAGAGTTGGGAGGGAATGGAGATTTTGCAGTATCCTTCCCCTGCCACACCCACCAAGCCACACTTACAGAACCAGTAGTAAAAAAATTTGGATTTCACCATTGCGTGGTAGCCCATTGACTACTTTATCCTAATAGGAAGCAGCCATAGCAATTAAGGGACAGGGCCGCAACCAGTCGAACCAGCTAGAGACATTCTTCTTCACCAATAAGCCACCCAGCACCTTAAAACCATAGCGAGCTTCTAAAAATACCTTTGTGGGTCCTGGATTCCTGTTGAAATCATTATAGACCAGTGTTGGTGAACCATTTCAGCACTGAGTGCCAAAATGGGAGTGTGTGTGTGTGTGTGCTGGAAACCAGAAGAGCAGCCACCTGGCGCATGCGTGTGCCAGGAAGATGATCTTCTGGTTTCCGGCATGTGCATGCGCACCGGCCAGGTGGTCTTCATGTGCACATGTGCACCAGAAACCGGAAGACCAACTTTAGGTGCACATGCGCACCTAAAGCTGGCTGGTGTGCCAGAAGCCAGAAGAGCAACGGCTGACAGCTCGTGTGCCCGGAGAGATGGCTCTGCATGCCACTTCCACCACACATGCCATAGATTTCCCATCACAGTTATAGACCCTACAGTCATTTGAAGTTGGTTATTTTATCTGCAGAGCCAGTTTGGTGTAGTGGTTAAGGTATCAGGCTAAAAACCAGGAGACTGTGGGTTCTAGTCCTGGGTGACCCTGGTTCAAGGTCACCCAGGACTAGAACCCACTCAGCCCTAGGAGGAAGGAAGCAATGGCGCACCATTTCTGAAAAACATAGCCAAGGAAACCATAGGGACTAGTCCAGGGATCTGCAACCTTAAACACTCAAAGAGCCATATGGACCCGTTTCCCACAGAAAGAAAAGAAAACACCGGGAGCCACAAAACCCGTCCCATGCCTGACTATTTCTTGAGCGGCCACAAAATTAGCATATGTAGTTGAATTAAATGTTCTGTTTTTTTCTGAAACTTTTCTTTTTTTGGATTTATCCATGGTTGGCCTACCAGGGGTTGAAAAGCTCAATAAATCGCATTCCGGTGGGTGTCATACATTGATGATTTGTCACGCATATTTTGAGTGACAGGGAGCCGCAGCATAGGGGTAAAAGGGCCACATGCGGCTCCAGAGCCACAGGTTGCTGACCCCTGGACTAGTCCAAGCAGTCATCAAAAGTCAAAACTTACTCCAAGGTGCATGCAAACAACAAAATAACTAGAAGATGTTGGTTGCCATTCTCACTCTTGAGAGATGAGGCTGCTTCTGGCAGCCAACATTTGTTGATTGGCCACATCTCTGACTTTCATTATTCAGCATGGGGGTCCTGGCAGAAGTCCTCACTTTATTTCCTTCAAGTGTTTCATCAACACATGGCTGTTTTCATAAAAGCATCTATCAGTCTTTTTGGGTCTTGCAACTGTTGTCCATGCTTCTCTTGAGCTATTTGAGAAAATAGTTTACAGTAGTCCTCGACTTACAACAGTTCATTTAGTGACCATTGAAAGTTACAGTGACACTGAAAAAAGTGACTTATGACTGTTTTTCATACTTATGACCAGCGCAGTATCCCCTTGGTCACGTGATCAAAATTTGGGCGCTTGGTAACCGATTCATATTTATGATGTCTCAGGGCCATACGATTCCCTTTCATGACAAGCAAAATCGATGGGGAAGCCAGGTTCACTTAACAATTGTGTTACTAACTTAACAGCTGCAGTGATTCACTTAACAAATGTGGCAAGAAAAGTCTTAAAATGGGGCAAAACTCACTTAACAAATATCTGAAGTAAACCTGGCTGAAGCCATCCATTCAAAGTTTGTGGCAATTATGAGGCAGGAAACGATGACTTCAGCCTGACAGTCTCACTTAGCAACAGAAATTTTGGGCTCAATTGTGGTCATAAGTTGAGGACTACCTGTATTCTGTTTGAGCTGTTGCTCACTGTTTTGTGGTGTGATTTAGAGCAGGGGTCCCCAACCCCCCCAGTCTGAAGACCGACACTGCACCGTGGCATGCCATAAACCGGTCCACACAAACATGAGAAGCCCCATCCATGGGATGCAGGCAGCACACGGAAACCAGGCCCCCTCCGGTCCACAGAAAAACCTCTCTACGTGGAACCGGTCCCTGGTGCCCAAAAGATGGGGGGGCGCTGATTTTAGAGGGCCTTGAGAGCAAGGCCCAGACCCTTCTGGAGTGAAAAAGATTTCGCCATGATTTCTTGCCAGTTAGTACTTTTCCTTAACCCAGGGGTGTCAAACTCGATTTCATTGAGGGCTGCATCATTTTATTTTATTTATTTATTTTATTAAATTTCTATACCGCCCTTCTCCCGAAGGACTCAGGGCGGTGAACAGCCACAAGATAAAACACATAAATACAAAAATTTAAAATAAATTAAAAACGAATTAAATAATTTGTCTGAATTTAAAATACCCCATAATTTAAAACAAATTAAAATTTACATTTAAAAAGGGGAGAAGGTTTAGGCCAGGCCAGCTTGATGAAATAAAAAAGTCTTATCAGGGTTGTGTTTGACCTTGGTGGAGGGGCATGGCCAGGGGTGTGTGGCCGGCTTGATGTCTCCCATGTTTGGGGTGCCTGTGGTGGCCTGAGCGCTCTCCAGCGAAAATGGGCTCCTAAGCTCCGTTTTCAGCTGCGATGGCTTCCTGCAACCCTCTGCCAGCAAAAACGGAGCTCAGGAGGGCCGCCCTCCCGAGCTCCATTTTCGTTGGCAGAGGCACGGTGGGCCAGTCCTTTGCTGTTTCTAGGGCAGCCTCCCGGGCTAGATCTAAGCACCCATGGGCCAGATCGAGCCCCCGGGCCTTGAGTTTGATACCCCTGCCTTAACTTCCACCCCCATCCTTGAGTTCTCAATAGATTCCTGTTTGCAAGTCATTTTTCTTCCATCGGTATTAAATGCCTGTTCTTCCCCATCCCCGTTGCACACAATAGCTTTAAAAAAAGGTGCAGGTGCATCCTACTTACTCGGAATAAGACCGGACAACATCGATAAGAAGGATTGGTATATATTTGTCCATGTCTCAACAGCGGCGAGAATGGCATTTGCTCAGCTGTGGAAAGATGCAGATACGCCCCCTGACCATCTAATAATAAACAAGATTCTTCGATGTGCTGAGATGGACAGGCTAATGTATATCTTAAAAGACAAGAAAGATTCAGTATATAATAGAAGTTGGGACAGACGTTTTGTTTGGCTCAAAAAAAGGTTAAACTTAGGAGAAGGGTGATAAGATCGTCTAATTAGATTAACTAGATATTTACTAGGCTTTATAACTCTTTACAGTTTTGATAAAAACAGACCAATTGTTTTGTAGTTAGTAAAAAGAACCTGATTGCATTGAAATGTTTGGCTAGGATGATATTAGTTAATATCAATTGGAGAGTGAGCTTAACTCTCGGTTAGTCTTGTTTGTTGTTTGGTTTTAGTCCTGTGTTTAGGTGTTTCTATGTTTCGCTTCCTATATTGCTTTTCAACCATTATTGTGTGTTAACCTTCCAGGAGGAGCTGAAACTGAGCAGAGGACCTCCCGAGCTCCGTTTTCACTGGCAGAGGGTTGCAGGAGGCCGTCCCAGCAGAAAACGGAGCTTGGGAGCCTGTTTTCGTGGACAGAGGCACCATGGGCCGATCCTTCACTCTTTCCAGGATGGCCCTGTGGGCCGGATCTAAGCTCCCTGCAGGCTGGATCTGGCCCCCGGGCTTTGAGTTTGACACCCCTGGTCTAGACAGTCACGTATCTGAAATGATATAGGTTTTCCTGCTTGAGCCAGGAGGCTGGACTAGAAGACCTCCCAAGGTCCCTTCCAGCTCATTCATTTTTATTTTTATTTTTAATTTGATTTATATGCCGCCCTTCTCCGGAGACTCAGGGCGGCTTACAATGTGCTAAGCAATAGCCTTCATCCTTTTGTATATTTATACAAAGTCAGCTTATTGCCCCCACAAACTGGGTCCTCAATTTACCTACCTTAGAAAGGATGGAAGGCTGAGTCAACCTTGAGCCTGGTGAGATTTGAACCTGCAGTAATTGCAGGCAGCTGGTCTTAATAACCAGCTTAATAACAGGGTGCCTTAGACCACTGTACTACCAAGGCTCATTCATTGCTTAGATAGCTAAGAGGCTTCTCTGTCTGACGTGTTGAGCTCCATTGTGATAGTATTTGGCCACCAGCCTGGGGGGGGCTCAAAAAATGCAATTTGAGAGAGAACATAAACGGCAATGACTCCGTGTGGAACCATCAGGGTAAGAGAAAGCTGCTAGACCAGCAAAGAAGCCCCTTGAAAGCACTTGGGTAGACGTTATTGGGTGTTTGGAGAAATAGATTATTTGCTCTTCTGACAATAGAGAGGGAGCTTTTTTTTTTTTAACGATGGATCCCTTGCACTTCATTCAGGGGCTGATTTAAAACATCCTGTCAGACTCCAAAAACCAAGAAAGACATCCTGAAGTTCTTTCAAAGAATTCCTTTTATTGCTCCTCACCTATAGACAGAAATCCTGCCAAACTAAAGCAATTCCTTGCATCGTTAAAGATATAGGATCCAATCTCAGTTGGTCCTCTGGACCAAAGGTTTATTCTTCTAAGCTTTGGGGCTTGTGCTGGAGCCAATCTTGTCTCTCTCCAGAATATGTGCACTAGGGCAGGGGTCTCCAACCTTGGAAGCGTTAAGACTTGTGGACTTCAACTCCCAGAATTCCTTAGCCAGCTGGCTGAGGAATTCTGGGAGTTGATGTCCACAAGTCTTAAAGTTACCAAGGTTGGAGACCCCTGCACTAGGATGTTCTACCACCAGGGGTGAAATGCTACCGGTTCGCTCTGGTTCTGGCAAACTGGTGGTGCGTGGTTCGGCGAACCAGTAGCAGCGCATGCGCAAAGGGTCTAAAATCAGATGTAAAAATGGCACGCACACACTTCCGAACCAGTAGGGAAGGTAAGTAGATTTCACCTCTGTGTTCTACGCATTGTACTTATATGATTCCTGGTTGCGTGTAACTATAGGTTGTTAATTAGGATGTTAATGTCTGGCTATTAAGTTGTTAATTGTTGTTTCCTTGTGCCGGCCCACCCTCAGCTCCTAAGTACCTGATAGGCAAGTAGTAAATCAACACTCCTATTAACTGACAGGGAACCTGTCATTTCCCTGGCTGCTTTTGTCCCTGCTCTGCCGACAATCATAGTAGCTGTGAAATTGAATGCATGTCTTTATTAAAGATATACTCTGAGAATTGCTAAAAAGGAGCCTTCTTAACTCACTGCAAATCTAAACTTTGCTGTCTTTTTGAATTCCTCTGGAATGCAGCCTCTCCTTCCTGGGAATCCAGATTACATTCCAACCACACATCCATCCTTGCTTCATTCCCAGGACTGTGCCATTCTGACATGACAGATGAGACCCTGGAGATTTGGGAAGGGGGCGCAGCAGTGATGAAATTCAGTTTTTTTTACTACCAGTTCTGTGGGCTTGGCTCGGTGGGCGTGGCTTGTCTTGGCTTGGTGGGCATGGCAGGGGAAGGATACTGCAAAATCCCCATTCCCACCCCACTCCTGGGGGAAGGATACTGCAAAATCCCCATTCCCGCCCCACTCCTGGGGGAAGGATACTGCAAAATCTCCATTCCCACCCCACTCCAGGGGAAGGATACTGCAAAATCCCAATTCCTTCCCCACTCCTGGGGGAAGGATATTGCAAAATCTCCATTCTAACCCCACTCTGGGGCCAGCCAGAGGTGGTATTTGCTGGTTCTCCGAACTACACAAAAATTATGTTACCGGTTCTCCAGAACCTGTCAGAACCTGCTGGATTTCACCCCTGGGGTACAGTTTTCTATAGCTAACCCTAAGGGTCTGTTTCATTGGTTCCATGCCAGTTCTATCTGTCCCTTTGCCAGCTCAAACATTTCTCTTTGCCCAGGTAAGTTCAGCTTTGAGCTTTTCGCTGCTCCTTTCCAACAGCTCTCTAAGGGTCTGTGCGAGCCTGAACATATTAACAGTGGAAAGCATTCTCTGATCCTTCCTCCCCCTCCATCACATTGCAAGGGAGAAACACATTTATTATCTAGCCAAGCTTTTCAAGCACACCTGTCATCACAATGCCTGCCATTATACAACAGACTTATTATTCTGCCTGTTCCTTGTGCCTGTCATATCTACTTATTATTCTGACAAAGCGTTTTAAATCCCTTTAGCTTGGCAACATTTTATATAGCTCTGGGGAAAAAAAAAAGAGCTGAATTCAGTTCTAAGGCGGTATCAGCAACATTTATCACTTAAGGTCTGGGATGTCATCGTTGGTCTTCTCTGCAGCTTTTAGGTGTTAACCATTTTTCTTTTTGCTTTGTTTTTTTCTGAGTATACTGTGACGGTAGACACAAGAGTCCATTTTGTCTCTGTGTGGCTTGCATCTCAGTTTAGATAAGCATAGGAACACAGATCCATGCGACATTAGGGCAGGCCTTATCATGAGACAGAGGGAGGCATTGGTAGGCTATCAAATAATAACAGATTAGTCTTTGAATTCCTGTTACATTCAGGGGTAGGATTCTACCGGTTTGGACCGTTTCCGGCGAACCGGTAGCTCCGACGATCAGCTGGGAGCGAACCGGTTCATTCCAACGATCAGTTCAGACCGCCCCCCCACCCGCCCCTGCACTTTACTTACCTTTATCTTCTCAGCTGATTGACACAGTGGAGCGGATTGCCGTGCCTCAGCTGTGTTACTCCCAAGTGGTAACACAGAAGTTTGGTTTGCCTTAGATTAGGGGTGTCAAACTCAAGGGGACCAGATTCAGCCTGCGGGGTACTTCGATCTGGCCTGTGGGGTTGCCCTGGAAACTGTGAAGTACCAGCCTGTGGTGCCTCTGCCAGCGAAAACAGAGCTCGGCAGAGGGTTGCAGGAGGCCGTCACAGCTGAAAACTGAGCTCGGGAGTCCATTTTCACTGGCAGAGCACTTGGGCCGCCACAGGAGCCCCGAGGTGATGTTGAGCTGGCCATGCCCACCCCGGGCCCCCGAGGTCAAACACAATCCTGCTGCGGCCCTCAATGAAATCGAGTTTGGCACCCTTGCCTTAGATGGTGAACATCTCAGCATGGGAGTAGGAGAGACATCATCTGCTGTACTATAGGTAGTTCTCGACTGGGTCATTCCATGTCAAGTGGTCTAGGGCTCCCAGGTTGACCATCATGGATTTTGATGAAATTTGGTGTGAACATGCACACACGTCCCCAATGAACATTGGTAAAGTGTTATGTTTGCCGATGTAATACTTGCGGAGATATAGTCATTTGTATGACCCCATACTGCAGCCTTCAACAGTATGACTCTGAGATTTCAGCAACTTTGAGACATAGTATCTCTGGCAATATTTTGTTGGGAGAAACAAAACTTGGCCATCTTGTACAACTTGTTGGGCTCTATTAAACAAAATAATAAAAACATTCTCATGAGCCATCTCCATCTAGATAATTGGGAGCAAAGTTGGCCGAAAATGACTGCGGCACGAAAAAAGGGTAAAGTTTAGTATGAGAAATGTGAAACTTTGTGCGTAATAACTTAGCAACACAAGGTTGTCAAATATAAAATTTCATTCTCCTACTTCTTTCCAATACTTCACAAATTGAGTGTAAAGTAGACGGTTTTTGTAAAAATGGCAAAAATAGGGTATGTTCAGCCCGCTTTTACAAAAATAGACCTTCTGTAAACTCTGTTAAATCATTCTCATTAGAAAGAGCATGTTTCAACCCCCCTAAAAAAGTAGAGTTGGTGCTTCATCGCTGACATATAATCATTTAATCACCGTTACAATAGCACTGAAAAAAAATGACTTACAACTAGTCCTTGCACTTACGACCATCACAGCATCCCCACGGTCATGTGATCCTTGTATGTGATTGGTTGGTTTTGATTAATGACTAATCTATTTGTCTGGTAACGTCTACAGGCCATTGCCATGTTTCTCTAAACTCTAAAACTCCTCAGAAAGTAATTGGTAGTCAGGATGACAACAGGCATCCAAAAAAAATCGTCTCCTTGTCAATTTCTTGTGCAGTTCATTGACACTTTAGTGTATGGTAATAAATGCATCAACTTTTCAAAACAAGTCAGTTCATACATTAAAAGCCACATTTCTATGACAGCAGGAATTTGTTTTAGAAATTGTACCACCTAAATAATACTGACAGGATAAATTCTCCCAGCAATTATAAAGTTACATGAGCAGTAAAAATTAACCATAAAATAGTGGCAACGATACTTATCTTTCTCACCACAACGGAATAATTCTTGCTTATCCTCTCCAGACAATTAAATCATGTTGGGGGCTCGACTAACAAGCTTTGCAATCCTGTTATAACTTGGAATCCAAGTTTAGAAAGGCTGCGGAATTCCTTCTAAAAGGACTCACTCCTTTCCTGTGAATCCATTGAACAGTCGATAACAGTTAAAATGCTGGGCTGTTCCTTCTCTCTCTGGCTTCTTCCCAGGCAAATAGGATTAGTTAATGGTAATTGTGGGACTTGGGGTGTGATGGAGGTTTTTTTGGCTCTATTACAGACTTTCCTTGTTTTTTCATCTGGTTTTATGCTTTGATCCACTGTCAGCCTCAAAAACCAAGAATGACATGTGGCGATTCTTCCAAGCTAAAGTTCTTTGTTGTTTCTATACAAAGAAAGAATCATGCCAGACTAAGCAGCCTACACTCTGCATCCCCCATATATACTCTGGGAACTACTAAGAAGGAGCCATCTTCACCCTCTTTTTCTCCCACAAAATATCTGGACCAGGGGTGAAATCCAGCGGGTTCTGACAGGTTCTGGAGAACCGGTAGCGGAAATTTTGAGTAGTTTGGAGAACCGGCAAATACCACCTCTGGCTGGTCCCAGAGTAGGGAGGGAATGGGGATTTTGCAGTATCCTTCCCCTGGAGTGGGGTGGGAATGGGGATTTTGCAGTATTTTTCCCTTGCCATGTCCACCAAGCCATGCCCACAGAACTGGTAGTAAAAAAAATTCGGATTTCACCACTGATCTGGACAAAGTTTTCTCTCATTCCTCTGGAATGTAGCCCCTCGCTCCTGGGGATCCATCCTATTGTAGTCTACACTAAGCACTTATATACTGTTTCACAGTGCTTTTACAGCCCTCTCTAAGTGGTTTACAGAGTTAGCCCCAACAATCTGGGTCCTCATTTTACCCACCTCGAAAGGATGGAAGGTTGAGTCAACCTTGAGCCTGGTGGGATTCGAGCCTCCAATACTGCATTCTAACCACTGCGCCACCACGGCTCTTCCGCCTTTCTGAAAATGAATATAAAGGGTGGAGTTTGAAGTGAATTCTAATTCAGAAAACTGCATTGATAGAATTTGCAGAACATTTACAAGATGGTTTGTAGGATTTCGAATCTCTGAAGAAGAATGCTGCACTGACTAACAATTCTCACTGCTATGAGACCATTTTCCTGTTCACAGCTGCATTCTGGTACTGGCACAAAAATATTTTAGTAGGACCTGGGCAGTGGTAAAATCCAATTTTTTTTTACTACTGGTTCTGTGGGCGTGGCTTGGTGGGCATGGCAGAGGAAGGATACTGCAAAATCTCCATTCCCATCCCACTCCAGGGGAAGAATATTACAAAATCCCCATTCCCTTCCCATTCCAGGGAAAGGATACTGCAAAATCCCCATTCCCACCCCACTCTGGGGCCGGTCAGCCAGAGGTGGTATTTGCCGGTTCTCCGAACTACTCAAAATATCCGCTACCGGTTCTCCAGAACCTGTCAGAACCTGCTGGATTCCACTCTTGGACCTGGGGCTATAATCTATTATCCAATCAGATTTCAACATCCAAAGATTTCCTTGGAAATGACACTTATGGATCCTTCAATTTGAAAAAAAAGGACATTTTTTAGCTGTTATGACCTCATTAGTAACCTTGGGACCATTTCTTCATCCCTTTGCCGAAACCAGAGAAAGCTTAGCAGGAACGAGATCCTAGATGCAAAATTCGGTCTGCATTTGTTTAATTTCCATAATTTATATCTGAGAATTAAATTTTACTTGGCATGTATGAGTGGGTTATTCTGTAATATTAAATTAGCATAGCACTTTTATAACTCCATTATTAGAAATTAATATGCACCTTCCTGCACTAAATTATATTCTTGACTAATTTGATTCTCTCCCAGTTTTGGAGTGATAGCTCCTATCTCGCCTGTTCAAGGATGCAGAGAAAGGCAGACTTGCAGTGAACGTTGCATTTCAATTATGTGAGAAAAGCTGCACTTTATTCAAATGTTCTTGTCTCTGCACTTTTCTTTTGTACTTTAGCTCTCTGCTGTTCTGAGCTGCTTCCGCCCCTTAAGAGTTGACGTTAACAGCGCCCAATTAAAAAAAATAGGGGAATAATTGTTCATTGTCAAGAGATCCAGATTAGGCTGTTGGAAAAGAACTGTCAGGAACTCTTTTGTCACTTAAGAAGTCATGGATCATGTTGGATAACTATTTTAACACCAAAGGTGTGTGTGTTTTTTTTATTCAAGAGGCAACTGGACTTTCTGCTTTTTCTCTGAAGACATTTCGCTTCTCATCCAAGAAGCTTCTTCAGCTCTGACTGGATGGTGGGGAGCTGAAGAAGCTTCGTGGATGAGAAGCAAAACATCTTCAAAGAAGAAATAAATATACAAAAGGATGAAGGCTATTGCTGAGCACATTGTAAGCCGCCCTGAGTCTTCAGAGAAGGGCGGCATATAAATCAAATTTAAAAAAAAAAAAAAACCCAGAAAAAAGCACCTTTGGGACAACCAAGACCTGGTTGATTGAGAATCTCCGGAAAATTTTAACCCAGTGTTGGCCAATTTTACTCATTTGCTAATTTGGAGGTGGGAGTATCTAAAGAGCAGGTGGTAGACCACTGTCCATTTGGAGCAGGGCGCTTAAATTCTTGAGTCTCAGGGAGCACATCAGGCTTGAAGGAATATCAGCCTCCAGATGTGGGTGGGGATAGTAGCCATTTGGCAAGAGATCCAATCATTGGAGGGTCAGTAAGACCCTGCAATATTTACAAATGTCTGAAAAATACAAGACAGTCCCAAAAGTTTGGGTCTCGCCTATTTTGGGGAGATACAAAAGGGTTGCTGATGGACACATCATGTGGTTTCTTGGCAACAGCTCTTCCACTCTCAGTGGTGGGTTGTTCCTGGTTCGCACCGGTTCGCAAAAACCGGTAGTAAAAATTTGTAGTAGTTCGGAGAACCGGTAATAACATTGGCTGGCCACGCCCCTGAACCGGTCCCTGGCCCTGTTGCCGCTCGCTTACCCCGCCCACCTCATCAGAGGCTTTTGTTTTTTACTTTTAAAAGCATTTTTTCTACAACCTCTTCGGCTGAAAAAATGCTTTTAAAAGTAAAAAAAAATAGCCTCTGATGATCAGGCAGCTCAGCTGGGATCGTCAGAGGCTTTTAAAGGCATTTTTTCTACATCCTCTTTGGCCATAGAGGTTGTAGGAAAAAAATGCCTTTAAAAGCCTCTGGCGATCCCAGCTGAGTTGCTTGATCATCAGAGGCTTTTCAAAACATTTTTTTCTGCAACCTCTTAAGGTTGTAGAAAAAATGCTTTTAAAAGTAAAAAAAAAAAAAAAAACCAGTTGGCCATGCCCACCCAGTCACATTACCCCCCACCAAGCCATGCCCACAAAATAAGCCACGCCCACAGAACCGGTAGTAAAACAATTTAGAACCCACCCCTGATCCATAATAACAGGTCTAAATGGTCAGATTAATCTCCAAGGCTGCCAAAATGGTGACATTCAAATTCAAAGAAGGAATAGTTAGATTTCCAAAATGTGATGTGCATGGATTGTGCTGGGCGAAAGTTTGAATGCTCTAGAACAGGGGTGTCAAACTCAAGGCCCATGGGCCGGATCCGCCCTGTGGGGTGCTTAAGATCTGCCTCACAGGGCTGGCCTGGAAACAGCAAAGGACCAGCCTGCGGTGCCTCTGCCAGCGAAAACGGAGCTGGGGGGGAGAGGCATGTCCGCCCCCCCCAGCTCCGTTTTTGCTGGCAGAGGGCTATCAAAACAAACTAAAAACAAAACAAAAGGAAAAATGTTTCCCCTTTTGCATTTGAGCATGCAAGAAGGGACAGGAAAGGAGAAAGGGAAAGAGGAAAGACAAAAAGAAGGGAAGATGGGAAGAGAGCAAGGAAGAAAAAATAAGGAAAGAGGGGAAGGAAGAAGAAAGGAGAAGGAAGAGGGAAGGAAAAAAGAAGAAAAGGGAGGGAGAGAGGAAGAAAGATTATAATGAGAGTGAGGGAGGGTCTGAGGGAAGTTCTGCCTTAGCACTTGGCCCCCACACCATGGGTGCTCCCGAGACGAGTCTTGTGTCACGCCCACCCCTGGCCCTCCGATGTCAAACACAATCCTGATGCGGCCCTCAATGAAATCGAGTTTGACATCCCTGCCCTATGGCAAACAATGGGATTAGTTTAACAGCTGTGTCGTTCACTTAATGATTGCTGCATTCATTTTATCAGTGCCACATTCACAACAACCGCTGCAAAACCAGTCGTAAAATCAGGTCTGGTCTCATGATAATCTGCTTTACGGTCATCATAATTTATCGCCAGAATTGTGGTCTCAATTACAATCGTAACTTGAGGACTACCTATAATCTGTAATGTACAGAACTGGATATAGTACTACAAAGTGGTGAAATCCAATTTTTTTTTACTACCGGTTCTGTGGGCGTGGCTTGGTGGGCGTGGCAGGGGAAGGATACTGCAAAATCTCCATTCCCACCCCACTCCAGGGGAAGGATACTGCAAAATCCCCATTCCCTGCCCACTCAGAGGTGGTATTTGCCGGTTCTCTGAACTACTCAAAATTTCCGCTACTGGTTCTCCAGAACCTGTCAGAACCTGCTGGATTTCACCCCTGGTACTACAGCTGTGGTCCAAACCAGTGCAGAATTCACTGGGACTTTTTATGTGTCAGGATGTGGACGTTGTGCTTCTATTGATGTTGCCCAAGATTGCATTGTTCGTCACACCGCTTCCTCCCGTTCAGCTGCGCTACGGTTCTCCCCTGAAGCTCCATTGCGTTTCTGAAGTCTATTGAAATGTAAAGTTGCCTCATGATGAAGACTTTCCCAGGCTCAGGAAACCTCACCTTTTGATCAATCAAGTCAAAAGCTGTCGGGCAGAATTTGAACTGTGATGGATGCTCTTTCTGTGTTATAAATTCCATTTTGATGCTCGTTGGCGGCTGGCTTCATTCTGATCTTCATTGTCATTTTTCAGGCGTCTCAAAAACAACCCTTTCCTTGGGACGGTTGCGAGGAATGAAATACGATTTCCGTGCTCCGAACCTTGTCAAAAGGCTGAGGGTTATGAATCAAAATGAATACCTCCTGCACTATATTTCCACGGTTATAATACTTGTCCAAGCAAAATTCTGCCTGCCTTTGAAGAGACAAACACAACAGCGACCTAAATAGGTGGCTGTGTGTCTCATTAGCAGTCTCTGGAGTCATCCAGTCTCTACCACTGAACCACCCTTTTTTCCTAAGCCTTCCCCTCTTTATTTCTCTCTCTCTTTTTTTTTTGGTCTGGTGTTTTTGCATGTAGCTGCTTAAAGTTGATGGAAAAACGAGCTTGAGCAAATTAGAAGCAACAGGAGCCCTTGTGCTTAATGCTGGAAACGGTTATTGGGGAAGACGATTAGCAGGGCGCAGTTGCCGGTGGAATTAAAACCTGCTTGAGCAGAAAAAGATGGAAGCAGAATCTGTGGTTCTTTATTTTAAAAGTACAGTATGAGTCTTGGACTCTCTATGCACGGCAGGAGAGAAAGTTGAACACCTTTTATATGCCCTGTCTCCGACGAATTCTTGGCATCACCTGGCAGGACAAAGTTCCAAATAGCGCCGTCTTGGAACGTGCTGGAATTTCTAGGATGTGTACACTATTGAAACAGCGATGTCTACGCTGGCTGGGGCATGTCGTGAGAATGGCTAATGGTCGGATTCCGAAAGATCTCCTGTATGGAGAATTAGTGCAGGGAAAGCGCCTCAGAGGGAAACCACAGCTGCGATATAAGGATATCTGCAAGAGGGACCTAAAGGCCCTGGGAATGGACATTAACAACTGGGAAACCTTGACCTCCGATCGTTCAGCTTGGAGGCTAAAGACGCAGCATGGCCTTCTCCAATTCGAAGAGACAGTTGTTTGGCAGGCTGAGGCAAAGAGGCAGTCCCAGAACCAGGGAAGTCTGGGGGTTGGGCAGGAGACAGAATGTATCTGCCCTCAGTGTGGAAGGGATGGCCACTCTCAAATTGGCCTTTTTAGTCACACTAGATGCTGTTTTAGGACCTCTTTCCAGAGCACGATACCATAGTCTCTTGAGACTGAAGGATGCCAATGAATGCCAATGTATTTTTTTTTAAAAAACAAACACCTCAGAAGGGTCTTTTCCAATAAGTGATTTGAGCATCCCTTTCCATTTGTATTCCAAATCCATTCTTCCTAAATGCTGCTTTATGTGGAATTGCTCGGTTCGGTTTTGCAGCAGGAAATGGATGAGCGGGGGCCCTTTCCTGGTCCTGCTTTCTGCAGTTATTAAACGCTTGTGTTTCATCTTTTCCTGGAATTCTGTGCTCTCCTGTTCTCCTTCCTCCCACTCAAGATGTCAGCTGCCTGGTTGAAAATTGCCTGTAGCCGCCACACCTCCGTTTGGTTCATCTGGGCTACAGGAAACCTGTTTTCTTGGTTCCATTAAGAAATAACTACCGGTAGCCATTTCCTCCAGCGAATCTGATCTGAGCTGACATTTATCCTTAATTGTTCCCTCGTCCTCTCCACTTTCCTTGCCAAGAACAACCAACGTGTCATTAATTGGCCGGTTGATACTTGTGGGCATCACTTTCCTGCTCCCGAGGAGATTCAAGTGGAAGGTTCTCTTTTATTGCCTTGAATCTGATTATAAGAAGAGATAACAGCTTCTGCTAAGAGCATCCATATTCTCCTAATTCAAAGGATGGAAGGCCATTATGGAGATTGAACTTAGTTCTTTCTTGTCATTATACAACCAAGCCGCCGCCAACGAGGACCATTATAATGATAAATCCTGGCACATCGCTCCGTTTTTTTGAAATCTCTCGTTTCCCTCCCGCATCGATATTCCAATTTGCAAAAGGATGCCAATCTTCCTGGCAACCGTCTCCCCTTCGTAATAATTTGGCCTGAGTTACTAGTCCATGCTTCAAGGTAAAATCCAACATATCCAAGGTGTACCAGGTTGGCAACCAGAAGTGTAAGTAGATAATTTCTAGAAGGGAGAAGTTACGGTAGCTTATTGGAGCAACACAAGCAGGTGTTCTAAATTTTCCCTGGATTGATTTAATGTTATTTATTCTGTCTTGCCTCTGGAAGCAAAGGTGCCAGCGTTTCTTCCTCCTGATTTTTCCCCATAGCAGCAACCCTGTAAAATAGATTGGATTGACAGAGAGTCAAACGGCACCTTAAATACTATATCACATTGGTTCTGTTTTGCAATTAAGGAAGTGGGTTTGTTAGATTTATTTTCCACCTTTTGTGCAGGAGCTTAAAATAGCAGGTATCTTCCTTCCTTCCTTTTTCTTTCCTTCCTTCCTCCCTTCCTTCCTTCCTCCCTCCCTCCCATTCTTCCTTCCTTCCTTCTCCCTCCCTCCCTCCCATCCTTTCTTCCTTTCCTTCTTCCTGCCTCCCTGCCTCCCATCCTTCCTTTCTTCCTTTCCTTCCTTCTTTCCTTCCTTCCTTTCCTTCCTCCCTCCCTCCCACCCTTCCTTTCTTCCTTTCCTCCCTTCCTCCCTCCCTTCCTCCCACCCTCCCATTCTTCCTTCATTCCTTCTCCCTCCCATCCTTCCTTTCTTCCTTTCCTTCCTCCTCCCATCCTTCCTTTCTTCCTTTCCTCCCTCCCTCCCATCCTTCCTTTCTTCCTTTCCTTTCCTCCCTCCCTCCCTTCCTCCCTCCCTTCCATTCTTTCTTCCTTCCTTAACTTCCTTTCCTTCCTTCCTTTCCTTCCTTCCTTCCTCCTCCCTCCCTCCCTCCCAGCCTTCCTTTCCTTCCTTCCTTTCCTTCCTTCCTTCCTTCCTTCCTTCCTTCTTTCCTTCCTCCCTCCCTCCCTCCTTTCCTTCCTTCGTTCCTTCCTTCCCCCTCTCAGCCCTTCTGAGAGAGGAAGAAGGCTAAAGTCACCCCAGGAAATTCCATGGTTGAGAGTCGATTTATGTCTGCTTCTCCTCTGTCCTGTCCAACTCCCTAACCACTATATTGCACTGGTTTTGGGAAAAAACACTCTATTTATTTATTAAATGGTGCTAAGCCCATCTTTACGCTAGAATTTACTGCCTGAAATGTGGTGGTTTAGTCTAAGGGGACGTTAAAAAGGAAATTGGGCACGCAGAGCCCTGGAGCTTCATCTCCTCCGTTCCTGAATTAATGGCTACTTCAGAAGATTTCAGTGTCTAAACCGCCTTTATGATAAAGAAGTACTGTTTTTAGTGTGAACTCTGCTGTAAATAGAATAGCCCATTCTAGATATTTGTTGGATGCCAGTTAAAGACACACCAACTTTAATAAACATTTTAATTCAAGTAACTATGTTAAGAATCCCCGGGCAAATTTTAAAACTGGGTTTCACAAAGGGGAGTGTCTTTGAATATTTTGAACAATTTCTTCCGGCTTTTTCTGCAGTCCATACTGAGCTGCCATTTGTGAGGTAAACTAGAGGTAGTCCTTGATTTACGACCACAGTTGAGCACCAAAATTTCCATTGCTATGCAAGCAGTGGTGGGATTCAAATTTTTTTACTACCGGTTCTGTGGGCGTGGCTTGGTGGGCGTGGCAGGGGAAGGATACTATAAAATCTCCATTCCCACCCCATTCCAGGGGAAGAATACTGCAAAATCTCCATTCCCACCCCGCTCCAGGGGAAGAATATTGCAAAATCTCCATTCCCACCCCGCTCCAGGGGAAGGATACTGCAAAATCTCCATTCCCACCCCACTCCAGGGGAAGGATACTGCAAAATCCCCATTTCCTCCTGATTAGCTGGGACTCGGGAGGCAGAGAATAGATGGGGGTGGGGCCAGTCAAAATTTTTACTACCGATTCTCCGAACTACTCAAAATTTCCACTACCGGTTCTCCAGAACTGGTCAGAACCTGCTGAAACCCACCTCTGTATGCAAGGCAGTTGTGTTGCCCAATTTCACAACCTTTCTTGCCACAGTTGCTAAGTGAATCCAGCTGCCCCATTGCTTTTGCTTGTCAGAAGCCAGCTGGGAAGGTTACAAATGGCAATCACATTAACTCCCCCCCCTCCGGACACTGCAACTGTCATAAATACCTGCCAGTTGCCAAGCGCCCACATATGGATCATGTGGCCATAGGGATGCTGCAATGGTGAAACGTGTGAAAAACGGTTGAAAGTCACTTTTTTCAGTGCCATTGTAATTTTAGAGCGGTCGCTAATACATAGTTGTAAGTCAAGGATTACAGCCATGTCTGTATCACCAGCTCTTCTCCCATTCTTTTGGTTGTTGACATCTAGAGCTCCTCCTGTTTTTCTCAGCTTTCTCAAAGTCCCCCGTGATGTGGGTGGAATCAATGTGTCACTGGCTCATAAAATTCCCCTTTTCAGCCTGTTAGCCAGGGAGTAATATTGGTGTTAGCAAAGATTGCTTCGTAGCACAAGCCAGGGTCAAGCACTGTTAGCAGATTAACAAAGTTGGAAGGGATCTTGTAGGTCATCTAGTCCAACCCTCAGCCCAAGCAGGAGCCTTGGTAGTACAGTGGTCTAAGGCACCCTGTTATTAAGCTGGTTATTAAGACCAGCTGCCTGCAATTACTGCAGGTTCGAATCTCACCAAGGCTCAAGGTTGACTCAGCCTTCCATTCTTTCTAAGGTAGGTAAATTGAGGACCCAGTTTGTGGGGGCAATAAGCTGACTTTGTATAAATATACAAAAGAATGAAGGCTATTGCTTAGCGCATTGTAAGCCGCCCTGAGTCTCCGGAGAAGGGCGGCATATAAATCAAAATTAAAAAAAAAAAAAGCAGGAGACCCTACACCATTTCTGGCAGATGGCAGTCCAGTTTCTTCTTGAAAGCTTCGAGTGATGAAACTCCCACAACTTCCAAAGGCAACTTCTGTTCCACTGGTTGATTGTTCGCACTGTCAGAAATGTTCTCCTTATTTCCAGGTTGAATCTCTCCTTGTTCAGTTTCCATCCATTATTCCCTGTCTGGTCTTCAGGTGCTTTGGAAAATAGCTTGACCCCCCCTCCTCTCTGTGGCAGCCCCTCAAATATTGGAAAGCTGCTATCATGTCTCCCCTGGTCGTCCTCCTCACTAGACTAGCCATGCCCAGTTCCTGCAACCGTTCATCGTATGTTTTAGCCTCCAGTCCCCTAATCATCCTGGTTGCTCTCCTCTGCACTCTTTCTAGAGTCTCAACATCTTTTTTATAGTGTGGTGAACAAAACTGGATGCAGTACTCAGTGGTGAAATCTAAAATTTGTTACTACCGGTTCTGTGAGCGTGGCTTGGGGGTGGTGGTGGTAATGTGACTGGGTGGGCATGGCCAAGTTTTTTTTTTTTTTACTTTTAAAGCCATTTTTTTTACAATCTCTTCGGCGAAGAGGTTGTTAAAAAATGCTTTTAAAAGGCTCTGACGATCCCAGCTGAGTTTCCTGATCGGCAGAGGCTTTTTTTCTTTTAAAAGCCTCCGCCGATCAGGCAACTCAGCTGGGATCGTCAGAGGCTTTTAAAAGCATTTTTTTCCCCCCTACAACCTTGTAAGTTGTACAACACATTGTAAGCTGCCCTGAGTCTCCGGAGAAGGGCGGCATATAAAATCAAACCAATCAATCAATCAATCAATCAATAATCAATCAATCAATCAATCAATCAATCAATCTTCGGCCGAAGAGGTTGTAGAAAAAATGCTTTTAAAAGCCTCTGATGATCCCAGCTGAGCCGTGCGATCTTCAGAGGCTTTTTTTTTTTTTACCTTTAAAGGCATTTTTTCTGCTGAAGAGGTTGTAGAAAAAACGCTTTTAAAATTTTTTTTAAAAAGCCTCTGATGGTCGCGTGGCTCAGCTGAGCGAGGGAGTGTAGGGATTTTTGCTATCGGTTCTCCGAACCACCCGCCTCCATCGCTACTGGATCGGCCGATCCGGTCCGAACCGGGAGCATTTTACCCCTGGCAGTACTCTAGGGGTGGTCTTACTAAGGCTTTATAGAGTGGTATTAGTACCTCATTTGAACTTGGTTAAATCCCTCTGATAGTGCAATTTAGGATTGCATTGGCTTTTTTGGCTGTTGCCACACTGTTGGTTTATATTTAATTGGTTGTCCACTAAGACTCCAAGATCCCTCTCACAGTTACTACTATTAGTTATTAAGGAGCCTGGTGGCGCAGCAGACTAAACTGCTGCTATTAAAGTAGCACCTAGCTGCCAGCTGCCTGCAATTACTGTGAGTTCAATTCTCACCAGGCTCAAGGTTGACTCAGCCTTCCATCTTTTCGAGGTAGGTAAAATGAGGACCCGGATTGTGGGGGCAATAAGCTGACTTTGTATAAAATAGAACACCGCTTAGGGGGGGCCAAAAAGCCCTACTAAGCATGTATATACAAAAGTATGAAGGCTATTGCTTAATGCATTATAAGCCGCCCTGAGTCTCCGGAGAAGGGCGGCATATAAATCAAACAAACAAACAAACAAACAAACAAACAAATAAATATTAAGCCTGGTTTCACCCAGTCTATATGTGTACTTTTGGTTTTTCTTGCCTAAGTGTAAGACTTTACTTTTTTTTAACTGTGCCTGCCACCACCCATGCTGAAGGACAAAACCATTTATATCACACCAGCTGTCCTCAGATCCCTGAACTAACCACTTCTGAAGATCTCTGACACCTACTCTTGAGCTGGAAGGTTGTACCTCTACACCAGAAAGCATCCCTTTAAAAAAAAAATTAGCAATTACAGTTATACAGTTACAAAGAATACAAATCACAAAAAGAAGAAAAAATAGTGTAGAAAAAAGAATATAGTAAAGAGAAAGAAGAAAGAAAGAAGTAACTTTCCCTTTCATCACAAGTATAAACCATTTTAGCAACTTATCGCCTTCTTTTAAAAGACAACAAATGTTCTATTCATCCTGTATCGCATCTCTTATCTCTAAACAGATCCTTAAAAAATGCGCTATTGCTTAGCGCATTGTAAGCCGCCCTGAGTCTCCGGAGAAGGGCAGCATATAAATCAAAAAAATTTAAAAAAAAAAAACCCCTCTCCATTCAATTCTAATTAGCAAAATTCCATTAAGACTTACCAGAAATAGCAGTATATATATTTTAAATTTAACCAAATAAACCCACTCTGTATTCCTTCCTTTTTCTTTCTGTATTTCTTAACTATAAAGAAGTCCTTAAAACCTTGTCATTCAGTACTTGTCAATAAAAGTCCATTAAACGTTGCCAGAAATAACAACATATCTATTTTAAACTGGGTTCAATAAACTCACTTTATACAACTTCCTTTTAACTTTTAACAACCTTGATCTTTAATCTCTTCAAATATTGACCTAGCGCTTGTTTTCATTCTTTTTTTGTCCCCTCTCACAAAGTCCTTCAGAAATTTAACAGGACTCCAATGTAAGAGAGGTATCCAAGTCTAGTTTATTATTTGTATATCTCTTTCAGTTATTAAAACATTAACCAGTTTCATTGATATATCCATTATTTTATATTTTTCCATATCATTCTTCTAGCCTGTCATTTATAACTCTACATTTATATCAATTTTGGGCTTGTCCCAAGAGAATTTGTTCCCCTTCCACAACATCATTTACAAAGTCTACAAAATTTATTTCTGAGTCCATTGTTCGCAGGTATCCTTCAATATAGCCAACATTAAAGTATTTTCTTCCATTCTCTGTTAACAAGTCAAATCTAGATGTACTTCTCTTTTAATTATAATCTTTAGTACCGTCTGCTTCCCTCTGGTATTCAAGCTTCAAATACCATATCATCATCATCTCCCTCTCTCCCTCTCTCTCTCCCTCCCTTCCTCTCCAAAGCACAGTAGTTTTTCATAGCAGGGATTGTTATAATGAATTTCATCATATTTCAAATCCGTTGTTTATAAATCAATACTTCAATCAATTTTTGCTATTTAATCCACTGGGGGGGGGATCTTAGATCCTTAACTTTGTCTTATACTAAAAACTTATTTCTCTAAGGATTGAGGGAAATTCACATAGTGAATGCCATAAGACTTGTCGTTCTTAAGGTTCTTGATATTTAAATGTCAGTAAAATAAAAATAACAAAGGTAATTAAGAAATGAGGTTTGGTAAAACGTTTATGTTCGTATACTGTAGGCTGTGTTAAGATTGTGCTACCTTAGATGAAATCTCTAAACTCCCAGTTACTTGACTCGCAAGCTGACTGCAAAAAGGTCGATTCCTGCCATCTCACGAGGAACAGTTACCCGAAGTACATGTGGGTGATCTCACAATCTCTCCTTCCTCTGAAGAGATTTTACCTGCCTGGATTCTGTATCCGGCGGCTGATTTCAGCTGTCATGCTATCCCTGCTGTTTCAGGGATATCAGTTTGCCATGTCCTCACTGGAAGTCTCACAGCAGGATAGGATAGGATAGGATAGGATAGGATAGAATAGGATAGAATAGGATAGAATAGGATAGAATAAAATAGAATTTTATTGGCCAAGTGTGATTGGACACACAAGGAATTTGTCTTGGTGCATACGCTCTCAGTGTACATAAAAGAAAAGATACGTTCATCAAGAATCATAAGGTACAACACTTAATAATAGTCATAGGGAAACGGTCAATATAAATTGTAAGGATACCAGCAACAAGGTTACAGTCATACAGTCATAAGTGGGAGGAGATGGGTGATAGGAACGATGAGAAGATAAATAGTAATGCAGACTTAGTAACTAGTTTGACAGTATTGAGGGAATTATTTGTTTAGCAGAGTGATGGCGTTCGGGAAAAACTGTTCTTGTGTCTAGTTGTTCTGGTGTGCAGTGCTCTATAGCGTCCTTTTGAGGGTAGGAGTTGAAACAGTTTATGTCCAGGATGCGAGGGGTGTGTAAGAAGAGAAGCTTCTAGTCTTTATGTCATGACAGTCAAATTAGAGGCGTTATCTGTTTAAGAGGAAAAAAGTTCAAGGTCTTTAGACCTTTTGGTACCCAAAGAAAATATTTAAGTCCTAGGTATGGAATCCATGATAGTTCGTAGGTTAAATCACAACCTTGGATGCTCAGATTCCTGTCTGGAACCTTAAAATCCCTCGGAAAACAACACAAGAAAAATGCTGACTGGGTTCACCCATCACGTTGAGCCATAGTGTAATTTATTTGGCTTGATTTAATGTTAAGAAATTATTAACCATTAATTATGGGCAGCCATTAATTATGTGGATCAGGCTGCTTTGAGCAAAAGTGTATGGCACTCAGAAATCAAATGGCTTAACTCTGTAGAGATTCTCAGTCATCCAGGTCATAGTTGTCCCAAAGGTGCTTTTTTCAGGAGGCAACTGGACTTTCTCATTTTTTTTCTTTGAAGATGTTTCGCTTCTCATCCAAGGAGCTTCTTCAGCTCTGACAGGATAGTGGGGAATGGAAGGATTTATGTTCCTTGCAGACAGCTGGTCATTTGCATTCTTTTAGTGAGTTGTTAAGGCCACCTGGAGGTTTATCTGCATATAAATCCTTCCATTTCCCACCATCCAGTCAGAGCTGAAGAAGCTTCTTGGATGAGAAGCTAAATGTCTTCTAAGAAAGTCCAGTTGCCTCTTGAAAAAAAAAGCACCTTTGGGACAATGACTTAACTGTTAGCTTTACATTAAAAGAAGCTTACTGTGATCTGTTCATGAAGTCAGCCGGATTTGCCTCCATATTAATCTGAACTACCATGGAAATTGATGACTGGACAATGGAAATAGTTTCTCTGGGCCATTTTTATTGCTGAGTAGTCTGGTTCAATATCTTTGGAAAGATAAAGATACGGCCCCAATTAGTGGACTGAAGATCTAATGTTACTTGTGGCTTAGGAATGTTTTGCTTACAGATATGGGTTGCATGAGTGATTTCAACGAAATATGGCCCTTTATTGAAACTGTGTATAAAACTACCCTATATAAGACACACCTTCCCCCCCCAAAAGGGGGTGAAAATTTATGTGCGTCTTATACACCGAATGTAGCCCCGCCCCACCCACTGGCCCTCACCCTTTGGCCTCTGCCTCCCAGCAGTTACCTCCTTGC
Source organism: Pantherophis guttatus (assembly GCF_059756535.1). Lineage (NCBI taxonomy): Eukaryota > Metazoa > Chordata > Lepidosauria > Squamata > Colubridae > Pantherophis > Pantherophis guttatus. The sequence goes on along the minus strand of NC_142072.1, from coordinate 18,072,099 downwards.
AAGCAAACAGCAAGAAAAAACAGCTCCTTTCAGCTTCAGCACAGCCTAATTAGCACAAGTTGATTGGATCTGACTCCCGACTCTCAGCTGATTTGCTCTCAACTGTTTTGCACAGGGCTCTGCTGCTTGCTACAAAGAGGTAAATTGTTGGAGCAGATTTTTTTTTCCCCTTGTGCTAATCAAGCTAGACTGAAAATGAAAATGAAAGTAAAGCAGGCTGTTTGCTGCAACGAGGCAAAATTGGGCAGAGGAAGAGGGAGATTTCTTTTTCTTCTTTTCCTCACCAAAAAAGGTAGATGCGTCTTATACTCTGGTGCATCTTATACTCCAAAAAATACGGTATATATAACATACATACCTACAAGAGAAGCCCTCATAAATATAATTTGTTGTTCTTTTTTCTTCTACACTTTTTTTATTTTCTATTGATTTTTCCTTCTGTTTGGTTTATGAAAGGCAAAGAAAGAAAACAGACTTCATAATACTTTTTTTTTCAGAGCAAATACGTACAAAATGCAAAACAGCCTGCTACACGCTACACATCTACTTCTATAATAACTCCCTTTAAAGAGATCTTACAGAAGTATTATCCATTTCCCAATGTTTAAAATTATCTGAATACTACGTTTTGGTCCTGTTTGGAAATGTTTCTTATCATAAGAAACTGTCATCTACCATATGAATGTAATTTTCTGAGTTTCTTGTTATCTACTAGATACAAATGCCAATGGAAAAAGATGAATGAAGTCTACTTGGGGGACTCTGGGCTGATAAAAGTTTCTCTGCGTAAGGCATTTCGATGTGCCTAGTTCTGTCCTCATTTTAAATTCTAAACTCACCATATAAATTTTTCTTTTCTGCTCGGAAGACATTGGTAGATGTAAGTCATTGTAATCAGTAATGTGTATCTGGGGAATTAACTTTAAGCAACAATAGATTTCTTGAAACGTAATTTATATATATCTCCGTTCTCTCAGACTTTTAATTCTGCTGTACCTCTTAGATTAGAAAGCCTCAAGATTTAATCACATTTCTGAAATGTAGCTTTTAATCATCTTTGTGTGCCAAATGGTGATAGTTTTCCTCTGGCTTCATTCTTTGCTCTCTGTCTCTTACTGACCTGGGCTGATCCCAGAATCTATGACGGGTTGAATCTGGTTAGTGTTTGTGTGGGAGACTGCTGGGAAATCTCAGAGCTATAAACTAGATTGGAAAGTTTTTTTAAAACTTGAAGAAGATAATGGTAACTCACCCCCACCACCCATCCACGCTGTTGCTGAGAAAACATGTCCATCATTCAACAAAGTTTGATCTCAACATGAGATTTTTCTACCTCAAAGAGTAACAAAAACTCTATGAATGTTTTGATTTTATAGTAACCTCCCTTGAACCTCTCTTTAATGTAAGTTACATTCAAACTAAGATTTAAAAAATGACATTGGTAAATATTTGAAAGATGTTGAGACTTTGGAAAGAGTAGAGACAAGAGCAGCAAGAATGTTTAGGGGGCTGGAGGCTAAAACATACGAAGAACGGTTACAGGAATTGGGTATGTATAGTCTAGTGAAAAGAAAAGCTAGGGGAGATATGATAGAGGTGTTCTAATATTTGAGGGGCTCCTACAAAGAAGAGGGGGCTCAAATTACGATATTTTCCAAAGAACCAGAAAGCAAGACAAGAAACAATGGATGGAAACTAACCAAGGAGAGAAGCAACCTAGAACGAAGGAGAAATTTCCTGACAATTACAACAGTAAATCAGTAGAATGGCTTGCCTTCAGAAGTTGTTGGGTGCTCCATCACTGGAGGCTTTCAAAAAGAGACTGGACAATCCTTTGTCTGAAATGGTATAGGGTCTCCTGCTCCAGAAGGGGGTTGGACTAGAAGACCTCCAAGGTCCCTTCCTACTCTATTAGTCTATGTTCTATGTTTTACATGTTTGGAAGCAGTTCCATGTGAAAACATGGACACATGTATCCCAGGTTCTGCTTTCCATGTGCTCTTCTTCTCCAACATACTCTTAAGCTTTGATCCTTGCTTGGTTGTCAAATTCAAAGGCAGCTTTATGTCTTATGAAGGTATAACTAAAAGCCTTCCTTCCTTTCTTCTCCTCCCTTCCTCAAAGCATTATCTTCTGAGTGAGGAAATTCTGCCAGGGTAACTTCAAATGCAGCCAGGTTCCATTCAGCCATTATTAGGTGCTCAAAAAAGTGAATGAAGCAGAGCGAGAAAAGTCCTGCAATAATTTATTCTCCCCGTTGGTCACATTTATAACTTTATGTTAACCCCACTGAGGAGGGTGTTGCGTTTAATCTGAGGTAAAAATACACTGGAAAATGAAGAGGCTGTCAATGGAAATGGGGAATGCTGTGGTTCAGTTTCTTCCCGCTGGTATAAATCACAAAATGAACCCTATCCCTCCAATATCTTGCATGGATATCTTTTTTCTTCCTTTTTTTAGTTCCACAAGATATCAAACCTATTTATATCTTCTCATTTTCCAAAAAAAAAAATCTCTGGATCTGGCTGTGCTCCATAAGCATAGGTGTGCTCTTTATGAATTCCAAAGGATGCAATCTTCCACAGAAAATTTATTTTGGGAAATATCTTCACGGAAGATGGTTTTCATGCAGTGACCAACTGAGCAGAATCAAGGAAGGAAGACCTTATCCAGTTTTCTGAAAAGCATCATCAATGCTTGCCTGGATCAAATGCAAAGTCTTGAGAACTGTAGGTGGAAATTCCTATCACATTTATAAGATGAGATAACTTTTATTGTCGTTTTTTTTGCTTGTGAAGAAGGCACAGAAGAGGCTGTACTTCCTGAGAATGCTCAGGAAGATAAATCTATCTCAGCATCTACTTCTGTCCTACTATCGCACCTGGTGTGTACTTGTGTGCAATGTTGCAACATGAGTAGGGAAGTCTGGGACTTGCATTATGATACCACAATGTACAGTGCCATCCTTTTCCTCATCCTTTTCCTGGTTCCTGCCAGGAGCAAAAACCACCTGCGCCTTACTTGAAAGTAGCTCCAACACCTTAGCTACTATACAAATAGTCAATTTGTATGCAACAAAATTTCATTTGAATGTATGCCAATCAGTGGTGGGTTCCTCCCGGTTCCGCTGAGCCGGTAGCGGTGACGATATGACGTCACCGAACCGGTTCTGCCCCCCCACTTCCCCCACCTCCCACGTTATTCTTACCTTTTATTTGGCCCCACCCCCAATCTATTGCTGCCTCCTGAGTCCCATCTGATGGCTAGAGGGAAAAAAATGTTTAAACTCTTGCTGCGGGGCTTCAAAGGGCCGCCCTACAGCTGATCAGTGTTAAAAGTAAACAAATGAGTAGACCGGTGCCTGCAAAAATAAATGGGTAGATCAGTGCCTGCAAAAATACATGAGTAGATCAGTGCCTGCAAAAATACATGAGTAGATCAGTGCCTGCAAAAACAAATGAGTAGACCGGTACAGCTCTGCAAGCAGTTAAATGCCTGGGAGACCAGTACCTCTGCTAAATCCTAAATAATTGTCACATGTCCATCAAGCCACGCCCACAAAATAAGCCACGCCCACAGAACTGGTAGTAAAAAATTTTAGAACCCACCCCTGATGCCAATTAGTGTACATTCAAAGTGACAATACAGTTATTCCAAGTCTAAGTCTAGTCCTCAACTTACGAGCACAATTGAGCCCAGAATTTCTGCAGTTAAGCGAAGACAGTTGTTAAATGAGTGTTGCCCTATTTTACAACCTTTCTCACCATGGTTGTTAAGTGAATCACTGCAGCTGTTAAATGAGTAACATGATTGTTAAGTGAATTAGGTTCCCCCCCCTCCCCATTGACTTTGCTTGTTAGAGAGTTGCAAAAGGGCCGTAGGAGACGGCAACTGCCATAAATAGGAACCAGTTGCTAAGCATCCAAATTTTGATCATACGACCACGGGGATGCGGAATGGTCATAAGTGTGAAAACGGGTCATATGTCACTTTTTTCAGACCTGTTATAACTTTGAACAGTCACTAAACAAGTGGTTGTAAGTTGAGGACTACCTGAAGAAGTGCACAGTCTCTCAGAGTTTAAGTCAATAATCTTGCTAACATGTTTATAGTTCCCCACCCACCTACCTTCTCCCCGGTACAATTAACGGTAATGTTTTCACTTCTAGTGAATTCCGATCCTTCATTTTGTATCTGAAACAATCGGCCTTCGTTATAAAATTCTAGGTTTGCTTTTTAACGCTTTTCCCAAATTGCTGCTTCTCCTCGGGGCAGCAGGTGGGAATACAACGTAATGTCTTGCTCTCAAATTATCAATTCAGCCATATATATATAGTGGGAAAGGACACAATATGGAGATGCCAGCTGGTTAATTTGTCTTTTCTCAAGACACCTACTGCTCTCTTAGGAGCTTGTGTTCATAGCCGAAGGATGCATCTTGTGCTTTTTTTTTTGATGCTAATAGCACAAAGACTTGGCTTTGTTCATCGTCTCGCTTCACTCCAAAAGAAATTGTTAGCCTTTCCTTATTAGCAAATCGCTGGAATACGAAACTCCACAGGTAGCTGTTTCAGAAGGAGAGGCATGTGTTAGGCTAGGGTAGATTGTATGAAGTGAGCTCTGGCTCACAAATTTTGTGCTGTTTAATGGAATTTGTTGGGAAAGCTGCTACTGGACTCCTCCTGCTTTTTGTTGCAGAAGCAGTGTGTGTTTAACTGGATAGGCCTTGTGGAATTAGAAATTAGGTGTAATCTTAAACACTCAACGAGCCATTTGGACCCATTTCCCACAGAAAAGAAAACACCGGGAGCCACAAAACCCTTCCTGTGCCTGACTATTTCTTGAGCGGCCACAAAACTAGCATAAGTAGTAAGGCCTGGTGGCTCAGCAGACTGATAGCATTGGGATTAACACCAGCTGTCTGCAATTACCGTAAGTTCGAATCTCACCAGGCTCAAGGTTGACTCAGCCTTCCATCCTTTCTAAGGTAGGTAAATTGAAGACCCAGTTTGTGAGGGCAATAAGCTGACTTTGTATAAATATACAAAAGTATGAAGGCTATTGCTTAACGCATTGTAAGCCGCCCTGAGTCTTCGGAGAAGGGCGGCATATAAATCAATTAAAAAAAAAGTAGTTGAATTAAACGTTCTGTTTTCTTCTCAAACTTTTCTTTTCTTGGATTTATCTATGGTTGGCCTACCAGGGGTTGAAAAGTTCATAAATCGCGTGCTGGCAGGTGTCGCACATTGGCGGTTGTGACACATATTTTGAGTGTCAGGGAGCCACAGCAGAGAGATGAAAGAGCCACATTCGGCTCCAGAGCCACAGGTTGCTGACCCCTGGTGTAAGGGAAGCAAATAATGTTATCAAGCAGCCATTAATTTTAAGATAGTAAAACAGAATCAGTGAGGAGACCATCTGGGCAGTGACACCTCTATTGATACCTTTAGTTGTGACTTAATTCCCCATAATTGTTTGATGCTTACACAATTCCTACAAAGTACTTACCACAGGTAATCCTCGACTTACGAGCACGATTGGGACCGGAACTTGCATTGCTAACTGATGCGGTTAAGAGGGTCACACCCAATTTGATGACATTTTTGCTGCAATTGTTAAGCAAATTACTACGGTTGTTAAGTAAATCCGGCTGCCTGCATGGACTTTCTGTTGTGGCTCCGTTACCTGAGCCTGTGTCATCGGCAGGGGAGGACTCTGAGAGTGAAGGAGAGGAGTTGGCAAGGCCTCCCTCTCCAGGACTCTCCTCTCTGGCAATGCCTTCGGTGTCCGCCGAACGGCAAAAGATATGGGCAGGGCCAAGCACATCCACACAGCCACAGGTGGACATTGATGAGGGTAATGAGTCTTGGATGGATCCACGCCAGCGTCGCAGAGATAAGCGCGCGCAACAGAAGAAAAGGCGTGCCCGAGATTAAGCTGAGTCACTGGACCACACCCCACAGGATATAAAAGGGAGCGTGGTGGCCAGTCAAACCTTGTGACGAACAAAGCTGAAAGCTTCCACGCCATTCTGCATTGCCGGACTTTTGCTATAGACTTTGCTGGATTATCTCTGGACTTGATTGACTCTGTAATTATTGAGCTGTTTCTTTTGATGTACCAGAAGTGGGGAGAAGTTACCTCTCCTCTTCGTAAGTAATAAACTCTTGGCAGGCAGCCACTAGGTTGTTGCCAAGTTCCGTTATCATAAGGAAAAGGATTTTGCCGGCTGGTTTGGTCTTTAACTCTTGAACGTCTGTTGGTGTGTGTGCGTGTGGGACGGGGACAGAACACTTTCCTTATTGTAGAAGCCTCCTGGGAAAGTCATAAACGGGGATCACGTGAGCCCCCTACTCATTAACCATTGCAAATACGTGGCGGTCGCCAAGCAACCAAATTCTGATCATATGACCATGAAGACACTGCAGTGGTCATAAGTGCGAGGAGCAGTTGTAAGTCTCTTGCTGTTGTAACTTCAAATGGCCACTAAATGAATGGTAAGCTGAGGACTCTCTGTATTACACAAGTTATTTTACTGTAGAAGCTGGATTTATTCATGGCTATCACCCAGCAGATGGGGAAGCCTTTGTTGCATTTTCTGCACAGGTACCGACAGGTCACACAGCTTGGACCATCACAGAGTTGATTTTGGAAGAGCCCCTGTGCTTGGCAATGAAACATTGATCTGCAGTTGAATTAGGACGCACAGATCTTATTCCCCGGTTTAATTTAAGCAGGATCAAGTTAATGATACCTGCTCAGACCTACAGAAGTCCTTAGCCCATTAACTCAGCATTGTTTACATTTGACGCCTCATAGCTCACCCTGATTTCAAGATAGGTTTTCCAGCTTTGGCGGAAGATCATATCAGTAATTAAAGCTTTGATGTGCAAAGTATGTGTCTCTTCTTGCTTATTTATGGGACCTTCTCTTATTCTTAGTTTGGCTTCTCCTACCTCCTATAAGAGGATGGGGTGGGAGAGAGAAAAAGGGTGAGCTGTTTTCTTTTACGTTGTTAGGTCTTGTTTGCAGAAGAGCGTTCTGTCAGCTGCAAGTGTCTCCTTTATTGACAAGATTAATCTCATACAGTGCTCTTCTGTTCAGCCATCAGAGTGACAGGAGCTCTGATTTCTTTGCATTGGGTCATTCAGAATCAAAAGCAGGAACTGAGTGCAACCTGGGCCTGCTGGCTGGGGAATTCTAGGAGTTGAAGTCCACAAGTCTTAAAGTTGCCAAGGTTGGGCACCCCTGAATAAGTGAAAACATCACACAAGACATAAACTGTGTAAACCTAGAAAATTACACCCACCCGTATCAGAGAGGTGAAACTTATATAAAATCTTAATTACAGACACAAGATGTAATAGAGTAGAGTCAGCATGGCTAGCAGATAAGCCTGGTGGAAGTCATAACCCCAAATATTCAGAGACCAAAAGTTGAGAACCATCGCTTATTCTTAAGTAGCTTATTTTTCCTGAATCAAAACAAAATAGACACATCCAAATGCGTTAAGTCTAACATTGAAAAAGCCAGCAACTTATGGTAGGATTCAATATTCTCTGCCCAGTTTTAATATAACTAGAGCATTGCATGGTAGGCAGTAGAACTACAATTTTGAACCACGGAGGCATCATTTACCTCTACCCAGATAGCAAACATCCACAGTTGTGTCTTCAAGACGTACTCCTGGAAGTCAAATAAAGAAGTCATCCACATAGACTCGTCCCATATTTGCCTAGTAGCATCTGCTCCAAGGACATCGAATGCAGTTTAGGATAAAAGCTAGAACATTTCTATTATAAATTATTGAGTGTTGATCTCCAAATCAAGAGCCTTGATAGTACAGTGGTCTAAGCACCCTGTTATTAACACAGCTGCCTGCAATTACTGCTGGTTCGAATCTCTCCAAGGCTCAAGGTTGACTCAGCCTTCCATCCTTTCTAAGGTAGGTGAAATGAGGATCCAGATTGTGGGGGCAATAAGCTGACTTTGTATAAATATACAAAAGTATGAAGGCTATTGCTTAGCACATTGTAAGCCACCCTGAGTCTCCGGAGAAGGGTGTCATATAAACAAAATTTTATATATATATATATATAAACATTTTTTAAAAAAAAAAACCCACAAAGGAGGCAGCCAGACCTTCTGCCCACTTTCCAAAGCCGGTGTACATAAAATGTCAATTGGCTGCCAGAAAGTCATCAGGAAATAGACACCGTCATGGATTGGGGTTCACCGTATCAACAGGAGAAAAAAACAATTAAATCATTCTGTATTAACAGGCCCTGCACCGAATAGCTCCTTTGTTTTTCTTCTTAACCACATTGTTTCCGCTTCAGCACCCAAAGGGGGAACAATGTAATTGAAGATTGTGCTGCTTCTCCTAACAATTATTCTGCTGTTCTCTTGGATTTGCATAAGGAGAGGGAAATTAGCAGAAGGGGGGGGGGATATGGAACACAGATTTATTTTTTTATTTTTTGCCGTTAGAGACAGATTTATCTTCTCGGTCCTAAACTCTGGAACTCTCGCCTACTTCTGAAATTCTCCCCATAAGTTGGTTTTGTTGCTAACATTGAGCCTTGGTAGTACAGTGGTCTAAAGCACCCTGTTATTAATAACAGCTGCCTGCAATTACTGCAGGTTCGAATCTCGCCAAGGCTCAAGGTTGATTCAGCCTTCCATCCTTTCTAAGGTAGGTAAACTGAGGACCCAGTTGTGGGGGCAATAAGCTGACTTTGTATAAATATACAAAAGAATGAAGGCTATTGCTTAGCGCATTGTAAGCCGCCCTGAGTCTCCGGAGAAGGGCGGCATATAAATCAAATTAAAAAAAAAACATTGCAAAACTGGAAGGGGATATAACTCTGGAAGATTATATGTTGCCTCCTGTCATCAGAGTGCTGCTGCTTCAGAGAGGAGGGGAGACCTTTTCTATTACTGGTTCTGTGGGCATGGCTTGGTGGGCGTGGCAGGGGAAGGATACTGTAAAACCTCCATTCCCTCCCCAATCCAAGCGAAGGTTACTGTAAAATCCCCATTCCCTCCTGATCAGCTGGGATTTGGGAGGCAGAGAATAGATGGGGGTGGGGCCAGTCAGAATTTTTACTACCGGTTCTCCGAACTACTCAAAATTTCTGCTACCAGTTCTCCAGAACTGGTCAGAACCTGCTGAAACCCTCCTCTGACTTGTTCCAATGGGGTTAGTGAAGACTTTGCATTCTTATTTACACTTGGAGTTATTTTTCTGCCATTAGGGGACAGATCTTTTGGGGCGTCTCTGGCATTTGAGGATGGTTGAATTGTAAATAGTAGCTCCGGATTATAATTTTTATCTCAGAAGGTAGAAGGAAGAGGTACTGTTAAGAGGTAAAACGATTAAAGGCCTGAAGACTAAAACATATGAAGAACAGGTGCAGAAATTGGATACGGCTAGTCTAGAGAAAAGAAGGACTCAGGGTGATATGTGATAGCAGTGTTCCAGGATCTAAGGCGCTGCCAGAAAGAAGACGGGATCAACCTGTTCTCCAAAGCACCTGAAAGCAGAACAAAAAACAATGGATGGAAACTAATCAAAGAGAGAAATGACCTAGAACTAAGGAGAAATTTCCTAACAATGAATCAGTGAAACAACTTGCCTCCAGAAGTTGTGGGTGCTCCATCACTGGAGATTTTTAAGAAGAGTACGGACAACCATTTGTCTGAAATGGTACAGGGTCTCCTGTTTGAGCAGGAGGTTGACTAGAACAGGGGTCAGCAACCTGTGGCTCTGGAGCCGCATGTGGCTCTTTCACCCCTCTGCTGCAGCTCCCTGTCACTCAAAATATGCGTCGCAACTGTGCAACACCCGCCGGCACGCGATTTATTGAGTTTTTCAACCCCCGGTAGTCCAACCATGGATAAATCCAAGAAAAGAAAAGTTTCAGAAGAAAACAGAACGTTTAATTCAACTATATATGCTAGTTTTGTGGCCGCTCAAGAAATAGTCAGGCACGGGAAGGGTTTTGTGGCTCCCGGTGTTTTCTTTTCTGTGGGAAACGGGTCTGAATGGCTCTTTGAATGTTTAAGGTTGCAGACCCCTGGACTAGAAGATATCCAAGGTCCCTTCCAACTCTATTCTTAAGTATTATTGCAGTTGCTAGGGTTTTCAAATGTTTGGAAGAAACTTCATACACTTTCACTTATTTTTTTTTTATTGGTTTCACTCCCAGGTCCTTCAGGATGATCTTCCCAAATATGGACTTTGTTTGATCATCATCACAACATGACAAAAAAATGATCCACAAGTAGTTTGATGTTTCATCTGAACCTGTTCTTTGAAACAGTGGTTATATATAACGTTTACTTCATGTATCAATGTACTCAAAAACTATCCTTCACTTTTTCCCATTTCTGGTGACAGAATACCAGTTGTGAAGAGGTGTGTGCTTCACATTCCCTCTAACAGAAGCAGCATTTTTTGCTTTTCGTGTCATTTTTTTCTAGCCATAAGTCATTTTTTTAGACTTGAGTCAGTCTTAACTCTTAGCAACCGCCCACACAAGTTCCTGCAGTTTTCTTGGCAAGATTACAGAAATGGTTTGCCATTACCTTCTTCCTAGGGCTGAGAGAAAGGGGCTGGCCAAGGTCATCTTTGTACCTAAGACAAAACTAGAACTCTGGTGCCTCACCCACCAAACCTGGTTCTTAATCATAGGCGATAATGAAGAAATGAAATGAAATATTTTTATTTATTTATTTATTTTTATATGCCGCCCTTCTCCGGAGACTCAGGGCGGCTTACAATGCGTTAAGCAATAGCCTTCATACTTTTGTATATTTTATACAAAGTCAGCTTATTGCCCCCACAAACCGGGTCCAAATAAAACTGTTGTAATAAAATATCACATACAATGGCATCTTAAAAGTAAATCTAAGTAAGATACAATGCTATGTAATTATGTGTCATAAAATATATGTGGGATATTCATAATTTTGTATTTATTAATTTCGTTTGTCATGTTTATGTAGTGTATATTGGAGGTGGTGACCCTTTGAGAGCTGTATGCCACGAAATTTCATTTTAACGTATGCCGATTAGTGTATATTTGAAGTGACAATAAAGTTATTCTAAGTCTAAGTCATATTGTAAAGTTATAGCAACAGAATCTTGAAAGTCTAGAGATGTTTCCCCCCCTCCCTCACTTTGTCTTCATGGGAACGAGTGAGGGGCTTATCTGAGATGTTTTTTTCACATTACTTGCTTGGTCTGGGCTCAAGCCCCTCTTATCTGACTGTTTCCTTGGTGATGCCTCTTCTGCCCTTCAAGGCTATTTCCTCTGTCGCCTACAGCAGAATTTGGGCGTTTCTTGTGGTATTCATAGGATTGATTGAGCCATCTGACATGATGGATTTTTGTTCTTGTTTTGGAAATGAAACACCACAGTTGTAAGGGGGCAATTACAGAATTTTTATCCTAACAATTTTATTATTCGAGATGTGCTTGGTGGGTATTAAACTCTGTAAAGTTTACTTAGCTTTGGGGAGTGGTCACATCCTGCCTATTGTTTTTTTTTCCTTTCCCACAATTCTACATTTTCTCACTCCTTTGAGTGAACATTTAGTGAGATGGCATTTAATTTCGTTGTATGAGGTGCAATGACAATAAACTAGACTAGACTAGACTAGACTGAACTTTCTCCTAAACCTAGCACAATTTCACAATTTCAGTGTTTATTAATTCTTTTAAAGATCCAAGCATGTGAATTTTATGTTTAAAGTAATCAGGCCATTCTCTTGTAACATTAAAAAAAGAGAGACCAAAACCCATCAAGACCAATGCCTTACCTGTCTTTCTACTGTGTAGGATTTGCCTTTTTGCAGATAGGTCCATGCCAGCTAACAATCCACCTTGTAAGTATATCAACAGTAAAGCATCCAAGAAAATCATTAGCCTTAGGCCATTTCAGTTTGGCCAAATTTTCCAAAGTAACTTCCCTAGCCTTCTTTGCCACTAAATATTCTGGACTATAACATCCCATCAGAGCTATGTTGGAAATAGGGGAGTTATAGTCCAGTATATCTGGAAGTACTTCTGAAAAGATCTGCTTTAAAAAAATAATAATAATAATAATAATTCCTTTGTATATCTAGGTCCGTGATGGTGAACCTATGGCACATGTGCCACAGGTGGCACGAGTAGCCATATTGGTGGGCACATGAGCTCAGCCTGATTTTCGGGCCTTCTGGGCCCACCAGAAGTAGGGAAACAGGCTGTTTCCTGCCTCTGGAGGACCTCGGGTGGGGGGGAGGCCCATTTTTCTCTCTCCTCAGCCTCCAGAGCCTTTCTAGGAGTCTGGGGAGGGTGAAAATGGCCTTCCCCACCCACCCCCGGAGGCCTTCCGGATGCCGGAAAAGGCCTGTTTGCCAACTTCCGGTGGGACCACAAGTCCCTTTTTTTGCTGTCCCCAGCCTCCAGAGCCTTTCTAGGAGTCTGGGGAGGCTGAAAATGCACCCCCACCCCCGGAGGCCCTCCGAAGGCCAGACACGATGGGACCAGAAGTTGGCAAATGGACCGCTTTTGGCCTCCGGAGGGCCTCCAGAGGGTGAGGAAAGCCGTTTTTGGCCTCCCCAGACTCCTAGAAAGGCTCTGGAGGCTGGGGACAGCAAAAAACGGGCCTACTGTGCCACTGCATGCCAGGAGCGGGGGGTGTCGAGCGCGCAGAGGCAGGGGCGGGGCTCATAGAATTATGGGTGTGGGCACGCACGCCACCACCACCCCGCTCCTGGCACACGATGGCAAAAAGGTTAGCCATCACTGATCTAGGTTATTTATTAATTGATTTTTTTGTCCCATGTTTCCTCAACGTGCTCAGAGTGATATACATGGCTCCCCTCACAACAACAGCCTAAGACAAATTCAGTTGGAAAGAAAGAGGGTGAAAATTTCCCATTGTGCTTCATGATTGAGTGCCTATGGGAATCTGAGTCTCTCTAGATCCACCCCCGAAATACTAAGCACATCACCAGGCCCCTGTAGAAATTGAAGTATGAATGGCCATTGCAAAACTGAAAGGAGACTATAGATTTCTGATAAATAAAACACAATGACGTAAGGAGATGCCAGGGGTTGATGATAAGACATCATCCAAGTACTACACTCTGGTTTATCCCCGATGCATGAGCAACTGTCCCCAAGCCTGGGGATTATTAGTCCATGCAGAGGTGAACTGCATTAAATTAAAGATGAAGTATCTATCTATCAGAATTAAAAATTGGCATTTCCTAGCTCTTGTAGGTCTGTATTTGTTTACTGGCTGCCGGTCTGTGTCCAGAGGTTGTAATCCTGATGGATGGGTCCCAGTGATTTTCGATGGGATTCTGGCATGTTTAATTCCCGTGAATGGAACCCGTCATCGATAAACAAAACCGCAAAGCTGAAGGTCAGAGAAAAAGCAGCCTCAGTACATTATCATCACGCTGAGCCTGTTGAAATAATACTGTATTGCTGAAAAGAGCAGAGATAGGCTCAACAAATCTTTCCCGTGGAGGCAGTTCCAAATTCTGGCAAGGCACTGTTTCTGTCATGTATCAGAGAGTTGAATGAAATAGGGACCACCCTAATTATTATTATTATTATGAGATGGGTGGGACTTGCAGCAGGGGTGGGCTTCAAAAATTTTAGCAAGGGGTTCTCTGCCCGGTTGCTGGGTGGGCGTGGCCATGGTGGGTGTGGCCTAGTTGGCCTCCTGCACCATGGCGGACGTGGGGAGGGCATTTTTGCCCTCCCCAGGCTCCGGAGGCTTTCCTCAAGCCTCCAGGAGGGTGAAAACAGCCTACCCAGGCTCCGGAGGCCTTCTGGAGGCTGGAAACAGGCCTTTCTGAACTTCCAGTAGGCCCGTTTTTCACCCTCCCCGAGCCTCCATGCGCACCTTGCACTTACCTGCATCCAAAACTGGCTGCGTGGGAGGGGCAGGGTGGGTGGGGTGGAGCCAACCAGGAGTGAGATTTGGGGATTCTCCGAACTGCACAGAATCTTAGCTAGAGGTTCTCCCAAACCCCTGTGAACCCCCAGCAGCCCATCCCTGATTTGCAGAGAAGGCTTTGTTTTATTCTAGCTCAGCAGAGGGAACCCATCATCCTGGACCTAAAGTTTGCCACCAACTCTGGTGCCGTTATCAAGGTCATAAAATTGGGTGCCTGCATTACTGGAGTTATGAAAGCCAGGTGTGTGACTTTGGACCAATGACCAGGAGACAGTGGGTTCTAGTCCCGCCTTAGGCACAAAAGCCAGCTGGGTGATCTTGGGCCAATCACCAGGAGACAGGAAATTCTAATCCCGCCTTAGACATGAAATCCAGCTGGATAACTTTGGACCAGTTCCTCTCTTTCAGTCCAAGTCCAACCTACCTCACAGGGTTGTTGTTATGTGGAAAGTAGGAGAAGGAAGGAATATTAGGTATGCTTATCACTTTGAGTTACTTATAAAATAATAAAGGCAGAACAAAAAGCTAATAAAAAATATAAATTAGTAATATATAAATAAATTAGTGTCGTAAGCAGCCGAGAGTCACTTGATGGTGAGATGGGTGGCATATAAATTTAATAAAAGGATAATTTAATAAAGAAGCAAAGTAGATCCAAGCTTTTTGGATCCTACCCAGGCAGCGTTACCAGACCGAAGGAATTCTTTTGCTTCAAGTCCTTTCACCTCTCTTCTGATCCTTTTGCAGAACAGCCACAGGTAGAACTGAATGCCTCTCTGAGGAAATCTTTCCATGACTAAGCAAATTGCAACACTCATTTTATTGATATTTACTTAAACCTTTAAAGTTTTGGATTTTATGGCCACCTGATTGCATAACAATTTTGTTTGGCAGGTCTTGTAGAAACAGGGTCCTTATTTATTTATTTATTTTTCTTATCAGCCAGATTTCAGTCCCACATTTTCCTTTTGACAAATAACAATTTCATGTAAAAACTATCAGAGCTTTTCACCTTTGGGCTCAGATTTACATTGTTTTGATTTTTTTTTTTGTTTCCTTGCTTTTGTGTTATAAACATTATTACTGAAGTCTGCAAAAAAAAAAGCTATTTGCCAACTCTGCCTAGTAACATTTAAGCGCACTGTTACACCCAAGATTAAGTATGATAGCTTTTTAATGACTTACGCTGCTCACTTCTGAACATAGAATAGATTGCTGTATATTTTGGTAAAAGCAACTGTCTTCCCTCCTTGGTTGTCTGTCTGTTCAGAAAGAAACCCTATAAGGGGAACAGTAGCTACACAACCATCCGCAAACTCCACACTGTGTTGCAGGATGAGATTGCAGTTCCTCCCTTAAAGGAGGAACTGTGGTGTAACACAAAAACATATGCTTGGCATGCAGAAAGTGTCACTGTTGGGCAATTGTTGTTTAGCAGGTTGAGGTACTGGATGAATACCTAAGGGAACTAGCCAGAGGTGCTATTCAGCAGCTTCTGACCAGTTCTGGAGAACCGATAGCAGAAATTTTGAGTAGTTCGGAGAACCAGTAAATGCCACCTCTGACTGGCGCCACTCCCATCTATTCTCTCCCTCCTGAGTCCCAGCTGATCGGGAGGAAATTGGGATTTTCCCCTGGAGTGGGGAGGGAATGGAGATTTTCCAGTATCCTTCCCCTGGAGTGAGGAGGGAATGGGGATTTTACAGTATCCTTCCCCTGGAGTGGAGAGGGAATGGGGATTTTGCAGTATCCTTCCCCTGGAATGGGGTGGGAATGGAGATTTTACAGTATCCTTTCCCTGTCATGCCCACCAAACCACGCCCACCAAGCCACACCATGCCCACCAAGCCACGCCCACAGAACCGGCATTAAAAAAAATTTCAAACCCACCACTGGAACTAACTATGTTAATTTAGCAAGGTTGATAGTTGTCTTCCAATCCTTGAAGGGCTGTCAGAGGGAAGAGGGGATTGACTTATTCTCCATGGGACCTGAGGAGAGGACAAGGAGCAACGGGTGAAAAGCTCCTTAAAAAGAGATTCAACGAGTTTCTTGACAGTGAGAATGACTGATCAATGGAAGAGCTTGCCTCCTGGAGTTGTGGCTGCTCCATCACTGAAATTGTTCAAAATAAAAATATTGGACAACCATTTGTCAAAGGTGGAGTAAGGATTCCTGCCTTGGGCAGTGAGCTGGACTAGAGGACCTCCAAGGTCCCTTCCAGACCTACAATTGCATGATTCTACGAAGAGATGGATTCTACCGACAAACCAAAGTCTCTTGCATGCTGTTACACCCTGTTTTCTGCCTCCAGAGCTGTCCCTTCAGGACCTTTTGTGGGCCTTGCGCTAGAGCAGAGATGGGGAACAATGGAGCCTTTTATGACTTGTGGACTTCAACTCCCAGAATTTCTGAGCTCAGGAATTATGGGAGTTGAAGTCCAGAAGTCATAAAAGGCTCCATAGTTCCCCACCTTTGTACTAGAGAAATCAGATGAAGCTGAAATGGTGGATAAGGCTTCAAGTGGGCCGGAAGCTAAACAAAACAACCTTGTTGCGCTCCTCGCACCCACCTCTTCTTCTGTGTGCCAAACTGAATCAAGGAACATGGGACATTAGAACCGCCCAATACTAGCTCTCAGATAAGAGATGGGAGCAAAGACATTTTTGTCTACTGCTGTTATCTGAACTTACTCCGTAGTGCGTCTTTCTTCCATCGACCCTCCGCCCCCATCCCCAAACAATTGGAGAAAAAGCTTAGTGCCCTTGGCACAGTTCTGTTGCTGGCTTGAGATTTTAATCGTTTCTTTTCAACTTAAATTGCCAGTTTAAGGTTAGCCTGCCTTCAGAATGTTGTTTTCCTTGGCATTTAGGTTTGACCATTTCTTCCTTCCAGGACAACACAATACTTTCTTTCTCTAGAAAGAAAGGGTCGATTTGTCCTTTCAGGAAATGATGGGGGTGGATGGAGAGCATATTCAAACCCACCATTCCACCCATTTTTTTTCTCTGCCCTTTCTTTGATCGCACAACTTCTCTCTGTTCTTCAAAACAGCCACCTAACTTTTTAAACATTTTCTGTTTCTACCGTGTTTCTCCGAAAATAAGACCTTGTCTTATATTTTTTTGAACCCTGAAATAAGTGCTTGCCTTATTTTTGAGGAGGTCTTATTATTTTGGGGCGCATGGAGCAAGACGGGCACCTCTTGCCATCTTACCTGATTTCCAGCTCTGTCTCCCTAAACCAGGGGTCTGCAACCTTTAACACTCAAAGAGCCATTTGGACCTGTTTCCCACAGAAAAGAAAACACCGGGAGCCACAAAACATGAGTGGGCATGGCCAACTCGATGTCACTCACTTCTACCAATCACATGACACACACCCCCAGCCACGCCTACCCAGCTAGTCATTAGGGCAGAGAATCGGTTGTTCAAAAACACCAGGAACCACAAAAACCTTTTGACATCTCTCTCTCCCTCCCTCCTCCCACTCTCTCTCTCTCCCCACCTCTCTCTCCCTGTATCTCTCTATGTCTCTCTCCCCCCACCTCTCTCTGTATCTCTCTGTCTCTGCCCCGGACACTTCTCCATCACCTGCCATCGCTCTTACCTTCTCAGGCCAGGCGAGGAATGACTGGGAGGGGAGGGCGAGGGGCAGGGCCAGCCAGTGGCCGGATCACTCAACAGGGAGCCACAGCAGAGGGCCCAAAGAGCCACATGTGGCTCTGGAGCCACAGGTTGCTGACACTTGCCCTAAACCTAACCAGAGGAAATGGCAGGAATCAGCTGCGCATGTGGTTAAATATTTTCAGGGGACGTCTTATTTTTGGGGGAGGTTTATTATCTGGGGAGGTCTTATTTTTGGGGAAACATGGTATAATAAAGTCACAGAGTGATTGTCTGGAAATGAGAGAAAATATAATATTTATAACACTATTAAGGTCAATTGTATACAGTATATGAGCATTATAGGTCTTTTTATTGAAGTGATGCAATTTTATTTTATTTTATTTTAATAGCCACCCATCTCAGCAAGTACCCTATTTCCACTTGCTTAGTCTAAAATGGAGTCAGCCCTTTCTGAGCTGGTGGGCACATTTGGATTTGAGTACATGTTGTGGATAACCCTTAGCAAGCAGTTTGTTTTATTTATTCCTCACATTTATATAGTCACCCATCTCACAAACGTTTCTCTGGGAAGCATGTCATAGAACCAAAAAATAAAGAGCAAACATTTTTTTAAAAAATCCATGATAATAGAATCAACATTATTAAAAAAAAGAGTCTATATAAAATAACATCTTGGATATTTCAAGCAAGGTAGCTGTCTCAACAGATTTCCTTTGTGGGAAATGATTCTCTTATGTTATGAAATAAGGTTTTCCTGCTCACAGAATGCTGCCATGATGAGTTGCACCCATTTCCCAGAAAGCGAATTGGTGAAAATGCTCCTTCTTCCCCCATGTAACTTCCTAGCATGCTTTTTTCTGCCTTCTCCTAACGAGGTTGATGGTATCTTGAGGTAGAAACCATGTTTAGAAGTCATTGTTTTATTTTTGAGCATGGCAGCCTCCCACTTACCGTATTTTTCGGAGTATAAGACGCAGTTTCCCCCCCCTCCCCAAAGTGTGTGGAAATGTCTGTGTGTCTTATACAGCGAATGTTGCCGAAGCCCCACCCACCCACTGGCCCCCACCCTTTGGCCATTTTCGGCCTCCATACGTCACATTTTCGGCCTCTACACACCCCGTTTTAGACTCGTTCCAGGTTGCGGGGATCGCCACAGCATATTGCTGCCAATCACCGCCTCCATGCGTCGTGTTCTTGGCCTCTGTTCATCGCGTTTTTGGCCTCCGCATGCCTCATTTTTGGCCTACTTGCGTCGTGTTTTCAGCCGGTTTCAGGCGGCGGGGATCCCCGCAGCCTGGAATGGGTCTAAAACGGAGCATGCAGATTCCAAAAACATGACTCACGGAGGCCAAAAACGCAACGCATGGAGGCGGATATGGGCTGTGGCAATCCCCGCAGCCTGGAACAGCTGATTGGCAGTATTCCGGGAGACCAATCCAACCGCCAGTCAGCTGCTTGTGCTGAATCAGGCTGCGATAATGTGCTGAAACTGACCAGGCTGTTTGCTGTTAGGATGCTAGCCAGATTAATACCGATGGATGATGGTAGGTAGAGACAGATTTATTTTTTTTTTCGTTTTCCTCCCCAAAAACTAATGTGTGTCTTAATATTCCGGAGCGTCTTACTCTCCGAAAAATACAGTAATTTTTTTTTTAAAAAAAATTCAAGACAGACAAGGTAAAGAGTTTTTCAGGGAGCAAGGGGAGGGGGTATCTGCTCACCCATTGGTGCCTACAGGCATCATGTATGGAGATGCCGGGAATGAGCATGATCTCCAAAATGCTTTGCAGAAAGTCATTTCCTTTCAAGCAGTAGAAGTGATGGATGGTGCTATTTAAAGGACCTGGTCAATCCTCTTCCCACCCCCCCACTCCCTTCAAACCTGTTAGAGTTCGGAGTGGCAATTCCAATCCCTAAAAGCATTCATGAGATACCTCTGGAGTTAATTAAATGAGAATAAAATAACTCCGAGGTGCCATTCTGACTTGGCCATCCATCCATCCGTCTCAAAATCACTTCCCATCCTTTACGGCTCCCTGGTGTTTTTTAGCCCTGTGCTTTTGACCAAAGCTTTTAAAGATTCTCTTCCGAGCTGCCTCATTGCTTCTACCTGACTGGATTTATGCATTTCATCTTTTTTTCCAAAAGCAGTCCTGTTTCATTTAAGGGATCTCGCTCCAGCAGCAGGGCCGTCTGAAGGAAAGCATTGGTACAGCTCTGGTGGCTTGCACGTCTATGAAATGGCCCAATCTCTTGGATAATTCAACTTCTTTCAACGTAGCCAAGTGAGGAAAAAATTTCAGAGTCTATGGGGCTATTTGCTTCAAAGCAGGCAGGCCTCTTGCTGCAACTGGTCTGAGCTTGCAACGGTTTGCGGTTCTCTTGCTGAGGTGCTTATAAAATAGGCTACGTATAGGCTTTTCTTTTTTAAGAGGTCTTTTATCAACCAAATGTATCCTGAGGTTAAAGGCTAGGCTACTATACTGTGCAAAGTTGAGGTTAGAATTTGACAGTGCAGTCTTTCTGTCTAAGGCTGTGTTTCTCAAGCTTGGCGGCTTGAAGATCTGTGGACTTCAACACCCAGAATTCCCCAGCCAGCGTATGCTGGCTGGGGAATTCTGGGCGTTGAAGTCCACAGATCTTCAAGCCGCCAAGCTTGAGAAAGAGTGATTTAGGAAATTTTTAAAAAAAGTTTAACCTGGGAAATTTAAAAAAAATGCAAAATATTGCTATCAAAATTGCACACGGAATTCCAGGTGGTGCTTCCCTGAAGACGTTAGCTTAAATCAGGGGTCTGCAACCTTAAACATTCAAAGAGCCATTTGGACCCGTTTCCCACAGAAAAGAAAACACCGGGAGCCACAAAAACCTTCCCGTGCCTGACTATTTCTTGAGCGGCCACAAAACTAGCATATGTAGTTGAATTAAACATTCTGTTTTCTTTTGAAACTTTTCTTTTCTTGGATTTATCCATGGTTGGCCTACCGGAGGTTGAAAAGCTCAATAAATTGCGTGCCGGTGGGTGTTGCACATTGGCAGTTGCGACACATATTTTGAGTGACAGGGAGCCGCAGCAGAGGGGTGAAAGAGCCACAAGTGGCTCCAGAGCCGCAGGTTGCTGACCCCTGGCTTAAATGGAGGGGATGGGGATTCCTAGATTCAAAATGTGCCGCCTGGGGAATTCTGGACATTGAAGTCCACACATCTTCATAATTCAGCTCCTTTGCGACTGTTTTTGTTAATTCTAGGGGATTAACATGCCAGCCAGATAGTAGAAGCCAAATCATGGGGAGTCTGTCATCTGAATTTTTGCTGCTCTTTGGGTTAGATAAGACTGAGTTTTAGACAATGATTGAAGATGTCAAATGTCAGAACGAGCTAAATCAAACTATAAGATTACCTCATGCATTTGGTGGGAACAGCCAAGCCATACTCTGCAAAGCACTTTTTCTCCTTTATCTGCTCTAAACACAGTCTCCTCTAGAGTAGATTCTACCTTTAAGTACCTTCAATGATCTTAGAGGGCAAATTTAATAGCATCCCAGTAGCACAGGGACTACTCCCAAGTATGATAGGTGAAACTGAATGCATAGAGTGGGTTTATATATATATATATATATATATATATATATATATATATATATGTATGTATGTATGTATGTATGTATGTATGTATGTATGTATGTATGTATGTATATATGTATATGTATATGTATATGTATATGTATATGTATATGTATATGTATATGTATACATATATAAAAATTTTATTCTGATTTGAGATTGAGGCAGGGGTGAAATCCAGCAGGTTCTGGAGAACCAGTAGTGGAAACTTTGAGTAGTTTGGAGAACCGGCAAATATCACCTCTGGCTAGCCCCAGAGTGGGGTGGGAATGGAGATTTTGCAATATCCTTCCCCCTAGAGTGGGGAGAGAATGGGGATTTTGCAGTATCCTTCCCCAGGAGTGTGGAGGGAATGGGGATTTTGCAGTATCCTTCCCCTGGAGTGGGGTGGGAATGGAGATTTTGCAGTATCCTTCCCCTGCCACACCCACCAAGCCACGCCCACAGAACCGATAGTAAAAAAAAAAATGAATTTTACCACTGGACTGAGGCCACTTCTTTTCTCTAGAAAAGAAAACATACCTTGATCATTTTGATGTGTTTCATAAAAATTATATTTTACTGATTATAATTCTAAATTCACTTAAGTAGGTGCAACATTTTTCGTCCTGACAGGGTACACCATTGTAAGAGCACTGCCATGGGATAAATTAATTAGAGCTGGGATCGTCAGAGCTTGGATTGTCAGAGCCATTTAAAAAGAAAAAACTTTTTTTTCTTTTAAATGGCTCTGATGATCCAAGCTGAGTTGCCTGATTGGCAGGCAACTCAGCTGGGATTGTCAAAGCTTGGATGTCAGAGGCATTTAAAAGAAAAAAAGCCTCTGATGATCACGCAGCTCAGCTGGGCATGGGGGGCGGGGGCAGGGGCAGGGGCAGGGATTTTTGCTACCGGTTCTCCGAACTGCCCACCACCATCGCTACCTACTCACCCGAGCCGGTCCGAACTGGGAGCATTTCACCCCTGCTGTCTAACTTTGGGAGATAAAGAACACAGATTATATCGGTGATGATCTGTTCATCTATTTGTTGCTTCAAACTAGATTTGCAGGTACCTTTTGTACCGTTCTACTTTCCAGTGGCAGCTAGAAAAGGAAGGAAATTCAGTGAATCTGAAAGAAGAATTGTCAAAAGAAAGGGAAACCTTTGTGACGTGGGGCAAAACAGTAGCACTTGTTAACAATCCTTGAGTGCATTTTATGCATTTAAAAGATGCGTTCTGTGTAATGTAAAACTATTTCTCTCTTTCCCCCTCCCCATTTCAATTAAACAAACTGGGAGGGGAGGACAAATCTTTTATTATTATCCTTTGCTGGTGAGAAGGGGAGCCAGGAAGCTGTCGTTCTCATCTCTCTGTCCTTGATGAAGGAGTGGGTGACTTATCCCATGAAAACAACCCCATTAGTGTGTTACTTTTTGCAATATCAAGATAATTGTTTGTGCCCCGGGCCCTTGCTCCCTGCGTGTGCCCGGATGGGTGCTTTGTCAGTATTTGTCAGCATGTTTGCCAGGAACCCACGTTGCTCGGAGGCTGATGCATTACTTCGCCTAATAGGCAGGGACACAAGAACCACAGCCATTAATATTGCAGAATCCTTAGAGCTGATAAAAGGGAAGACAAGCATCATCTGAAAGGATGTGGCTTTTCATCACCCGGCTCTTTTGTAAGCCTGCTACAGAAGGAACTTACTTAAGGGACCGAGGCTGGTAGATTAGGAAGCAAGGAGGAGAGGTTTCATCCCGCGATCGTGAGTTTATCTCAAATCATGCCAGCCATCGTTCTTCGGAACTCTTGGTTTGCAGTCTCGTAGACACTCAAGCAGATCCAGCAGAATTCTCTTTTATCTTTTTATTATTATTATTATTATTATTATTATTATTATTATTATTATTATTATTATTATTATTATTATTGCGCTTGGTGAATAAGGACCCGTCTTTAAGTTGCAAGGCTGGCAATAAGGCCAGCCGTTCCAAAATAATTGCAGTGGCAGAAGAGCAGAGAAAGTTTAAAAAATTGTGTGTTTTCTACAGTACTCTGGCTGGCCTTGGCCTTCGGCTTTAAGATTCATTGTTTAATCTATTTTATACCGCTTCCACTTAGAAAAATACCAGGTAGTCCTCACTGAACAACGGCAGTTGGGGCCAGAATTTCTTGTTGCTAAAACGATGCGTTTGTAAAGTGTGATGTCGCAGGACACATCACTTAACGGGGGCAATTCCGACAGTCCCATTGTCATCGTTAAGCGAGGCTTGTAGGCAGTGGTGAAATTCAATTTTTTTTACTACCGGTTCTGTGGGTGTGGCTTGGTGGGCATGGCTTGGTGGGTGTGGCTTGGTGGGTGTGGCAGGAGAAGGATACTGCAAAATCCCCATTCCCTCCCCATTCCTGGGAGAAGGATATTGTAAAATCTCCATTCCCACCCCACTCTGGGGCCAGGCAGAGGTGGTATTTGCAGGTTCTCCGAACTACTCAAAATTTCCGCTACCGGTTCTCCAGAACCTGTCAGAACCTGCTGAATTTCACCCCTGCTTGCAGGTCGTTAAGCAAGGATCTCCTCACAGTTTCCTGCCGGCTTCCAACAAGCAAGTCGATGGGGAAGCCGGCAGGAAGTCGCAAATCCCAGGCTGCTTGCAAACTGGCCAGTGGGCAGGTAAGCGGTTGCTATGGCATGGCGCAAAGGCAGTAGGGCAGGGGATGGCTGCTGTCAGGGAGGGTGTGGAGACAGCTGCCGCAGGCAGGGTGGGCTGCAGGCAGATGTGCTGCAGAATGCAAGATACTCACGATGTCATCCTCCATAGCCCAGGGTGGGCAGATAATTTTCTCAAGGGACCACATGCAAAACTGAGAGCTAAACATATAGGATTGTGGGCCGGACAGGGACAGCCAAAGGACTGGATGTGTCCCATGGGCCGTAGAATGCCCAAGTCTGCTGTAGCCAGTTATTTTATTTATTTTATTTATTTTATTCAATTTGTATCCCGCCCTTCTCCTAGTGGACTCAGGGCGGTGCACAGCCAGAACTAAAACACATACCAATACAAAATTTAAAATTTTTAAAAGAATTATATAACTGTGGCCCAAAATTTAAAAGATTGAAACTAAAACCCATATGACAATTTAAAAGGCTAAAAAAGGCTAAAAAAGGGGGGGGGTTCACGCCAGCCCTGCTTGATGGAAAAGAAAAGTTTTCAGGGTATGGCAAAAAACCCGAAGATCCGATATCCTTCATATCTCCGGGGGCAAATCGTTCCAGAGGGCAGGAGCTGCCACAGAGAAGGCCCTCCCCCTGGGGGTCGCCAGCCGACATTGCCTGGCTGACGGCACCCTGAGGAGTCCCTCTCTGTGGGAGCATACTGGTCGGTGGGAGGCTATCGGCAGCAGAAGGCGGTCCCGCAAATACCCAGGCCCTATGCCATGGAGCGCTTTAAAGGTGGTGACCAACACCTTGAAGCGCACCCGGAAGACCACTGGAAGCCAATGCAGCTCACGCAGGAGAGGTGTCACATGGGAGCACCCCCTCGCTCCCATAATCCCCCGTGCGGCCACATTCTGCACCAATTGGAGCCTCCGGGTGCTCCTCAAGGGGAGCCCCATGTGGAGAGCATTGCAGTAGTCCAGGCAGGAAGTGACGAGCACCTAGTTCAGGAGAAAAAGTTGGGGGAATGGGAACCACTTACAGGAGCCACTTGTGACTTTCCCTGCTAGCTTCCACATTGACTCTGCTTGTGGGGAGCTGGCAGAGAAGGTCACAAATGGCAGTTACATGACTATGAGGATGCTGTAACTGTGAGCCAGTTGCCAAGCATCTGGACCACAATCCCATGACCACAGCGATGCTGTAACAGCCGCAAATTCGAGGACTGGTAGAAAGTGCCATTGTTCCAGTGCTGTCATGATTTCAAATGTTCACCGAATGAGTAGTTGTTAACTAAGGACTACCTATATACAATCTCATGATGGGAACATGAGAAAACACCAAAACAGATCAGTAAAAACAAATCAGTGTGTGTGTGTGTGTGTGTGTGTGTGTGTGTGTGTGTGTGTATTATATTGGTTCTTTCCACTGGGACCAACTTGATTGAAGTAGGCTCTGGCAGGGGAATTTATTGTTCTTTGTTCTTTTGAACTGCATTGTTTTCTGGCTGTTCTATGCATCCATCCATCCATTCTTTCATTCATTCATGGAATCTATAGGTCACCCACCCAGCTCAAATAATTGCAACCGTGGGCACTGGGAGGCCATTTAAATTCTATGAATGAATGAATAACCTATGTGCCAATTGGCACCTCCTGAATTTGAGGGAGAGCTTTCTGCAGTGGGCACAGCCAGACTCAGAATGGCTGTTACACATTCAGCTCTTGGGAGTGGGCTTTTATTGTCAGAAGCTGGTTTGGAGGCGTAAATGTATGTCCTGTGCAGAGCTTTATGGAAGATGAGTAGAAAACAAATACGTTTGAATTAGGGACTCTTAATTTTGTCTTTCTGTCTGTCTATCATCTATCTAACATCATCTATCTGTCTGTCTGTCTATCTATCTATCTATCATTTATCTGTCTATGTCATCTATCTATCTATATCATCTGTCTATATCATCTATCTATCATTATCTATCTATCTATCATCTATCTGTCTATATCATCTATCTATCTATGTATCATCTATCTATCATCTATCTGTCTGTCTATCTATCTATCTATCACTATCATCTGTCTGTCTGTCTGTCTATCTATCATCTATCGTCTGTCTATCTATCTATCATCTATCTGTCTATATCATCTATCTATCTATATCATCTGTCTATATAATCTATCTATCATCCTATCTATCTATCTATCATCTATCTATCATCTATCATCTATCTGTCTATCTATCTATCATCTATCTGTCTGTCTGTCTGTCTATCTATCATCTATCTATCATCTGTCTGTCTCTCTGTCTATCTATCTATCTATCATCTGTCTATATCATCTGTCTATATCATCTATCTATCTATCTATCTATCTATCTATCTATCTATCTATCTATCAGATGGTGAGCCAGTTCCAGGCCATGATACAGTCCTGGAACAAGGCCCTCGGCTCTTTGCCACCAGCAGCACTTCCCTCCAGCCTTCACCCAAAGTCCCACACCAGGAGGCCAAAGCAGACCCCAAGTTGGAATTTCTTCTCCCCTCTGACCCACAGAGAAAGACCCCAAAGGGGGAGACTCTCTGCAGCAACACCAACATTCATTGCACATATCCGCCCCAGGGGCCGTAATTTGAGGACCCCTGATTTAGTGCAATATTAAAAATGCAAATAATTTTTCTGCGGATCATCAACATTTTCTCACAGATCACTGGTGGTCCACGGACCACCAGTTGGTGACCTCTGATCTTTATCATCTATCTACATCTATCTATCTATCTATCTATCTATCTATCTATCTATCTATCTATCTATCTATCTATCTATCTATCTATCAAAACAGATGTTTGATGCTGTGCAGTAAAAATAAGTTTGCGGTCTTGTATGCAGTCGACAATTTGCCCATAAAGTTCAAACTGTCAGATTTCTTAATCTTATAATAAAAGAAACCACAGGAAGTCATTAAAAAAGAAAGGGGACTAATTAGAAAGCTTGAGGGAAATGGGAATGTTCTACAGGAATGCAGTTGTCCCCAATGACTTTAATTTGTATGAGACACTTTGCCTACATTTTGTTTAGAAAGCTCAAGGCCAATACTGCCCATCAGGAACACTCTGCAAATGTGCCAATCATCCTTCGTTTTACTACTGTTTACAACATTGGGCACTCTCTGAGTTGGGCCTTTTTATTTTTGAACAGAGATATTGCACGGAAAGAAAGATCTAAGATGACTGTTCTTTGCCTTCTTGGTATTGCTAATGCTTTTCAGGTATGGATGAAAAAAATGTCTTATGCCTTTAAATCAGAAGTGGGTTTCAGCAGGTTCTGACCAGTTCTGGAGAACCGGTAGTGGAAATTTTGAGTAGTTTGAAGAACCGTTAAATACCACCTCTGACTGGGCCTGTCTATTCTCTGCCTCCCAAGTTCCAGATGATCGGGAGGAAATGGGGATTTTGCGGTAACCTTCCCCTGGGGAATGGAGATTTTACAGTATCCTTCCCGTGCCACATCCACCAGGGGTGAAATCTAGCAGGTTCTGACAGGTTCTGCAGAACCGTAGTGGAAATTTTGAGTAG
Source organism: Pantherophis guttatus (assembly GCF_059756535.1). Classification (NCBI taxonomy): domain Eukaryota; kingdom Metazoa; phylum Chordata; class Lepidosauria; order Squamata; family Colubridae; genus Pantherophis; species Pantherophis guttatus. The sequence goes on along the minus strand of NC_142072.1, from coordinate 18,044,676 downwards.
TTCAGAGAACCGGTAAATACCACCTCTTACTGGCCCCGCCCCCATCTATTTTCTGCCTCCCGAATCCCAGCTGATCGGGAGGAAATGGAGATTTTACAGTATCCTTCCCCTGCCACGCCCATCAAACCACGCCCACCAAAACATGCCACACCCACCAAGCCAAGCCCACAGAACTGGTAGTAAAAAATTTTGAATTCCACCACTGCTTTAAATCAATGTTTCTCAACCATGGAAACTTTAAAATATATTTACTTCAATTCCCAGAATTCTTTAGACAGCATGCTGGCTGGAAAATTCTGGGAGCTGAAGTTTACATATCTTAAGAAGTCACCACGATTTGAGAAACACCATTATACATTGTTTTCTTTGAATTTATGAAGCAAAATTTGGCTTCGAAACCTCCATGTTCTTAATCCAACGCTACTGATGTTGTGTAAGTCCACAAGAACTTCCATAGAGAGTACATTAAAATGTGCTAAGGTTTAAGTGCCTTCTTGAATTTAGGCACTCCTTGTAGATATCTTGTTGACTTAAAGAGAGGTGCCTGATTGCTCAGGAAATCATATAAAGCGATCATTTAAAGTCTAATATTTTCCTGCCAGGAAAGCCCCAATGTGCTGTCAACAAACCACTTTGCTTTCTAATTTAAGTGAACAGATTTCTCACAACACTGGGTGGGTGCAGTGATATGTGGGGAAGACCTTGGGAGACCAGGCAAAGGGATGACGAAAAGGTCAAATAAAAGACAATCTAGAGATAGCGGATGGGATAAGAGGCTTAGAAGGGACACATACAAAAAACCCAGGGGTGGGCTGCTGGGAGTTCGCAGGGGTTCGGGAGAACCTCTAGCTAAGATTCTGTGCAGTTTAGAGAAACCCCAAATCCCACTCCTGGCTGGCCCCTCCCAGGAGTCCCCACACGGCCCATTTTGGATGCAGGTAAGTGCAGGGCATGTGGGGAGGCTCGGGGAGGGCGAAAAATGTGCCTACCGGAAGTTCAGGCTTCCAGAAGGTCTCTGGAGCCTGGGGAGGCCATTTTCAGCCTCCCGGAGGCTCGAAAAAAGCCTCCGGAGCCCAGGGAGGGCAAAAACGCCCCCCCGCCATGGTGCAGGAGGCCAATTAGACCATGCCCACCATGCCACACCCACCCAGCAACCGGGCAGAGAACCCCTTGCTAAAATTTTTGAAGCCCACTCCTCTACATACCCCATAGTTTCTCAGTTTGTACAAGAGATGGGGGAGAATTATTCTTTCAGTCTTGGAAGACTCATGAAATTAAGATAGGAATTAAAACCAGTTGAGCTTATTCTACTCCGTTGTAAAGCTACATTGACAGAATCCTGCAGGTCTGAGAATACTATTTCCCCCCCCTCCACCACCAAGAACTAGGGAGGATTTTTTCTGCGCCTCTCTCCCCACCAGTGGTGGGTTTCAAAATTTTTTAATACCGGTTCTGTGGGTGTGGCTTGGTGGGCGTGGCAGGGGAAGGATACTGTAAAATCTCCATTCCCACCCCACTCCAGGGGAAGGTTACTGCAAAATCCCCATTTCCTCCCGATCAGCTGGGACTCGGGAGGCAGAGAATAGATGGGGGCAGAGCCAGTCAGAATTTTTGCTACCGGTTCTCGGAACTACTCAAAATTTCCGCTACCGGTTCTCCAGAATTGGTCAGAACCTGCTGAAACCCACTTCTGCTCCCCACCCATTCTGTAACTGGGGACTATGCTGTCTCTTATCTCAGGGGTCCCCAACCCCCGGGTTGTGGCCTGGTACTGGGCTGCCTGCAGCTCATTCGGAATCGAGCCGCACAAGCTGTACAAGCAGATGAGTGTGTGTGCAAGCAGCGCCATTTGCGCGAACTGCAGGCAGTTGCACATGTGTGTGAAAACCCGCCGCTCACACAAATGGAGCTGCGTGCCACTCACACAGAATCATTTCCTCTCTCCCCCCCCCCGCTGGTTCGCAAAGCCAGATAGGTTGGGGACCACTGTCTTACCTGACCATTCTATTAACAACTCCTTTGTGCCCAGTCTCCCAAAGTCTTTCCCTCATCCCCCATTACTGTAGGGCACATTGACCCAGTTGGGCTTCCAGTTCTTGGACAGGTTGCTTATCTGCAATGAATGCTCAATCATCGTCCCATCATTATAAAGGCCTCCCTAGAAAAAACCATAATAATGCATTTTTTGCAGAATTGTCCTTATTGAACAAAGCAGAAAAGAAGAATAGCTTCAACCAATGTACAGAGGACACATCCATTTCTCATTTTAATCCTAGAATGTCATAGGTGGGTTCTAGGGCTAGGTACAATAACAGGTCTTCATAATATAATGTCTTCAAGGCAGTGGTAGAATTCAATTTTTTTTTACTACCGGTTCTGTGGGCTGGCAGGGAAAGGATACTGCAAAATCCCCATTCCCTCCCCACTCCTGGGGGAAGGATATTGCAAAATCCCCATTCCCTCCCCACTCCTAGGGGAAGGATACTGCAAAATCCCCATTCCCTTCCCACTCCTGGGGGAAGGATATTGCAAAATCCCCATTCCCTCCCCACTCCTGGGGGAAGGATATTGCAAAATCCTCATTCCCACCCCACTCCTGGGGGAAGGATATTGCAAAATCTCCATTCCCACCCCACTCTTGGGCCAGCCAGAGGTGGCATTTGCCGGTTCTCCGAACTACTCAAAATTTCTGCTACCGGTTCGCCAGAACCTGCTGAATAGCACCCCTGCTTCAAGGTATCTTGGACCTGATGCCCCATCAGCATCTCGACCCATCAAGCCAAACCTGATTCTCGTAACACGTAACCCACTCTCAAAGGTTTTCAGGAAACCCTCTTTTGTCTTGACATTCCATTAAAGCATGGGAACAAGGTTGATGGATAGCCTAGTGTTTAGTGGACTATATATCTCACAGCTGGGGCAGTTCACAAGAGATGCCATGAATCATGTTTAGCCTTCATAAACATGGTTTCCCCCTGCTAAGAAAGACAGTTATCACCGCCAGATCTGAGAGAGGATTTTACCCGAGCCAACCATACCGTTTGTTGACACCAGCTGTTTTGGATACCTAACATGTTCCTGAATGCTGATGTGCTTATAGCATTGCTGGAAAACTGTGAATCACTCTTTGTAGGAAAAAAAGCTGAATTACTGGGAACCGGGAAGTTGTTAGGACAACCAGTTTATCTTAAATGTCACATTTGTTGCTGAGGGAATGGTCCCCTGATCTTTGTAGGCCTCCACAGAGAAAGATTTTAGTATTTATATTTATTTTGCTATTATTTTTCACCTTTTAAAAAAAAATAATACACCGGGGGTTTTTTTAGTTGCCTTGAGCGCTCACCCGACCAGAAAGATGGGATATAAATCAAATAACTATAGCTGTGTTTTTCTGTTACCCGGTCTTTTTCTAGCTCAGTGACTGTGCAGGCTACAGATTATATGAAAGATGAAGGGTAATAAATTGGAACATTTTAAGCTCCTCCAGTTCAAAAAATTCCTTCCCCGTGAAGTTGTTTTGAGGGTAGGACGTATAATTTGCAATTGCAATTTAATGAATTCCGGGAATGGCATGCAATTTCTCCCTGATTTCTACACATTTTGCACGCGTCTTCGCTGCTTTTCAGATTTTTTAGTCTGGATGATGATGTAGCTTAATGCCTCTAAAATGAAAAGTGCTTGTAAATGCATGAATAGTGTACGATTAATGTGCTTGGTTTTCTTCCTAATGTAACTAGCGCACAACCTTGGCAAATTTAAGTGGTATGGATGTCAACTCCCAGAATTCCCCAGTCAGCCATGCTGGCTGAGGAATTCTGGGAGTTGAAGTCCACATATCTTACAAGTGGCCAAGGTCGAGATACAGTGCCTTAAAGGAAGGGTAGCCTAATACCCCCTTTCAAGGGGTCCTCATTGACAAGTGAGCAGATTTTAGACAAGGCAACAATTTGGCCGGGCCTGATCTGTAAGGCACAACCTCTTAAGCATCACACCAGGTTACGCAGCTTGTGTTAATTCCAAAGAAATTCCTGCCAAGTTAGCGCTCCACATTATTTAAGTAGGGAGAGCGTTTGCTGTTTCTGAGTCACCTTCCCCTTTCTCAACTTTGCATTCGGTATTTCTTACAACCTGCACCTTAATTGGTGGCGTTTTGCTCTTCAGTCCCTGAAAGGATGGGAATCCTTTCTTCAGTTTTGCAAGGCCTGTGAACCATTGCCCCAGGTGGGCTTTGCGATAATTTAAATAACATTTTAAAACTCCTGGAAAACACCTCTCCCTCCCTCTCCCTTTCTCTCCCTCCCTCCCTCTCTCTCTCCCCATCTCCCTCCCTCTTTCTTTCTCTGTCTCTCCCTCTCCCTCCCTCTCTCCCTCCCTCTCTCTCTCTCTCTCTCTCTCCCTCCCTCCCTCCCACTCTCTTTCTCTGTCTCTCCCTCCCACTCCCCTCCTTCTCTCCTTCTCTCCCTCCCTTCCTCCTCTCTCTCTTCCCAACTCCCTCCCTTTTTCTCTCCCTCCCCTCCACCTCTCCCTCCCTCTTTCTCTCCCTCCCTCTCTCTCTCTCCCCATCTCCCTCCCTCTCTCTCTCTTTCTCTCCCTCCCTCCCTTCCACTCTCTTTCTCTGTCTCTCCCTCCCACTCCCCTCCTTCTCTCCTTCTCTCCCTCCCTTCCTCCTCTCTCTCTTCCCAACTCCCTCCCTTTTTCTCTCCCTCCCCTCCACCTCTCCCTCCCTCTTTCTCTCCCTCCCTCTCTCTCCCCATCTCCTTCCCTCTTTCTTTCTCTGTCTCTGTCTCTTGTCTCTATCTCTCCTTCTCCCTCCCTCTCTCCCTCCCTCTTTCTCTCCCTCTTTCTCTCCCTCCCCCCTCTCTCCCCATCGCCTTCCCTCTTTCTTTCTCTGTCTCTGTCTCTATCTCTCCTTCTCCCTCCCTCTCCCTCCCTCTTTCTCTCCCTCTCCCTCTCCCTCCCCCTCTCTTTCTCTGTCTCTCCCTCCCACTCCCCTCCCTCCCTCCCTCCCTCTCTCTCTCTTCCCATCTCTCTCCCTCTCTCTTTCTCTCCCTCCCTCCCTCTTTCTATCCCTCCCTCCCTCTCTCTCTTCCTGTCTCCCGCACTCTCTCTCTCTCTTCCTCCCTCTCTCTTTCTCTAGCTCTCCGTCGCTCTCCCTCCCTTCCTCTCTCTCTCTCCCCGCCTCCCTCCCTCTCTCTTTGTCTCTTCCTCCCTCTCTCTTTCTCTGTCTCTCCCTCGTCTCCCTCTCCCATACTCACTCATCCAGTTCCTATTTGAATAGGGGGTGTCTCCTAAACTCTCATGCTTCTAATAACCAGCTCTTCATTTCAGGATGTCTTTATTTCTCTGATCTGAATCAGAGAAAACTGCCTGATTCACTTTTTTCTAAATTATTTTTTTACCCACCAGTCCTTTGCTGTTGAGATTGCTCAGAAGCCCATGGCTCGCTTTTATCAGGTGTTCACACATTGGCTTCCCATTTTTCTGCCGAGGAGTGCTGCAAGTTATCAGGAGGGTTTTGAACCAATTAAGAGGTTTTACATTTCAAGTCTCCTGACAGTGTCGCTTCCTCTGAATCATTCGGAGATGTAAAAATTCAATATTATAGGATCTTAATATACTGTTCAAAGCTTCGAGTGCATAAACAACCTGCGATGCGGAGTCTCTTTCCACCCTGCTCTGCATATAGAGAAGGGATCATAGCTCATGTGGCACAGGATGATAGGCACTGCAGTCCCTTACTACTAGATGATGTTGGATAAGTTTCATGTAGGCCAGGGGTCTAAAACCTTAAACATTCAAAGACCCATTTGGACCCATTTCCCAAAGAAAAGAAAACACCGGGAGCCACAAAACCCTTCCCGTGCCTGACTATTTCTTGAGCGGCCACAAAACTAGCATACGTAGTTAAATTAAACGTCTTGTTTTCTTCTGAAACTTTCCTTTTCTTGGATTTATCCATGGTTGGCCTGCCAGAAGTTGAAAAGCTCAATAAATCGCTTGGCAGTTGCGACGTATATTTTGAGCGACAGGGAGCCACAGCAGAGGGGTGAAAGAGCTACATGCGGCTCCAGAGCCGCAGGTTGCTGACCCCTGATGTAGACCAAGGGTTCCAACTTTGGCATCTCTATCTAAAATGGGTGGACTTCAACACCCAGAATTCCCCAGCCAACCATATATATGCTCTATATCAGTGTTGGCGAACCTTTTCAGCATTGAGTGGCGAAATGGGCACGCTCACGTGGGGGGGGGAGCGACCACCGGAAACTGGAAGAGCAGCTCCCCAGTGCGCATGTGTGGGAGCGTCGGAAACCAGAAGATCAGTTCCCCAGCATGAGCAGTGGTGGGTTGCTCCCGGTTCTGTCCGGTTCTTTAGAACCGGTAGTAAAACCGGCGGGAGGCCACCTGCCTCCGCCCACCTGCCCTGACATCATCATGGGTGATCTGCGCATTCCCATTGCAAACCAGTAGTAAAGGTAAGTAGAACCCACCCCTGAGCGAGAGCTTCCAGTTTCTGGCGTGCACATGCGTGTCGGTCTCCTGGTCTTCCGGTTTCTGGCAGGCAAGCACGCACGAAGACTAGTACATGTGCACCAGGGAGCCACTCTTCCAGTTTACGGCGCTCCCTGCACGCAAAGACCAGCTGGGCGGTGCCAGAACCTGGAAGAGCAACGGGCAACGGTTGTCATGCCCGGAGAGACGGCTCTGCGTGCCACTTCCAGCACGTGTGCCATAGGTTCCTCTATCACGGCTCTATATGCATTAAGAAAGCAGTCTCAGGATTACATCCCAGCAGCAATTTTTACAGCCATTCTGACCTCTGCGTCCCTCGGTGGAAAGTCAACTGAAGGTCCATTCTAACTGTGCGGGTTTCTGTCTCTGCAGGAGGCCTCCGGGGAGCCACCGTGGTGGATGCCTTGGATACCCTGTACGTCATGGAGCTGCAGGAAGAATTCCAGGAAGCCAAAGATTGGGTGGAGAAGAGCTTTGACTTGAATGTGGTGAGTCAGTCTTTGAATAGGTTTCTCTGTTCTCTGGCAGGAACCCCTGCTGTATTTTGAACCCTAGTGTTTTGACTGGTCCTCCGCCTCACACCCCAACCTGGCACACTGTAAAAACACACCGAGAATAGGACAGCATACAGTTGAGATGGGAGGTAGTAGGGTAAAAGGATTAAAGGAGAAATGACTTGATCGCCAGATCAGTTAATAGTCCAATCAGCGCCTCTATCACTATTTCTCAACTTCGGCAGCTTTAAGATGGGTGGACTTCAACTCCCAGAATTCTGGGAGTTGAAGTCCACCCATCTTAAAGCTGCCAACGTTGAAAAAGTCTGGTCTATATCTTTGTAGATCGCCTCCTTCCTCTTTCCATCTTCCCCATCTGGAATATCTCTGATCAAAAAGCTGGATCATTTGAGAACTAAGCAGCTACAGGTATTCGAAGTCCAGGCCTTCCAGCTGCCATCTGATGTTTCGTAGAGGTGCAGCATCTTCGTCACTCCACCATCTCGGCTCTTGAGCTGAGAGAGCCTGGTAGGCCCAAGATCACTTAGAAAGCTTCCCTGGTTGAGGCATCCCTTGCTGGATCTCCTTGTGACCAGAATGTCCATGCTCTGCCTTTGACTGTTTTTTGGTGCGAAGGAGAACTGATGAAGTCTTTATAGATGATTTCTTTTAATTTATTTCTTTTCTTTTCTATTTCTTTTAATTTTGGGATGCCATTACACCAACTATAGGCTGCATGGTTAGCAATGAAAGTTGAGGAGAATTATACTCACAAACATCTGGAAGAAATTCAGCTTGGAGCAGAGTAGATTTTTTTTTTTAATACCCTGTTTCCCACAAAATAAGTCCTCCCCGGATAATAAGCCCAATCAGGCTTTTGAGCGCATGCGCTAGAATAAGCCCTCCCCTGAAAATAAGTCCTCCCCAAAAATATTTAAATGTATGCGCAGCCAGTCCCCGCCATTTCCTCTGGTTAGAGTTAGGGAAACCGAGCTGGAAATCAGGTAAGATGGCAAGAGGAGCCCCGTCTTGCTCCACGCGCCCCAAAATAATATGACCTCCTCAAAAATAAGGCCAAGCACTTATTTCGGGGTTCAAAAAAATATAAGACAGGATCTTATTTTCGGGAAAACATGGTAATTTTTATTAAACAGTTTTTTAAATTTTTCAATAATTTTCTTCTTTACAACATTTCCACATCAGTAAATATCCATTATATATTCCTTTTTCCCCTCCTTACTTCAATTTACCTTTATCTATACATGTGGTTCTATTATCTTTTATACATATTAATATATTAATATATTAAATTACAATCATTCAATATGTGTCATTTCAATTTATACAAATGTATTACTAGTTTCTAACTCCTAAATCTTCTTCATTTAATCTTTCCTTAACCTTTACACCTATCCTCTAACCATTTGTACCATTCATTCCATACCATATAATACTCTGTTTCTCCTTTATCTTTTATTTCTTTTGTAAGTCTATCCATCTCCACTCTGTGTTGAACATATCCAACATATCTTCCTCTTCCTATTTTCCCCACAACAATAACTCTGTGAGGTGGGTTGGGCTTAGGGGTGGGTTCTACTTACCTTTACTACTGGTTCGCAGCGGGGCCGCATCCGTGCTCTTCTGCGCATGCGTAGAAGCGTTTTGATGACATCGGGGTCGGTGGGTGGAGCCTCCTGCTGGTTTTACAATCGGTTCTATAGAACCGGTGCGAACCGGGGGCAACCCACCACTGGTTGGGCTGAGAGGGAGTGACTAGCCCAAGGTCACGCATCTGGCTTTCGTGGCTAACGTGGGACTTGAACTCACGGTCTCTTGATTTCTAGCCTGATGTCTTAGCCTCTAGCCCAGACTGACTTGTAATGTGTTTATTGTTTTACTCTCCATGAATTTGTTTGTCTCCAGGTTGGTTTACCCACAGTTTTTATAATGCTTGAAATAGCCCATAAATCAGTAGTGGGTTCCTTCCGGTTCGGCCCAGTTCAGCCGAGCCGGTAGCGGTGACGATATGATGTCACCAAACCGGTTCTCTTTGTTCAGGAGAAGAGCTCCCCCGCCCCCCTGTGTTATTCTTACCTTTTATTTGGCCCCGCCCCCAATTTTTCGCTGCCTCCTGAGTCCCAGCTGATCGGCTGGAAGGAAAAAAACTGTTTAAACTCTTGCCACGGGGCTTCAAAGGGCCGCCCTACAGCTGATCAGTGTTAAAAGGCAGTGTGATGGTAGACCAGTGTTCTCGAAAAAGAAATGGGTAGACCGGGACGCTCAAAAAACAAATGGGTAGACTGGTACAGCTGTACAAGCAGTTAAAAGCCTGGTAGACCAGTACCTCTGCTAAATCCTAAAGAATTGTCACATGACCATCAAACCACGTCCACAAAATAAGCCACGCCCACAGAACCAGTAGTAAAAAAATTTAGAACCCACCCCTGCCATAAATACTTGGTTCTCTGAATCCCATCCCATGCTCTATTTTAGGAGTATCAAACTCAAGGCCCGCGGGTGAAATCTAGCCCGCAGGGTACTTAGATCCTGGTACTTAGACCCTGGAAACAGCGAAGGACTGGCCTGCAGTGCGTCTGCCAGTGAAAAATGGAGTTCGGGAAGGTTGCGCGCAGCCTTCCCAAGCTCCGTTTTTGGCTCCTATGTCCTCCTGCAACCCTCTGTCAGCAAAAACGGAGCTTGGGAGGGCCACATGTTGGCAGAGCGCTTGGGCCCCCACTGGGCCCCCCGACACAAGTGATATCAAGTTGGCTATGCACCCCCCCCCCAGCCACGTCCCCCCAGCCCCCCCATTCCCCCAAGGTCAAACATAATGCTAATGGGGTCCTCAATAAAATCGAGTTTGACACCCCTGTTTGCTCCATCACTATGTTTAGCCTCTCTAAGGTAAAGGTAAATACGTGCCATGTTTCCCCAAAAATAAGACCCTGTCTTATATCTTTTTGAACCCCAAAATAAGTGCTTGACCTTATTTTTGGGGAGGTCTTATTATTTTGGGGCATGTGGAGCAAAATGGGGCTCCTCTTGCCGTCTTACCTGACTTCCAGCTCTGTGTTTAAATATTTTCAGGGAGGGCTTATTTTCGGGGGGAAGCTTATTTTAGTGCATGCACTCAAAAGCCTGATTGGACTTATTATCAGGGGATGTCTTATTTTTGGGAAAACAGGATATGTGCTAATTGTTCCAGACTCTAGGGGGCAGTGCTCATCTCTGTTTCAAAGCCGAAGAGCCAGCGCTGTCTGAAGACATCTCCGTGGTCATGTGGCCAGCATGACTAAACGCCAAAGGCGCACAGAACACTGTTACCTTCCCACCAAAGGTGGTCCCTATTTTTCTACTTGCATTTTTTACATGCTTTCGAACTGTTAGGTGTGCAGAAGCTGGGACAAGTAAAGGGAGCTCACGCCGTTACGCGGCACTAGGGATTTGAACCCCTGAACCGCCGACCTTTTGATCTACAAGCTCAGCGTCTTAGCTATTGAACCACCACATCCCTTTTTAGCCTCTCTACAGTCCCTCTATTATTTGAGTTTTGTGTTGCTGCACAGACTGAGGTTCTCCAGGTCTCTCAGTTTAAACCCATTGTCCACTGGCAACCCTGCTCATATATACCAACAGGGCAGCATTTTTTCTCATTCCAGACAGCCTCTCTGTTTTTGCTGCAAGGCTGTAGGAAAAGCATAGGAAATTGCCTCCCCCCTCTCCCCTCGAAAAGCTTTGTTTTGAAATAGATGACCAACATGGGCTTGCAAATGGGCAGTCGTGCCTCGTAAATTTGGCTCAATGCTCTGTGTTTGGAATCGGATCAATAGGCCAACAGACAAACTAGAGAAAGGTTATTGATCTGTATTTTCACAAAAGCTCTCCCTTCTGGCCCACAAATCAATCAGCCAGAAGCCTTGTGAAGAGCCCTGTCATAGGTTTCACTGGAGAAGAGACAAGATGTGGACTGAACGTTTCTTTTAATCCAGATGAAACAGGACAAGTCGGTTAGAAATGAAGCGCTTTGGGTAGGGACAGTAACAGTAACAGAGGGTTTCTCAACAGTGGTGGGATTCAAGTAATTTAACAACCGGTTCTCTTCCCTAATGATTTCCTCCAACAACCAATTTGCCAAACTGCTCAGAAAGTTAACAACCGGTTCTCCCGAAATGGTACGAACCGGCTGAATCCCATCACTGTTTCTCAACCTTGAAAACTTTCTGATGTGTGAACTTCAACTCCCCCAAATTCCCCCAAGTAGCAAATTCATTTTTGTTACCGTGAAGCAAGATATTTATCTTAAGGCTCTAACAGACAACATTTCCAGATTACAGATTCTGAACCCTCCTTGTCTCTAAATTTAAATACCTATATTTGCCAAGAACTTAGAAAAGGGAGCTTTGAAAATATTGCTAAACCTTGGCAGTTTGAAGGTGGATGGACTTTAACTCCTAGAATTTACCACCCAGAAAGCTGACGGGAGAATTCTGGCCATGAAGTCCACCTGTCTGAAAGTTGCCAAAGTTAAGAAACAGTGATTAGGATATTAAAAAATATTAAACGTAGGAGATTTGAAAAAATACCATGTATGGTGCTCTCTGAGTTTGGTTGTTTTTTTCTAGACGCTTCATTACCAAACTGGGTAACCTCATCAGTGCGCTGCAAGTTAATGTTTTCAAAAGTGAATATGGAATTCCAGGGATGTTAATGATGGCTGCAGCATCAATTCATTCGTTCAGTATAATAGCAGGCTGCACATCTTCCCAAAATGACCTGATGTGAATGCTGATTGTAAACACGATAAGAAAGAATGCAAGGCCCACTTTTCTTTTATTCCACACTTGGAATCCTGTATCCAGTTTTGGTCGCCACGATGTAAAAAAGAGGTTGAGGCTCTAGAAAGAGTGCAGAGAAGAGCAACAAAGATGATTAGGGGACTGAAGGCTAAAACATAAAGAACGGGTCCTGGAATTGAGTATGTCTAGTCTGATGAAAAGAAGGACCAGGGGAGACATGATAGCAGGGTTCCAATATCTCAGGGGTTGCCACGAAGAAGAGGGAGTCAAGCTCTTCTCCAAAGCACCTGAGGGCAGGACAAGAAGCAATGGGTGGAAACTAATCAAGGAGAGAAGCAACTTAGAACTAAGGAGAAATTTCCTGACAGTGAGAACAATTAATCAGTGGAACAACCTGCCTCCAGAAGTTGTGAATGCTCCAACACTGGAAATTTTTAAGAAGAGGTTGGATAACCATTTGTCTGAAATAGTATAGGGTTTCCTGCCTGAGCAAGGGTTTGGACTAGAAGGTCCCTTCCCCACTCTTCCCTTCCCTTCCCTTCCCTTCCCTTCCCTTCCCTTCCCTTCCCTTCCCTTCTCTTCTCCTCTCCTCTCCTCTTCTCTTCTCCTCTTCTCTTGTCTCCTCTCCTCTCCTCTCCTCTCCTCTCCTCTCCTCTCCTCTCCTCTCCTATCCTATCCTATCCTATCCTATCCTATCCTATCCTATCCTATCCCTTTATTCCTTTATTCCTATTTTTCTAATGGGCCCTTTTACATAGTCCAGAAATACCTCTTCTGCCTGGAGGTGAAGAGGATGTTTGTGCATGCACACCTTTTGTTAAAAGACGGTATTTATTCAGAGGACAAACCTGAATCGACAGGAGGAAATTTTTTGAAAGGGATGGTTTGACCGCAATTGCTTTGACATTTAGCTGCTCTAAGATTTTTATGGGTAAAGGGCTAGTTGGAAAATTCAGTCCAGCGCATCAGTGTTATATATATATTAAAAAAAAAAGGAAGGGAGGGGATTGCACAAGCTTGTTCCCATTATTGTCTCCTTTCCATCCACGCTCGCTGATATAAACCGCTTTGGGGTTTAATTATTATGTCTTTCTCCCACCCCCCCACCCCCTTACATGAATGAATTTGTGAATTCCTCAAAATGCTAAAACCACCGAGAAAAGAATGTGGAGGCAACAAACAGTTGCTCTTACTCTAATATATCACTGTTAGAAATGCTGAGTGTCTATGTTAGGAGGTCCCCAAACTTGGCAGCTTTAAGACTTGTGGACTTCAACTCCCAGAATTCTCCAGCATGCTGGCTGGAGAATTCTGGGAGTTGAAGTCCACAAGTCTTAAAGCTGCCAAGTTTGAAGACCTCTGCTCTATGTTAACTATTCCTGGTAGGTCTTAGTTAAGCTGTTGCTGCTCATAATCGAATGATGCATTTTATGTAATTTGACCATTGATAAGGGATGAGATATGGGAAGAGATTTTTTTTTGTAAATCGAAATACTGGAGAGAACCAGCCAGCAGCACCCCAAAGCCTGCAGAAGCTGTTTACAAGAGATAGAGATAGAGGAAAATGTTCGTTTTGGGGATTACGATGCAAATTACGTATATATTTTTTTCTTCTGGAGAAGGAGGTGGCAGGCTGGGGAATTCTGGAAGTGGAAGTCCACAGGTCTTAAAGTTACAGGCAGTAGTGAAACCTAAATTTTTTTACTACCGGTTCTGTGGGCGTGGCTTGATGGGCGTGGCTTGGTGGGCGTGACAGGGGAAGGATGCTGCAAAATCCCCATTCCCTCCCCACTCCTGGGGAAAGGATATTGCAAAATCTCCATTCCCACCCTACTCTGGGGCCAGCCAGAGGTGGTATTTGCCGGTTCTCCGAATTACTCAAAATTTCCGCTACCGGTTCTCCAGAACCTGTCAGAACCTGCTGGATTTCACCCCTGGTTATAGGTTTATTTCCATCCATGCCTTACAAGTGTCTCTGCTAAGGATTGTGCAGTAAAAAAATGTGTTTTTATACCCCGCTGCTTCAGTTGCACCTTCTTATTTTGGCATTCACATATCTGCCAATATACAATCTGAGACCTTATTTTCTTCTTCCAGCAGAACGGCGAAGCTTCCTTATTCGAAGTGAACATCCGCTACGTTGGAGGACTCCTGTCTGCCTATTACCTGACGGGCGAAGAGGTTGGTACTACTGACCCATTGGCACATCTTGAGTTGCGATATGGATTTCCCCACGGAGAATCTCAGAAAACCACATCTGTTCCCTTGCCTAAACCAGCTAAAAATGGTGCCCCTTGATAAATATCAAAGCACCCATGAGATAGCTGTTAATTAAGTTGGGCATAATTACTTGGCCTGGCTCATCCAGTAGGATTTTCCTCCTGTGGGCAATTTCTCCTGGACCGTTCACTAGGTTGGTACATTGGTCTCTGCAGAAATGCCGCTGGCCACGGTTTTGGTTTTGCGTTCTGAAATTTATTAATGACTTGAAGCTAGAGAGAAGGAGTTGTGTCCCTCACAAGGGTCACATTAAACACTGCTGTGAAGTATCTTTTTTTTTTAAAGCGACAACCACTTTTAACTCTTCCACCAAACCCCTAAAATCTTTCTTGGCATTAAAGTCATGTGTGATGAGCTCCTACATTTCATGGACTCATTCCAAGACATTCTTCATTAGCTCAACAAAGGAGAATGCATCAGTGAAGGCATTAATTGCCATAACCTTCGGGTATTCATTCTTGGAACTGAACTACCTAGGCAAGCATTTCCATAAAACATAGCTTACAAGTAGGAATCTCTTTGGTGAGAACTTTTATTATGAAATTTAGGATAGGCGGTAGACTTAAAAAGGGGTTGATACACTTTAATGGGGACGTGGTGGCTCAGTGGCTAAGACACTGAGCTTGTCGATCAAAAGGTGGGCAGTTCAGCGGTTCGAAACCCTAGTGCCGCGTAACGGGGTGAGCTCCCGTGACTTGTCCCAGCTTCTGCCAACCTAGCAGTTCGAAAGGACGTCAAAAAGGCAAGTAGAAAAATAGGGACCACTTTGGTGGAAAGGTAACAGTGCTCCGTGCGCCTTCAGTGCTGAGTCATGCCGGCCACATGACCATGGAGACGTCTTCGGACAGCGCTGGCTCTTTGGCTTTGAAACGGAGATGAGCACCGCCCCCTAGAGTCAGGAACGACTAGCACATATGTGCGAGGGGAACCTTTACCTTTACCTTATACTCTTATGCTTTGGCTGTCGATCTGCTTCTGGGTGCAGTTCAAAGTATGGTTATTACCTTTAAAGCCCTTTAAAGTCCAGGGTCCAAGATAGCTGCAGATCCATCTTCCCCCTATAGCCGCAACTTTTTGGGACTGGTTCCGTGGAGAAAGGGCTTTCCATGGATCAGAGGGCAGCATGGTTTCAGATGCTGCCTGCATCCCATGGATGGAGCTTCACTTGTTTGCACAGCACGGTTTCTGGCATGCCGTGGCCCACTGCTGGTCCATGGACTGGGGGTTGGGGACCCTTGCCCTATAGCACGGGTGTCAAACTCAAGGCCTGCGGGCCAGATCCAGCATGCGGGGTGCTTAGAGGTACTTAGATCTGGTCCGTGGAGCCACCCTGGAAACAGCAAAGGACCAGCCCGCGGTGCATCTGCCAACGTTTTCACTGGCAGAGGATTGCAGGAAGCCGTCGCAGCCGAAAACAGAGCTCAGGAGCCCATTTTTGCTGGCAGATTGCTTGGGCCACCACAAGCGCCCCCGACACGAGTGACGTTGAGCTGGCCACGCCCCCCATGCCCACCCAACATCAAACACAAATGGGGTGGGCCATTCCTATAGGGCAGGAATTCTGGGAGTTGAAATCCACAAGTCTTAAAGTTGACAAGGCTGAAGACCCCTGCTTTATAGCATGGGTCCAGGATAGCTGCAGAACCATCTTCCCCTGTAGCAGTGGTCCTCAACTTTTTGGGCACCAGGGACTGGTTCCATGGAGAAAGGGTTTTCCATGGATCAGAGGGCGGCATGGTTTCAGATGCTGCCTGCATCCCATGGATGATGCTTCGCTTGTTTGCACGGCACGGTTTCTGGCATGCTGTGGCCCAGTGAGCACAAATGGGGTGGGCCCAGTGGTGAAATGTAATATTTGTTACTACCGGTTCTGTGGGCGTGGCTTGGTAGATGGGTGGGAGTAATGTGACTGGGTGGGCGTGGCCAACTTTTTTTTTCTTTTTTCTTTTGAAAGCATTTTTTTTACAACCTCCTCTGCCGAACAGGTTGCAGAAAAAAATACTTTTAAATGCCTCTGATGATCCCAGCTGAGCTGCGCGATCATCAGAGGCTTTTTTTTTTTTTTACTTTTGAAAGCATTTTTTCGGCTGAAGAGGTTGCAGAAAAAATGCTTTTAAAAGTAAAAAAAAAAGCCTCTAATGATCGCGCGGCTCAGCTGGACATGGGGGGGGGAGGGATTTTTGCTACCGGTTCTCCGATCCACCCGCTGCCATCGCTACCGGATCTAGCGATCCGGTCCGAACCGGGAGCATTTCACCCCTGGGTGGGCCCTATAGGAATGGCCCACCCCATTTGTGCTGGAAGAAGGTACCTACTGCGGATCCCATCAGCCAAGTAATTTTGGCGGGTGGGATCCAGGAAATGGCCACTGCTTTGTACCATGGCTCCTACCTTTTGGAATAACTTCCCTTCAGAGGTAAGATCCGCTCCCTTCTCTTTTAGCCTTGAGGAAAAGCCTTAAAACCAAGACTATGGGGTTCTGAAGGAGAAAGCCACCCTGGCCCATCCTTCAAAGAATATTCTTTCCTTGGAGTAAATGGTCTCAAAGGTGACCTTGCTTCCCCGGGCCGATGACTTGTTCCAAAACGAACTTTGCAACATGATATAATACCGCGGCAGTAGAGTTCCTGCTTATTTTTTCCATTGTTCCGTGGTACACACTGAGACTGATTGCACTATATATTTTTGATGGCGTAGAAAGGTTGCGCAAAAAATTTCTAGGACAGAAACTGGAGCAAAGCAGTAGTTTGGCCTCCCGCTGTGGCTTTGCATATAGAACAAGGGAGCTGCGTGGTTCCAATGACAGATTGTAAGACCCTTGCAGTGCAAAAGTGTTATATGGTCAGCTTTTTGTCTTTTGAAAGGAACAGCAAAGCACAGCAAGTTGTGACGCCTTCCCCACCCCCACCCCCCCAAAAAAACAGGGATTTTTGGTTTTTTTTTACTTAATTCTTCCAAATTAGCTTTGCCACTGTGGCTTTGGCAATAGCGCTTTCCTCATTTAGACAAACCAGGGGTGAAATGCTCCTGGTTCGGCCCGGATCGCCTGATCCGGTAGCGATGGTGGCAGGTGGTTCGGAGAACTGGTAGCAAAAATCCCTGCACCCCCCCCCCACCCCATGCCCAGCTGAGTCCCGCAATCATCAGAGGTTTATTTTTTAATTTTTAAAAGCATTTTTTCTACAACCTCTTTGGCCGAAAAAATGCTTTTAAAAGTTAAAAAAAATGCCTCTGATGATTGCGCGGCTCAGCTGCAATCATCAGAGGCTTTTCAAAGCATTTTTCTACAATCTCTTCAGCCGAAGAGGTTGTAGAAGAAATGCTTTTAAAAGCCTCTGACGATCCCAGCTGAGTTGCCTGATCGTCAGAGGCTTTTAAAAGCATTTTTTAACAACCTCTTCGACTGAAGAGGTTGTAGAAAAAATGGTTTTAAAAGTTAAAAAAAAAAAGTTGGCCACGCCCACCCAGCCAAATTACCTCCTCCAAGCCACACCCACAGAACCAGTAGTAACAAATTTTACATTTCACCATCGAGACAAACGCTTTGGATCCTGCAAGATGTCTCCGTAAATCACTTAACGTTCTTCCCTTTATAACAAGTAAAACTCTTGATTAATATATCTGCACAGAACGATGCGGGCCTTCTCGCTTTTCAGCAAGTTCAGTTCCTGTGGTGACTGGAGCAAATTGAGAATAGCGAGAAGGAGATGTCCCTGTTTGCAAGATTTCAAAAAAGACCGAGAAACTGACTGGAACAGGGAATTGTTCTAAAGCTTTGCAAGTAGTCCTTGACCTATGACCATATTTGAGCCCTGAATTATGGTCGTAAATCATGGTGGTTGTTAATGACAGCCACCAGACACAGAAGAAGAAGGGGTGTGTGAAAAGCTGATGGAGATACTTACTTCTCTGTCCCCACTCAGAACGATTTTCAGTCCTGGCCAATGTCTTAATTCATCATGGTGTCAAAAAAAAAAACATTGATTGTGATGCCTTTTAGTGGAGCTTAGAGGTGGAGAAGAATTTTTTTTTGAGAGCTGAATGCATTATTTAGAAAGAGAGGCATCATTGTTGGGGTCCATACCCATTGTTGTCTCCCTCCCCCTCCTATACAATCTTCCCTAATATATTGTCTGCCAGATATAGAATCATAAAATTGTAGCGTAGGAAAGAATGTCAAGAGTCATCTAACACAGTGTTTTCCAAACTAGACAACTGTAAGGTTTGTGGACTTCAACTCCCATGCTGACTGGGGAATTCTGGAAGTTGAAGTCCACATATCTTCAAGCTGACAAGGTTGAGAAACACTGGCCTATTTCGCACTGATTTCATACTGTCTCTTTCTCTGCACTGGCACCTAAGTTGGCTTTCCAGGCATTCCAGCAAAGAGCCTTTCCCTTCACCCACTTAATCGGAGGGTTTCAAACTTTTCCAAGCTGTGGAACCTGTTAACGTTTTTAATCCTGATCTGCAAAATGGTGGCTATGGCTGTCAACTCGCAAAGCATCCCTGGCCTGCTCTCAAGTTGCCATAGGCCAGGGGGAATGGGAAACCAGTGAAATGGCACAGCAGCCAAAGACAGATGCACATTCCACGCTGATCTCTCTCAAGGCTGTATCCCAGGGTTACCTACAGCAGCCGAAGGGGAGTGATCTCTACAACCCGCGAAATTGCTCCATTGACAAATGTGATTGATGACACCCCCTGGTGGGGAGGGGGGAAACAGGGTCATAATTGGAGCGTAAATAATATAGGGTCAGAGCTGGCTTCACTTGGGCTTCACTTTATTTGTACAAGCCCCACCTTTAGAGAAGTTGCTATTGGTCCCCTGGCCTGTGCTTGAGTGAAGTTTATTGTTTTCCCCTTAATTTCTAATGGTACCCTATCAAGGTCTTGCAGATCCCTTGGGGTTCCTCAGAAAAGTTTGAAAAAACCCAAACCGTCCTTTTCACTGAAGGTTCCAAGGATTGAATCCAAGATTTTCCATGTGTAATATGAGCCAAGGTGGCGCAGTGGTTAGAGTGCTGTACTGCAGCTACTTCAGCTGACTGCTAGTTCAGCAGATCAAATCTCACCGGCTCAAGGTTGACTCAGCCTTCCATCCTTCCGAGGTGGGTAAAATGAGGACCCAGATTGTTGGGGGCAGTATGCTATTTAGTATACTGTCGATTGTTGTAAGCCGCCCAGAGTCCTTGGAGAGTGGGCGGCATAAAAATATGAATAATAAATAAATAAATGCACTGCATCTTACCTATCGGGGGCCTTCTGTTTTTTCCTTAAGTTCAAAAGGCTGAATTTTTCTTATCTGAATTTATTTCCAGTCTGGGTTTTTATCTTTAATATGGGTGTTTGTGTAATTGCTGAATTGGCTCCTACAATTGCTTGAATAGTTCACAATAGGTGTCTACTGAATACCAGTCCTTGAAAAACGAAATGAAAGAACATTCATTTCCTTTCTTATTACACCTTTAGTTTCAGTTTGTAAGGGGAAATAATGTTGAAATAGTAAAATAGATAAAAACTCTTTAATTGAAACAACACTGTTTTAACGGAAGAGGGACAGCAAACTACACTGATAAAAATCGAGATTTTGAAGACCATTTAAAACAGACCAGGTATCAAAGTTTCTAATGCCTATTAAAGATCAAACTCACTTACACACCCTACTCCATGGTGGGACGATCCAAAAGCCACCATCCAAAGCCATTACTACGTCTCAAACTTAGTGATGGCAGAGAAATAAGATCTGTGTGGTTTCCACAGTGGAAGCCCTGAGATGGTTTCTCATCTATTTTTTTGTCTCATCTGTTTTCATGATTTTATTATTATTATTTCTTTTATTCATTAAACATGAAACTCAGTCAACTGATCATTTAAAAATGTGTCACAAATACCATTGACTGGTGCTAACGGTTGATATGGGTTGCTGCCAGCGTCCTAGGTATCAACCAAGTATCTTCTTAAAATATATAACAGATTAACAGAGTTGGAAGGGGCCTTATAGGTCATCTAGTCCAACCCTCCTCATTTCTAAGTTGAATCTCTCCTCGGTCATTTTCCATCCATTATTCCTTGTCTGGCCTTCAGGTGCTTTGGAAAACAGCTTGACTCCCTCCTCTCTGTGGTAGCCCCTCAAGTATTGGAAGACTGCTATCATGTCTCCCCTGGTCCTTCTCTTCACTAGACTAGCCATGCCCAGTTCATGTAACAGTTCTTCATATGTTTTAGTCTCCAGTCCCCTAATCATCCTGGTTGCTCTCCTCTGCTCTCTTTCTAGAGTCTCAACATCTTTTTTATAGTGTGGTGACCAAAACTGGATGCAGTACTCTAGGTGTGGTCTTACTAGGGCTTTATAGAGTGGTATTATATATCATATATATGAAGTTCCGAGTAGCGCAGTTTTTTGCAGTTCCGCTGGTGTTATTGCAGGAAGCTGCAATTTCTGATGTGTTTTGTAAAATTCTTGGACATGGTACCAAGTGCCCCGATGACAATGGGTATCACTGTTACATGTTTCATCCATAACCGTGTAATTTCAATGGCCAGGTCACAATATTTCGTGATTTTTTTCCAGTTCTTTTTCTTGGGCTCTGACGTCTCTGGGACAGCGATATCAATAAACATCATCATCATCGTCGTCATCATCATCATTATTATTAAGCCACCTGTGCTCTAGTTGTCAACAGGAGCTAAACTACATTCACGCTGAGAAAAGATGTTCACAGCCGTTGCATCCAAATATTGCCCATTCAGTCTGGGCAGAAGAACAGTAGTCTACGAGGATGGTTCTCCAAACCCATTTCTCTTGAAGTAGCACTAGCACTTAGCAATAGCATTTAGAGTTATACATAGCCCCATAATGCTTCACAGCACTCTGTAAGCCATTTACAGAATCAGCATATTGCCCTCAAATAGTCTGGGTCCTCATTTTATCGACCTCAGAAGGATGGAAGGCAGAGTCAATCTTGAGCCCCGTCAGGATCGAACTCCAGGCGGTGGGCAGAGTTTGCCTGCAATGCTGCTTTCTAACCACTGCACCACCAGGGCTCCCTGGTGTAGCAGGCAGTAGCTCCAAGTGGCTGAACATACGGAGATTTATGTTTAGAAATCCAGCTCCCATTTATTACAGTATCTGCTTCCTGACCCCCTCCTCTCTTTCTTCCAACAGGTCTTCAAGAACAAAGTTCTAGAACTTGGAGAAAAACTTCTCCCGGCCTTTAGCACGCCAACAGGAATCCCACGAGGCGTCATCAACCTGGGCAGGCAAGGAACAGTAATGTGTTGTTACTAATGTATAGAGAATAAGAGGAGAAACCTGCCTGGATTTACGATCTTTCTTGCCACAGTTGTTAAGTGAATCGCTGCATCTGTTAAGATGGTTGTTGAGTGAATCTGACTTCCCCATTGGCTTTGCTTGTCAAAAGGTCGCAAAAGTTAACCACAAGAATCTGGAACCCTGCAGCCATCATAAAAAATATGAGTTGGTTGCCAAGGGTCCCAATTCTGATCACATGATCATGGGGTGCTGCAATGGTCGTAACAGTGGTGGGTTCCTCCTGGTTTGGTCCGGTTCGGCCGAGCCGGTAGCGGTGACGATATGACGTCACCGAACCGGTTCTCCCCCCCTGCCCTCCCACCCCCCCACATTATTCTTACCTTTTATTTAGTCCCACCCCCAATCTATTGCTGCCTCCTGAGTCCCAGCTGATGACTAGAGGGAAAAAAACTGTTTAAACTCCTGCCGCGGGGCTTCAAAGGGCCGTCCTACAGCTGATCAATGTTAAAAGCAAACAAATGAGTTGGGTCGTAAGTGCGAGGACTGGTCGTAAGTGCAAGGACCTTCCAGAAATGACTCTGACCAGCTAGCCACGCCCACCTAGTCACATGACCTAGCCACACCCACAAAATAAGATGGACAGAATAACAGAAACGGTAGTAAAAAAATTTAGAATCCACCTCTGGGTCATAAGTATGAAAAACAGCCGTAAGTCACTTTTTTCAGTACCATTATAACTTCGAATGATCACTTAATGAATTGTTATAAGTCGAGGACTGTCTGTCATGCTTTCAACAGGAGCCAAGCCAATGCTGTCAGGAAGCAAATATGGATAGCAGTGGTGGATTCTATTTACCTTTACTACCGGTTCACAACGGGATCGCTTCTGCGCATGCGCAGATCACTGATGACAACATCCGGGGCGGTGGGCGGGGCCTCCCGCCAGTTTTACTACCGGTTCTTGCGAACTGATCCGAACCAGGGGCAACCTACCACTGATGGAGAGCTTTCAGTTTGTCCCATAACCTGGCACTTTCTACTTTATGGAGGCTGTGGTTTCTGGGTGTTTTAGGCTCCCAGTGATTTATTAACCCAGCCTAATTTGGAGAATTTTCCTGTAACTCTTGCAGTGGGGTTTTCATTGCCTTAAATCAATATTTCTCAATCTTGGTGTCTTTAAGGTAGGTGGACTTCAGCTCCCAGAATGTCCCAGCCATCTGGGGAATTCTGGGAGTTGAAGTCCACCTCTCTTAAAGTTACCAAGTTTGAGAAACATTGATCCGAGGTAAGGCTAGGTGGGGAATTCTGGGAGTTGAAGTCAACATATAAGTCTCCAAGGTTGAGAAACACTATCTTGGATCATGAAGTTGAACTTCTCCCCAAACAAAGCTCTTTTCTGTTCACAGGGCAGAGTTTCCTCCCAATCTAACTGTGTTCCCAGGTGTTACAGAAACCAGAAGGACTCAGACCAGGGCTCTGCAACCTTAAACACTGAAAGAGCCATTTAGATCTGTTTCCCACAGAAAAGAAAACACCGGGAGCCACAAAAACCTTACTGTGCCTGACTATTTCTTAAGCGGCCACAAAACTAGCAAATGTAGTTGAATTAAATGTTCTGTTTTCTTCTGAAACTTTTCTTTTCTTGGATTTATCCATGGTTGGCCTACCGGGGGTTGAAAAGTTCAATAAATCGCATGCCAGCAGGTATCGCACATTGGCGGTTGTGACGCATATTTTGAGTGACAGGGAGCCACAGCAGAGGGGTGAAAGAGCCACATGCGGCTCCAGAGCCTCAGGTTGCTGACCCCTGACTCAGACCAACCTTCCCCTGGTTACTTGAACTGACACTTTTCAGATCTAGCTCCTGTCATCCCAAATTGACTACAGCTATTCTGGCTGATAATTGGAACTCGAAACCAATATAACGGAAACTGCCAGGCTGGAGAAAGATTGGCCTGAATTGAAACCAAAGTTGGCATAGTTGACTAATTTCTGACTTTCCCTCGGAGGTGAATTGAAAAGCATTTTCTGCTTCAACATGCTTGTTCTCTGCAGTCATAACCCCTCTCCACGCCTTTGTTTTTGTAATCACAAGTCCCTGGCTGTTCTCTTGGTTTCAGCTTACTCATGGCGTCTCTGTGTTGGTTGGATGGTAGGAATTTGAAAGACCCTTGTCTGAGATTTTGGGGTGCCCTCAGCTGACAGAAAGAAGTGAATGAAAAGCAGGGGTGTTCCCGGTTTGGACCGCATCGCCCGATCCAGTAGCGATGGAGGCGGGTGGTTCGGAGAACCGGTAGCAAAAATCCCTGCCCCCCCCCCATGCCCAGCTTAGCCGCGAGATCATCAGAGGCTTTTTTTTTTTTACTTTTAAAAACATTTTTTCTACAACCTCTTGAGGTTTAACTTTTAAAAGTTTTTAACTTTTAAAAGTTAAAAAAAAAAGTTGGCCACGCCCACACAGTCACATTACCCCCAGCACCAAGCCACGCCTACAGAACCGGTAGTAACAAATTTTACATTTCACCACTGATTAAAAGGAACTGGTGAACCCCAGTCCTGAATTTTTGGCCATCTTTTCATCCCGCTGCATTTCTGTAACCTCTCTGATCTGACTTTACAATTTTTACAACGTTGAGTTTAGTTCAGCGTATTCCTCTAAACAAGACCTAATTTTTGCTCTTTGAATTGTCAGCCTGAATCGTAGAGTAATGAATCTTTGGCCTTGGATGTCCTTCTTGGCGAGCGTTCTTAGGGCACTTAGGATATCATTCCAGACCAGTTCTCAGACTCAGCAACTGGCTAGGGAACCCTGGGAATTAAAGTCCACATATTTTAAAACTGAAGTTAAGATTCGTTGCTCTAGACCAGAGCTCCCCAACCCCCAGTCCATGGACCAGTACTGGTCCATGGCCTACCAGGAACTGATCTGCCGAACAAGCAAAGCCCCATCCATGCACATGCGGAACCATGAAACCACGCCCCCACCCGGTCCATGGAAATACTGCTGTCCACGGAACCGGTCCATGGCACCCAAAAGGTTGGGGGCCACTGCTCTAGATTTCCAAGTTGTTCAATAATTTGGCCGAACATGGTCATTCCCTCCTACCTACCTACCTTCCTTCCATCTCTTTCCCTCCCATCTCTTTCCTTCCTTCCTTCCCATCTCTTTCCTTCCCTCCCTCCCTCCCATCTCTTCCCCTCCCTCTCCCCCATCTCTTTCCTTCCCTCCCTCCCATCTCTTTCCTTTCCTCCCTTCCTTCCTCCCTCCCTCCCATCTCTTTCCTTCCCTCCCTTCCTTCCTTCCTCCCTTCCTCCCTCCCTCCCATCTCTTCCCCTCCCTCTCCCCCATCTCTTTCCTTCTCTCTCTCCCTCCCATCTCTTTCCTTTCCTCCCTTCCTTCCTCCCTCCCATCTCTTTCCCTCCCTCTCTCCCCATCTCCCTCCCTCCCTCCCATCTCTTTCCTTTCCTTTCCTTCCTCCCTCCCATCTTTCCCTCCCTCTCCCCCATCTCCTTCCCTCCCATCTCTTTCCCACACTCTCTCCCATCTATTTTCTTTTCTCTTTTCTTTTCTTCCTTCCTTCCTTCCTTCTATCCATCCATCCATCCATCCTTCCTTCCCCTGAGACAAGGAGCTGCAGGTTGCTCACCACTGAACCCTACATCCCCAAACCAGGGAACTTGGCTAGCATTGAAATACTTGGAGGCCTCCAGAAGAACAACGTGCCTTGATTAGAAAGTGCAGAAGCTGTGTGAATGCTACAGGCTCGTGCAGGGGCTCCTAATCCAGAGGGACATAAGGGGGACATTCAGCAAAATGCGGGGACTTTGAGAATCAAAAGTCTGTCTGGGAAGGGAATCAGCACAGGTTGTCCAGCTACATATAAACAGGCCAAGAAGAATCTCTTTTTCTCCCTTTTTCAGTTTTCTATAATTTAGAAGAATAACTTGGACCTCTTCCTGGAGGCAAACCAAACGAGATTTATGACACAAGAAATTTCTTATGATTTCAGCCTATTAATCTTGTTTTGCTGAATAGTACTGGAAATCTATTGCTAAGCAACCACCATTTTAAGTAACTAAAATGACATAAATTTTTAAGAAACGATACCAAGGCGTTGAGGTTAGCATTTGTATGTATAACTCTTAAGTTATACATATTTTTCGAGGGTGGAGAATAATTCTCTAGGAAGCCAAGTCAAGGACTTGCGTTTGCCTTCCTGCTTAAAGTCGAGGTTAGATCCACGAGGGGAGGCCAGTGGAGAGAAGAAATCGGTTGGAGAACACCAAAAGGAAGAAAAGCCATTTTAAATGTAGCCCTCCATCCTCATTCATTTGAAAATGAACAGCCTGGTTTGCTCCGAGAATGATCTATGTTAAAGTTAACCTGCGAGAAACACTTATTTGGTATCATCGCTCTGGGTGGTGAACCTACCAATGAATGTGACGATCAGAATATCCAGGTAAGGAAGAAACACCTACTGGAGATAAAATATGGATTGTCAGCATCCCTTAGGACAGAGGTCTCCAAACTTGACAACTTTAGGATTTGTGGACTTCAATTCCCAGCATTCCCCAGCCAGTTGAAAACCAGAATAGAATAGAATAGAAGAATAGAATAGAATAGAATAGAATAGAATAGAATAGAATAGAATAGAATAGAATAGTTGGAAGGGACCTTGGAGGTCTTCTAGTCCAACCCCCTGCTTAGGCAGGAAACCCTACTGTCCAAGTAAGTCAGAAAAAGGGTTCTCAGCCTGTTCTCTTTGACTAATGTCTAAACGTTTGGTTTGAAGGTGCTGTCAGAGATCACATTTGTTTCCATCTCAAGTAGTGAGAATCTCACTTTTGCAGAGTGGGCTCCTTTGTTAGGCAGTACCGAGGGCATTAACTGGCCTTCCTCTGGCCCCGAACATCCATGTTTTAGTAATTTACTTGAGCCTTATGACCATCTGTTTTGGGAAGCACAAAAAAAAGGCGAAGAGTCATTTGGAGTCCGGCAGCCCCAAAATCAGATCAAATCAAATCAATAAACTTCTACTGCTGGCCCAGAGCATTCTATCTTTTATGCTGCAGTCTTGAATGGTACCCTTCAGTTTGTGGCATGTGGCAGCCATAATGTCTGATCTCTTTATGGATTTTAAGAGAAGCCCTGCTGGGTTTAACTAAAACAGGGGTCTCCAACCTTGGCAGCTTTAAGACTGGTGGACTTCAACTCCCAGAGTTCCTCAGCCAGCTTTGCTGGCTGAGGAACTCTGGGAGTTGAAGTCCACCAGTCTTAAAGTTGCCAAGGTTGGAGACCCCTGACCTAGGTGACTTTGAGCCTGCCACTTTTTCTCAATGTGATGGAATGTAGTGGACCGAATCCCCAGAAGGGAGGGGCTGCATTCCAGAGGAGCAAGAGACAATTCAATCCAGATAGTCTGTGTAAGAGAAAGAGGGTGAGGACAGCCCCTCCCTAATAGTTCCCATAGTATAAGTTTAATGTAGGCAGAAGGCTGCTTCAGTTTGACAAGGTTGCTGTCCGGTCCCAAAATCCAGAGAGGCACAAAAATGATTCAAACAGATTCTCTTTATTTTTTTTTTCCACATCTATAGGCAAGAATCTTGCAAAACATTCGTATTATCTGGAACTACAGGTAGTCCTCGATGTACGACCACAATTGAGCCCCGGATTTCTGTTGTTGAGCGAGACATTTGTTTAGTGAATTGTGCCCCGTTTTGCGACCTTTCTTGCCTCGTTTGTTAAGTGAATCCCTGCAGTTGGTAACCCGGTTGTTACGTGAATCTAGCTTCCCCGTTGAATTTGCTTGCCAGAAGGTCGCAAAAGAGGATCACGTGATCTTAAGACAGAGCAACGGTCATAAATATGAACCAGCTGCCAAACATCTGAATTTTGATATGTTCATGGGGATGCTGGAAAGGTCCTAAGTGTGAAAAATGGTCATAAGTCACTTTTTTTTAGTGCCATTGTAATTTTGAATGGTCATTAAACGAACTGCTGTAAATCGAGGACTAACCGCCCTATATACTTTGAGAACTATTGGTTCTCTTAACTGCCACATGTGACCGACCCATTTTATTGCCATCATATCTTACTACTGTAATGGGCAGGCTCAGTGGTGGGTTTCAAAAAATTTCTGTGGGCGTGGCTTGGGCGTGGCAGGGGAAGGATACTGTAAAATCTCCATTTCCACCCCAATCCAGGGGAAGGATACTGCAAAATCCCCATTTTCTCCCGATCAGCTGGGACTTGGGAGGCAAAGAATAGATGGGGGCGGGGCCAGTCAGAATTTTTACTACTGGTTCTCCGAACTACTCAAAATTTCCGCTACCGGTTCTCCAGAACTGGTCAGAACCTGCTGAAACCCATCTCTGGGCAGGCTCCATTACAGTCATAACTTCTTGTGGCCCGTCAGTGGCCTGTGCAGCTAGTAGCTGATTCCGACAGTGAGGAGGCTGGTGTGGTGATGCGCCAGCTGCCTGTGCAGCTGGCACTCGAGTCGGACAATGAGGAGGCTGGAGAAGATGTGGTGCCAGAGGCGGGGATTCAGCCAGGGCCTTCAGAAGCTCCCATAAGTGAAGAGGAGGAAGAGGAGGAGCCTTTTCTCAATGCAAGGGTGCACAGAGCTGCCAAAAGGCAGGAGTGGCTCCTCAGGAGGAGGTCTCCTCGAGAGTAAGGCTTGGGGCTAATTGGCCACTCCCTTAGCCTATTTAAGGAAGGACAACGACTGAGGCAATTTGCAGGGAACAACTTCATTCACTCTCCTTCGTGTCTTGATCTTAGTTCTCTGCAAATTGCTTCTGGGCTTTCTGCCAACCATAGTAAGATTACCATTATTTATTCTTTGGATTCTTGTAGGCTGTTAAGAAAGTTAATTAACAGCCTTTGTTTGAAAAAGACTGATTTAATTTAGTAAACTAAGGTTTGTACAGACTTTGTGTGTGCTGCGTTCTTTGGGGTCCGTAGCTGGGGCAGAACATAACTTGAGGACTACCTGCAGAAACATAATTCTCCTGGATCAGTCCAAAGTCTAGCATTTTGTCTCCAGCCAGGTTCTTAGGACAATGTTGAAGGAGGGGTGAAGGCAGCAAGCTATTTGTCCCCTAATAGCTGATCTTGAAGTTGCCTCAACAGCATCCTCACAGCTGTTGGCAGACCGACTCAATTTTTATTTTTATCTTCTCTCCAAACCATTTGATTTTTAACTCCCTGAGACAGGCTAGGTTTAAGGGAGATCTGTGGTGGATTTACCCCACAATCCCTTGTGAGTCGTGGAGATAGATGGGATTCACCTAAAAGTATTAAACTGCACCCAAAAACCCATCTTATTTCCCCAAGTCCCAGTCAAAGGAAGAACTGTGGCTTTTCAACGCTGCAAGTTTTTATTTTTAAAAAAAGTTTGAAGTGTTTGTCCTCCGGAGTCCATTGCACAAACCTCTTAGCGCCATCTGCTGCCTCCCTGTTAATTCCTCCCTTCAGATAATCATAGCCGTGATAATTGTCTTTGGGAAAAAGAAGCCTTAACCGCAATCTGCCTCCCATGCTAATCAAGAGTTATTAGGATCAGGTCTTCCTGTTTTTGAAACGGCAGTCGTTGAACTTCTCTCAAGCCGACAATTACGAAGGCTATTTTCAACCCAAATCCTAAAAATATAGGCTGCTCCGCAGAGGTTGAGATGATCTTAATAGACTGTAATCAAGATGGTTGTGTTGGCTGATTGGAGAAGATGAGTAAGGAAGCAAAGTCTGGGAAAGTTCCTAAGATTGCTATGCTTTATCTTAACTCTCTGTAAATTTCCTGCAATTTTACCACTTGGCAAAATCAGAATGTTCATTGCATTTCTCGGGGGTCTCTTAGATCTAAAGCTCTGGATCAGGGGTCTCCAACCTTGGCAACTTTAAGACTTAAAGTCTTAAAGTTGCCAAGGTTGGAGAGCCCTGCTCTAGATGTTTGCTTTTGACCACAAATTGTCCCTCCTGCCTCTTCCATAGGCTAAGCTTACCTCCTGAGTATTTACGTCTTTTAAAAGCACAGTCATGCATGTCAAAATGCACATTGTATTCAAAGCTGCTCATCATTTGACTGACCAGACTTAATATCCTATGGGTATCTACCAGGGATGAAATCCAGCAGGTTCTGACAGGTTCTGGAGAACCAGTAGCGGAAATTTTGAGCAGTTTGGAGAACCGGTAGAGGAAATTTTGAGTGGTTTGGAGAACCGGCAAATACCACCTCTGGCTGGCCCCAGAGTGGGCTGGGAATGGAGATTTTGCAATATCCTTCCTCCAGGAGTGGGGAGGGAATGGGGATTTTGCAGTATCCTTCCCCTGGAGTGGGGTGGGAATGGAGATTTTGCAGTATCCTTCCCCTGCCACGCCCACCAAGCCACACCACGCCCACCAAGCCATGCCTACAGAACCAGTAGTAAAAAAATTTGGATTTCACCACTGGTATTTACGCTATATTTAAATACATCCTGTTGCCAACAAATGCAGAGGAATAACAGCAGTGTTCAAAAGAAAAAGTACGGCATATGTGACTTTTTATATCTTTGCCTGCTAAGTACTGCAGATCCATGTATATCAGCTCCTGGGCTGTCTGTTTGTTTTCTCTGTAGCCAGACCAAATGCCTTTCTGACACGTGTGACACCATCTCAAACACCAAAAATTATACAGTATTATTCTGAACTAAGTTGCTGGAAATAAGGAGACGGATGTAAGTGGCATCTGGAGAGATTTGGGCTTTAAACGCGTTAGGTTCAAGGGGCCTTTTCCAGTACAGATGTCCACGATCAGATTTTTGGCCAATTTAGCCCAGTGTTTTTCAGGAACATGGAGAGGAAAGCTGAGGTATACAATTACAGCTAATGAGTAAATCACTTTAAGATACATGGACTTCAGTTCCCAGAATTCCATTCATGCTGGCTAGGGAAATCTGGGAACCTTGAATGAAGTCCTAACACCTTTAATGTTTCCACCATTGGGAAACGCTAAAATAAACACACAATGTTGTACAGATTAAGTCCTGCAAAGAATAGGTCACCCAGAGCTGGATCAAGCTTGTGCAATAAAGGGAAACTTTCTGGGATTCTCACTTCTTTGTATGCTTAGCTTTTTTTTTTTCCTTTTTTTGTTTCCCCCAGTGGCATGAGCTGGAGCTGGGGATGGGCATCAGCGGGAAGCAGCATTTTAGCTGAATTCGGGAGCCTCCACTTAGAGTTTATGCATCTTTCAGAACTGTCTGGAAATTCCATATATGCTGAAAAAGTAAGTATGCCCTTCCTTCCTTCCTTCCTTCCTTCCTTCCTTCCTTTCTTCTTTCTTTCTTTCCTTTCTTCCTTCCTTCTTTCCTTCCTCCCTTCCTTCCTTCCTCCCTTCCTTCCTTCCCTTCCTTCCTTCTTTCTTTCTTTCTTTCCTTTCTTCCTTCCTTCTTTCCTTCCTCTCTTCCTTCCTTCCTTCTTTCCTTCCTTCCTTCCTTCCTCTTTTTCTTTCTCTCTCTTATCAATTGGGCGTGAAGTGATTCCTCTCCCTCTTTCAACCTGCTACCACGTCGTCTCCCCTCACAAACACGGTCACCGTGCCACCCAAAACAGCCTCTAATGAAATTCGCTTTGTGTCTGTAACAAGGGCCCAGATTTGAGAAATAGGAATCTCACACCTCCACCTTAATCCCAGCCATAATCATTTTGGCAGTTCCGAATCAAGCGTGTCACTTCTGCTTGTGGCTGTGGCAGAGAACCTGTAAGAGGTTAGGGGGCAACTGCTATTATTAAATCAGGAGCTGAAGCTCGGGGTCTCTTTCGGGCCAAGCATGTTGGCTAACTCCATCCAGTTGTACTGAGACACCGTCTGTCTGCCGGCAAAATTGCTGCTATCCAATATAAGAAAGATCACTGTAGATCAGTGAAGTCTTTAGAACAATGTTTCTCAGCATCTCAGCAGCTAGCATGGATGGATTTCGAACCCCACAATTCCCCAGTTCCGCTGGCTAGGGAATTCTGGGAGTTGACATCCAGCCATCTTAAAAGTTGCCAACACTGAGAAGCACTGCTTTAGAACAGGGGTTGCCAACCTTTCAGACCTCAGGGACCACTAAATTCATAATTTTAAATCCCACAGATCACTAATATGAATTTTTTAAAAAAGATAAATAGTATCTAGTGCAATATAAAAAAATGCAAATAATTTTTCTGTGGACCACCAAAATTTTCTCACGGATCACTGGTTGGTGACCGCGGCTTTAGAATATCTCTCATTCCCTCTGATAGCTTCTTCTGTTACTTCTCTTGAGAAATTGCACAGTAATGGGACTTTTTCCAAAGTGGGTAGAGGCCTGAGTCCTTCTCCTGCTGTGAAGATTCAGAGTTTGAAGAGTGTGGGATGATTATTGCTGAGAGTTGATAGTAGCTGTGGGTACACTTTGCATCTGGTGATTACTTCATGCCCTTCCTCAGTAGATTCTTAGAATACATTTGGAGTCACATTTTGCCAGCAGTCATATAGGCTTGATCGTTTTCCCTAGGCTAGGATGCAAAAGGAAATTTGAGTGGCGGGGGGGAGAGGCATGGAGGAAAAATACTAGGGAAGCCAGGAATCAAATAGAGAAATAATAAGATATAAATGAAGCATAGAATGAGAGAAAGGGCTAGCACAGAAGACGTGCTGGAGAACAGAGGAAATATATGGGAGTTTAGATAGAAGGGAAAAGATACCAGCTGGAAAGGCAAAGTTGAAGCTGAAAACAAGGAAGAGATGCACCACAGGGATGGAGATTATGAATATGCAACTTTAATGGAAAGCCTTTGTTGAAGTTAGGATTAAGTGCCTCATCCTAACATATCCCTTAATATAGGAGAGAGGATGATTCTTATTCAGTGATTTTCCAAGAGGTCAGTTGAGCAGCCCACTCACCTAAGTCCTGTCCCTCCGTCAATGCAAAAACCTGGCTTGTTAATGGATTCGCCCACCCAGAGCATGCTGTCGATTAAAGCTAAAGCTGTATGAGAGCGCGCACGACGGGTGCCGATTGTAAACAGCCATCTGGAGGGAAATGGACTTGGTGAAAAGCTTATCAGTTCATTAGCTCCCAGCTAGAGATTTGTGGACTTTCTTTTTTCTTTAAAAAAAAAAAAATAGGGCATTGCTAATCTACATACGTGTTCAGACTTGAAATGCCAGGGTCTTCAGCGGAGAGAGCTGCACCCCTAATGTGCAGTGGGAGCCAACTTGACAATTGATAAAAGGTTCAAGGTTGACTCAGCCTTCCATCCTTCCGAGGTGGGTAAAATGAGGACCCAGATTGTTGGGGGCAATATGCTATTTAGTAAACTGTCTTTGGTGTAAGCCGCCCAGAGTCCTTGGAGAGTGGGCGGCATAGAAATACGAATAATAAATAAATAAATAAATAAATAAATGGAGCACGCCAACACTTGATCCTTGTGAGCTTAAAAGTCAAGTTTGCAAATCTTGAGCCTGGGGCTAGGTTGCCTTCCCTCCTGTTTGCCAAACGAAGCCACAAGGTTTTAAACAGGATACAAACCCAATCTGCGGTTCTAAGCAAGGGATTCCAGACCTCGGCACTTAAAGTCACAGTTGGTGTTGTTAACATACAGTACAGTATGGTAAAGAAAAGTGAGTCATTACCGAACACATCAAGTTTGCATCAGGCCTGATTAGCTGGATGTCATAACAAATACATGGCTGTAGCTTGATTAGAAACACTGCCTGTAAAAATGAAGATTTCTTGAAACTGGTGAAATTGAACACAAATTAATGGCCTGCTTTTATCTTCTTTTAGCACGTGTCCTCTTAGCTGTTACGGTATCCTTTACAGAGCCGGTTTGGTCTAGTGCAGCGGTGTCAAACTCAATTTCATTGAGGGCCGCGTCAGGGTTATGTTTGACTTCGGGGGACCAGGGTGGGTGTGGCCAGGGTGGGCATGGCCAGCTCGACGTCACCCGTGTCGGGGGCACCTGTTGTCAGGCTTCGGTGCTATCTTAAATAAACTTCATTCTCAAACGCAAAGTCTCTAATGAATCACTTTTATTTAAGAATAGAAAAAATCCGACATTCCTGATTCAAGTTGCAGCCAAACTGGCCCCTCCTTCCAACCCCCTCCTCTTCCGCTCTCCAACCCCAATGTCCCATTGGCCATCATGCAGATCCATCTCTACGTCCCAGCACGTTCTTTTCACAGGAATGTGCCCCCCACCCTCCATCACCCAGGTAACACTATCTGTTGCATTCAGAAAACTAGGTAAAAGTTCATCTCAGCAATAAATCAACGCTTCTGCTCTCTGCTTCATTTCGTTCATGTCAGCGCTGGAAGAGAGCCTAATTTGGAACGCTGACACCTGTGGTGGCCCGAGCGCTTGCCAGTGAAAGCGGGCTCCCGAGCTCCGTTTTGGGCTGCCATGGTCTCCTGCAACCCTCTGCCAGCAAAAACAGAGCTCTAAGTACCCCACGGGCCACATCCGTCCCCTGGACCTTGAGTTTGACACCCCTGGTCTAGTGGTTAAGGCACTACGCTGGAAAATAGGAGACTGTGAGTTCAAGCCCCACCTTGTCATGAAAACCAGCTGGGTGACTGAGCCAGTCACTCCCTCTCAGCCCAACTCACCTCACAGGGTTGTTGTTGCTGTGAGGAAAATAGGAGGAGGATATATTGGATATGTTCGCCACCTTCAGTTATTTGTAAAAATCAAAAAAGGCAGGGTATAAACAGAATAAATGTAATGGCCAAAACAGCCAGCCAAAACAGCTTGTATTGCATTGCAGTTTAGCATGGGAAACTGGTCTGATGCCATTGCACCTTCTGAGGTCAGGGGTTCCTCAGCCATTAGAAGGTCCACAGCCAAGGGGAAACCGGCCAAAATGGGTTATGTGTGTTGCTCGGCAACAGAGGACATTTCAGAGTCTGCCTCTTGTCACGGTTTCTTGCAGTTCTCTTTGGCTTGGGGATCCTGTGGTGTTTTTGGCTGATGTGGAAGGGCTGCTGGAGAAGCAGCTGTTTGCGGATCTTCTGCCACAGATGGCATTCGTGAGGGTGGGCCTATCAGTGATAATAGCTAAATGAAACCTATGCGTTTCAGGACGTTACAGAAGACTGACTAAGAGGCACTGGATGCAAACAAACAAAAATGGCCTCTGCCATCACGGTCCAGCTGTGTTGAGAGCAGTGCAGTCAGCCAAGTTAAAATGACTTTGTCCAGCCTCCTTTAAAACTGGCTAAATCAATGGTCATCGCCGTGTCTGATGGTGTTGAGTTTGTCAAATGAATGTGCAGGAAGTCTTTGACTTTTCATTTAGTGACTGTCCAAAGTTACAACGGCCCTGGAAAAAGTGACTTTTTTTTTTTTAATTTGATTTATATGCCACCCTTCTCTGGAGACTCAGGGCGGCTTACAATGCGTTAAGCAATAGCCTTCATCCTTTTGTATATTTATACAAAGTCAGCTCATTGCCCCCACAACCCAGGTCCTCATTTTACCTACCTTAGAAAGGATGGAAGGCTGAGTCAACCTTGAGCCTAGCGAGATTCGAACCTGCAGTAATTGCAGACAGCTGCTCTTAATAACAGGGTGCTTTAGACCACTGTACTACCAAGGCTCTATTTCACTTTTTTGAAATAGTGACTGTTTTTCACCCTTATGACCATCGCTGCATTCCCCATGGTCACCTGATCAAAATCCAGATGCTTAGCAACTGGTTCATTTTTATGCCAGTCCTGGGATCATGTCATCCCCTTCTGGAACCTTCTGACAAGCAAAGTCAACGGGGAAGCCAGATTCACTTAACAATCACGTTACTAACTTGACAACTTTGGTGATTCACTTAACAGCTATGGCAAGAAAGGCTGTAAAATGGGGCAAAACTGACTGAACAAATGTCTCACTTAGCAACAGAAATTGGCAATCAATTGTGGTCATAAATCAAGGGTTATTTGTATTCCATAAAAAACCTTTCCTTTTATCAGCCTGAAATCTCTCCAAAATTAGCCCCGTACATATAACCAGGGTGGGCTGCTAGGAGTTCGCAGGAGTTCGGGAGAACCTCTAGCTAAGATTCTACAGAGTTTGGAGAACCCCCAAATCCGACTCCTGGCTGGCCCCGCCCACCCCACTCCTCCTCTCCCAGGAGTCCCCACGGGGCCCGTTTTGGATGCAGGTAAGTGCAGGGCGCGTGCGGAGACTAGGGGAGGCCGAAAAACAGGCCTACCGGAAGTTCGGGAAGGCCAGAATCGGGCCCAGAGGGCCTCCGGAGTCTGGGGAGGCTGTTTTCGCCCTCCCAGAGGCTCGTGGAAAACCTCTGGAGCCCAGGGAGGACAAAAATCCCCACCACCACCACCGTGGTGCAGGAAGCCAACTAGATCACGCCCACCCAGTAACTGGGCAGAGAACCCCTTGCTAAAATTTTTGAAGCCCACCCTGGTCATAAGTCACTTTTTTCAGGACCTTTGTAACTTTGAATAGTCACTAAATGAAAAGTTGAGGACTCCCTATATTTGGTGGGTGGCTTCATTATTAATAAAATCAGTTTATTATAAATAGCAAAGAGTTCATAATAGCTGGAGTATTTTTTTTACAATATTTTTTTTTTATATCTCCTTGTAGGTGATGAACATTCGCAAAGTCCTGAATAGAATCGAGAAACCTCAAGGGCTTTATCCAAACTTCCTCAGTCCAGTCACAGGGAACTGGGTCCAGCGTGAGTATTCAGACTCTCTTGGCTGAGCCAAAGTGATGTTTATTAATACATGTCAGACTTCTTAGTGTGACTCCTGAATAAGGGAAAGATGTCCCACCAAATTCTATCCTTCCTCAATGCTAATTGAGACACTCCTTACGCAAACCATCTCTCAAACCAAGCCCTTTGAATAGGTGTGAGACAGCCATCTCTGTTGTCTTGTTTTGCC
Source organism: Pantherophis guttatus (assembly GCF_059756535.1). NCBI lineage: Eukaryota > Metazoa > Chordata > Lepidosauria > Squamata > Colubridae > Pantherophis > Pantherophis guttatus. Next base: position 18,008,404 of record NC_142072.1, on the reverse strand, counting down.
AAGTGTCTCTTAATACACAAGACCAGAGGTGGGATTCAGCCGGTTCTGTCAGGTTCGGGGAAACTGGTAGCGGCGACTGCGGGAGGCTCCGCCCACCCGCATGGATGTAATGCCGTCCTATTTAGCAACGTTTTCAAGGCTGGGTGCATGCGCGGATGGCGCGTGCATGAGCAAAGAACATGCATGGAAGCCTGAATGCATGCACACATGTGGAGAACCGGTAGGGAAGGTAAGGGAATCCCACCTTTGCACAAGATCACAAAAGGCCAACCAGGAGGGTAGGCGAATTTCAACACATTGATGTCGCAAAGGTGCTTTTTTTTCAAGCGGCAACTGGACTTTCAGGTTTTTCTTTGAAGACATTCCAAGATACTTCATAGACATTCAACGCATGTACAATAGCCATCTCCCCATTAGGAGAGAGGGATATTCCCCCCCCTTTTTTTATGGGGGGGGAAGCAATTTGCTACTGCAGTTGCAAGCACGGATTAGAAATCCAATAGAGGAGAAGGCAGAAGGAACTTGGAAGGATAACAATTGGGACGCCTGATCACGCAGTAACCAAACTGGTGGGGATGGAAAAGGAAGATTCGTATAGGAGCGCTTTTCTAAAATTGAAGCAGAATGTAGTTTTGAAAAAAGAAAATAACAGCTGGAGCTCAAGACCTAGCACAGGTCTTGAAACCACCAAAGGAAAACAATAGAGCAGTGTTTCTATCTATGGCAGCTTGAAGGTGGATGGACTTCAACTCCCAGAATTCCCCAGCCAGCATTCCATGGCTGGCTGGGGAATTCTGGGAGTCGAAGTCCATCCTCCTTCAAGCTGCCATGATTGAGAAACACTGCAATAGAGCATAAGGAGATGCATATACTTTTAGGTCGTTATCTAACAAAATTTAATTCGGTGGTGAAAAAAATAAGGTTCTACATTTAGGCAAGAAAAACAAAATGAACAGGTATAGTATATGTGGTACCTCGCTCAATAGTAGTAACTGTGAGAGGATCTTGGAGTCCTAGTGGACAATCATTTAGATATGAGCCAGCAGTGTGCTGCAGCTGCCAAAAAAGCCAACACAGTCCTGGGCTGCATAAACAGAGGGATAGAATCAAGATCTCGTGAAGTGTTAATACCACTTTATAATGCCTTGGTAAGGCCGCACTTGGAATACTGCATTCAGTTTTGGTCACCACCATGATGTGAAAAAGATGTTTAGACTCTAGAAAGAGTGCAGAGAAAAGCAACAAGGATGATTAGGGGACTGGAGCAGGGGTGGGTTCTACTTATCTTTACTATCGGTTTGCAATGGGGCCACATGCATGCGCAGAAGCATTTTGATGATGTCAGAGTCAGTGTGCAGAGCCTCCTGTCGGTTTTACTACCGGTTCTATAGAACCGGTGCGAACTGGGGGCAACCCACCACTGGACTGGAAGCTAAAACATATGAAGAACGGTTGCTGGAACTGGGTATGTCTAGTTTGATGAAAAGGAGGACATGGGGAGACATGATAGCAGCCTTCCAATATTTCAGGGGCTGCCACAAAGAAGAGGGAGTCAAGCTATTCTCCAAAACACCTGAAGGCAGGACAAGAAGCAATGGGTGGAAGCTAATCAAGGAGAGAAGCAACTTAGAACGAAGGAGAAATTTCTTGACAGTTAGAACAATTAATCAGTGGAACGACTTGCCTGCAGAAGTTATGAATGCTCCAACACTGGAAGTTTTTAAAAAGAGATTGGATAACCATTTGTCTGAAGTGGTGTAGGGTTTCCTGCCTAAGCAGGGGGTTGGACTAAAAGACTTCCTAGGTCCCTTCCAACTCTGTTATTCTATTCTATTCTAAAAGATGGGGGGGGAGGTTCAGCTTGCTTGTCATCCAAAGAGACTTCTGGAAACTGCGAGATTAAAGATTGAAAAAAATGTGCTTCCTCTGACACTTGAAATAATATAGAGGTCATGAATAGCCTTTGCATAGAGTTTTCAGCCAAGTTCTTGAGAGAATTCAAGCTTATCAGAATTCAGAGGAGAACAAAGATGGAAGAGGAACACAAGGACGTATCCTATGAGGACAGACTGAAAGAACTTTGGCAGGTTCAGTCTGGAGGAAAGAAGATTTAAAGGAGACAGGATATTTATTAATTATTTGTTAACATTTATTTTATTACAAATTGTTTAAAAAAAATACACCAAAATGCAAAAAAGGGAACTACAAAAACAAAATAAAGAAACAAATGGTAGACAAATGCAAAGGAAAAACAAAAAGCCGTAATGAGCCAAAACCCAAATGAAGGGGGAAATTATGAACCATCTAGGCATGCCCGTTGTATATCAACAATTAAACAATATAAGGAAATGTCAAATTCAGAGGGGGAAAAATACTCTCTTTTTCTCGCAAAACATCATGAATCTCTGCCAAAGAGAAACATATGGCACCATTTTTGATAATTGGGGTGGGGGGAAGAGTATTTGCAAAAGTGAATAAATTACACATGCTTTGAATCCAATTGTTAATGTCCAGAATAAGAGTACTTTTCCAATTGCTCCAAATAGCTTGCTTAGTAATTCCCCTGCCTGAGATAACCAAATTGGAGCAGACAGATGTACTCGTGCATTAAGAGAAACTACAGGGAAAATGGGCAGGGATTACTTTCCTTGGCCATAGGACTGGGCATATCCAGGTTCGCCCTAAGCTTTGTCTCAAGCCAGCCTAAAATATACTATAGAGCAGAGGTCTTCAAATTTGGCAGCTTTAAGACTTGTGGACTTCAACGCCCAGAATTCTCTAGCCAGCTTTGCTGGGCGTTGAAGTCCACAAGTCTTAAAGCTGCCAAGTTTGAAAACCTCTGCTATAGAGGGACACTTCGGTATTCATCCTTAATTGATTCCACGAGGCACAATGAGCACCAAACATTTTCTCCCCATAAGGAATAATGTAGTGAGTCATAAAGCAGCCGACACTGACAAATTTTAGCTTGGGCATTGAGTACCAAACAAATGATGTACCAAACAAACAATGAGTACCAGGACAAAATATTCATGTCAAAATGCGTCAAGTACCAAACTCGATGAGTTTCAAAGGAGTTTGACTACCAAGGTACCACTGTATTGCAATATGCAATCCAGTCAGGCTTTTGTCAGCTTTCCTATACCATTATACAAGATTTCCCAATCTTGGTGACTTTAACGCTTGCGGACTTCAACTCCCAGAATTCCCCAGCCAGCATGGCTGGCTGGGGAATTCTGGGAGTTGAAGTCCACACATTTTAAAAGCTGCCAAGATTGAGAAACCCTGCATTACAGGCTCACACAAATCAATCACAAAGAAGCCCGCTAATCTGAAAACATGCTGTAAATTAAGCTCTGTTTGAGGTGGAAATCCCACAGGGTAACAGTAGATGAGGGGGTATATATCAGTGGTGAAATCTAAAATTTGTTACTACTACCGGTGGCTTGGTGGGGGTGGGGGTGGTAATGTGACTGGGTGGGCGTGGCCAATTATTTTTTTACTTTTAAAACCATTTTTTTACATGTAAAACCATGTAAAAAAATGCTTTCAAAAGGCCCTGACGATCCCAGCTGAGTTGCCTGATCATCAGAGGGTTTTTAAAAAACCCTCTGCCAATCAGGCAACTCAACTGGGATCGTCAGAGCTTGGCTCGTCAGAGGCATTTAAAAGAAAAAAAGCCTCTGATGATCGCGCAGGTCAGCTGGGCATGGGGAGCGGGGCCAGGGATTTTTGCTACCGGTTCTCTGAACTGCCCACCGCCATCGCTACCTACTCGCCCAAGCCAATCCGAACTGGGAGCATTTCACCCCTGGTATATACATTTGCATCCTAGATTAGGTGGAGAGGTGGGCTTCAAAAATTTTAGCAAGGGTTTCTCTATCTGGTTGCTTGGTGGGCGTGGCCTAGTCGGCCTCCTGCACCATGGTGTGGGGGGGCATTTTTTTCCTCCCCGGGCTCCGGAGGCTTTCCTCAAGCCTCCGGGCAGGCGAAAACGGCCTCCCCAGGCTCCAGAGGCACTCTGGGCCCATTTCTGGCTTTCCCAAACTTCCAGTAGGCCTGTTTTTCACCTTCCCCGAGCCTCCGCTCTTGCCCTGCACTTACCTGCATCCAAAATGGGCAGTGTGGGGACTCCTTGGAGGGGAGAGGAGAGGTGGCAGGGCCAGCCACGAGTTGGGATTTGGGATTTGTACAAACTGCACAGAATCTTAGCTAGAGGTTCTCCCGAACCCGTTTGTTTGTTTGTTTGTTTGTTTTATTAGATTTATATACCGCCCTACTCCCGAAGGATTCAGGGCGGTGAACAGGCACAAAATAAAATACATAGATACAAAAGTTAAAAAACATAATTAAAACCAGATTAAATAATTTAGCCCGAGACAATTAAAAATCCCAATAATTTAAAACAGATTAAAATTTTGATTTAAAAGAATTTTAAAACAGGGGACAAAATTAGGCCAGGCCGACTTGCTGGAATAGGAGAGTCTTAAGAGCACGGCGGAAAGTGCGCAGATGTGGGATCCTCCGTATCTCTGGGGGGAGCTTGTTCCAGATAGTGGGTGCCCCCACAGAGAAGGCCCTCCCCCTGGGGGCCGCCAGTCAACATTGTTTAGCTGACGACACCCGGAGGAGCCCCTCTCTATGAGAGTGTACCGGCCGGTGGGAGGCTGCTTGTGGTAGTAGGCGATCCCTGTGAACCCCCTGCAGCCCACCCCTGGTTAGGTGGCATAGAAAATAAATTTCACTGGTGCTTATTCTTTCTCTTGCTCTCTCTTCACTTGTTTTTTCTGGGAGGAGGGGGGGGGAGTTTTTCTGGGAGGAGGGGATAACTCGCATGTCCTTGGATACCCTGGAGCATTGATGCTGAGATGTAGAAATAAAATCCCCCCCCCCTCCAGCATGCTATTCCCATTATAAATTTGATCCAGTTTTTGCCCGCAGGCAGATTTCCCCTAACAGGTTCTGCAGCAGGGCAGTCTGAAGAGGTAGCCATGGAAAAGCCCCTCAGTATTCTGGAGACATCTTCACGCCTGGCACCACGGTGTTTTCTCTTCCTCCCCTCCTTCAACCTGTTCCTTCAAATGTCTCTAATATTCATTCCAGGCATCGAATCACACTTAACAAAATGCCGATGAACTCTCCAGATGCTGCGAGTTCAATCTACACGGCGTGGCTGAGATTTTTTTGGGGGGGGGGCTTGCAAATCTCATGAACTTGCAATGCTATCCTGTCCAAGAGTCTTTTGTGCTGTTTTTGACACTTGACTCTAAGGTTCTCTTTGCCTTCCCTTCACAAGGGAGGAAGGGGGGGCTGATAGAGAAAGACAATAATGGATAAGGCTATGTATTGATTTCTGTTCAAAGGGGAGCACAAAATGTATTGGGAACAGCCCAGCTTCCTGAATAACTTCGTTTCTAGTTTCTAGTCCTTAAGGTGATTTTTAAGAACCCAAAGGAATCAAAGACTCTTCAAACTGCAGAATGAAGTGTATTATGGTACTTTATAGATATATTTTCAGTGCCAAACTTTATTACTCCCACGGTGACAGTACCTTGTAGTAGAAGATCTGGGTCCAGATCTTAATTGGTCATTTGCTTCTTTACTCTGCTCAAGTGCAGTTGCTAGGCAAAGACAGAGCAAAATTATTTAATCTTGACTCCTTTGAGAAGACGCCAGAGAGAGGCAGTTGTCTCTGGATGATGGGCTAATAATCTGGGGGGGGTTGTTTTGCTATCCCTCTCTTCCCTTGACCCCTTTAAGGAATTTAGGCATTAAAAATACAAAAGAAGCAGTCTAACTTCCAAATTGTTTGTGTTCCTGTGCACGTTTCTTACTGGAGAGGACGTTCTCCAGTTGGTTAAAATAAAATGTATAAAACATTAGTCAATCAAAGCATCTTCAGTGCAGCTGTTTGACTTTTCTAATGACAAGTTGTCTTCTTCTTCCCGTCGCTGTAGATCACGTCTCTGTTGGTGGCCTTGGGGACAGTTTTTATGAATATCTGATCAAATCTTGGCTCATGTCAGATAAGCAAGATAGCGAAGCAAAAACCATGTATGATAAAGCTCTGGAGGTAAGGCGGAGAATGAAGCATCATTCCCTTTGCGCTTGATCAACAGCAAGTACTTTATGAGAAACCCCATAGAGCAGTGATGGCTAACCTTTTCCGCACCGAACCCCCAAAATGCAATGCGAGCACAGCCCCCTGCATGCGCCCTGGCCCCCTGCGCATGCGGATGCGCCCCTGCATGCCCCCGACCCCCTGCAAATGCGCCCCCCGCTTGCATCCTACCCCCGTGCATGTGTGCGCGGTCCCCCACGTGCCTTGACACCCCCCCCACATGTGCGGCAGAGACCCGAAGATCAGCTGGCTGGCAGGAGGCACGTGCGCATGCACAATGGAGCTAAACTGGGCTGACAGCTTGCGTGCCAATAGAGGGGGCGCTGCATGTCCTTGTAAGCCGCCCTGAGTCTCCGGAGAAGGGCAGCATATAAATCAAAATAAATAAATAAATAAATAAATAAATAAATAAATAAATAAATAAATAAATAAATAAATAAATAAATAAATAAATAAATAAATAAATAAATAAATAAATAAATAAATGTCTGGCACAAGTTCCATAGGTTTGCCATCACGGCAGGGGTAAAATGTAAAATGTGTTACTACCGGTTCTGTGGGCGTGGTTTGATGGGGGTAATGTGACTGGGTGGGCGTGGCCAACTTTTTTTTTTTTTTACTTTTCAAAGCATTTTTTGAATGCTTTGAAAAGCCTCTGGCGATCAGGCAACTCAGCTGGGATTGTCAGAGTCTTTTCAAAGCATTTTTTTTACCACCTCTTCAGCCAAGAGGTTGCAGAAAAAAATGCTTTGAAAAGCCTCTGAGGATCCCAGCTGAGCCGCGCAATCCTCAGAAGCTTTTTTTTTTAACTTTTAAAAGCATTTTTTCGTCGGAAGAGGTTGTAGAAAAAATGCTTTTAAAAGTAAAAAAAAAAACTTCTGATGATCATGCGACTCAGCTGAGCATGGTGGGGGGGGGGGCACGCAGGGATTTTTGCTACCGGTTCTCCGAACCACCCACTGCTATCGCTACCGGATCAGGTGATCCAGTCCAAACCGGGAGCATTTCACCCCTGCATCACGGCCATAGAGGATGGAAGTGGATGGCCAAGATTCAGATCTTACCGTTGAACAGAATCACTGGACAGACTTAGGCCATCCAGCCATCCTTCTAAGATTAAGTTGGGTTTGGGCATCATGATTCAGAAACAGGGTGTTTTCCAAAGGGGGTTCTCATTCCAGGTTTTCCATCTCTACAGAGGCATCAGAAGAAAATTAAAAGCTTGTGGTTCCAGTTTTCATTATCTGCCACCCGTTCATCATTGAGTCCAAATCCTGAACTGTAGTTAGTTTTAACCATGATTGGTTTATTTATTCAATTTCTGTAGCCACCCATCTCAATCAATAACTCTGAACGGCTTATAGCTCCAAAAGTATAAAAACGATTAAAACAATAAAGAAACAAACTAAATATACACAATAAAGAAACAAACTAAATATACACAGCAGCCGAGATACTTAGCCAGTTCCCTGAAAATAAGACATCCCCTGATAATAAACCCAATCGGGCTTTTGAGCGCATGCACTAAAATAAGCCCTCCCCGAAAATATTTAAACGCAGAGCTGGAAATCAGGTAAGACGGCAAGAGGAGCCCCATCTTGCTCCAAATGCCCCAAAATAATAAGACCTCCCCAAAAATAAGGCCAAGCGCTTATCTCGGGGTTCAAAAAAATGTAAGACAGGGTCTTATTTGGGGGGAAAAATGGTATTATATTTATTTATTGATACTAGCAAACTCCACAACACGTGAAATATTAAAGAGTTTGTTTCATTATTAATGTTAAGAATGGCTCGTTGGCTTCAGGAAACATGGCACATTGCAGTCATTCAGAATCAAAACCGTTTCAAGCTGCTTCGTCTGGAGCCCTTTTGCTTCCTTGGTGAAACATCCTATTTCATGGGCAAAGTCCACAAATCATTTCAAGTATTTTTGTATAAAGGCTTTTGGCTGAAAAAGAAAAAAACAGAGATATTTTGAGTTCCAACTTCTGCTAGGATGCTCTACACAGGATGTTTTGAATTCAGTTAGAGAAGTTGGATACACTACTGAACAAAACTAAAAGGTTAAACTTAAACTTATGACTGTATGACTGTAATCTTGTTGCTGGTATCCTTAAGATTTATATGGACTGTTTCCCTATGACTATCATTAAGCGTTGTACCTTATGATTCTTGACGAACGTATCTTTTCTTTTATGTACACCGAGAGCATATGCACCAAGACAAATTCCTTGTGTGTCCAATCACACTTGGCCAATAAAGAATTCTATTCTATTCTATTCTATTAAACAAGGTGTGTTCAGCTTGTGTGGCATGGACTTTATATGGCCCTGCACAGCTAGTAATCACAAGATCGCAAATTTTTAACATTATTAATTCCTCTTCACTCAATGTGGCCCCAGCAAGGCAAAAGATTGCCCAACCAAGGTTTAACAGTTCCAAACTCTTCTTTATGGCCATGCTGGATAAGACAATAGGAAAGTCAGTGGATCCTATGTTCCTATCCTCATTGCCATAAAAGATGATTGAATGTGTTCTCCAAACTAGCTACAGGTTTTAAAAGCAGTGAGAGAGGTGCTGGTGTACTGTGGTTCTATAACTTTCTGAACAGTCTATTTTGAAAATGGAGAAAAGCCCAAGCGAATGGTATTCGGGGCTAGAAGATGTAATATTGCCTATCTCTGAAAGAGTTCTGCATTTTCAATGTTTTTTTTAGCCTGGTTGTGTGGTTGAGTTTTGGTTGAATCATGGACATTTGCAGGACGAGAGGAAAGGGCAAGGGATGCCTCAATACATGATGGATGATCTCATCACGCAAATGAGGCAATTATGTAATCTGCGTCATCTCTTGTTCACGGACATCTTAAGTGTTGATTCATCCGATAAAATTACAGATGAATGGCTCAACAAGTAAACAGGTTCACATCAATAGAAAAGACAGCGAGGATAAATGCCGTTCCTTCTAACTTTGGCCTGATGAATTGAACATCTGCACTGCAAATTGTGGAGCTGGACTCCAGCTGTGACAAAAAAGCCTACAGCTCTTGAAAATCCTGGAAGCCAGTAACTTTGGCAGGAGAAGTTGAAATATCATTGTATTTTCCATCATTATGAAGAATATAGAAAGCCACTTCTTTATTCTTCCTTTTCTATTTTTTTCTCAAGTTTTCTTTCCTTGCACTTTTTGCTTTCTCTTTGCTTTCTTTTTTTTCCCTTAAGTTTATATTAGTATATTTTGCTTTTATGTTTGTTTATGCTTTTTTAAAAGATTCAAGAAAAATATATCTATTACATATATATCAGGGGTGCAATCCAGCAGGTTCTGATAGGTTCTGGAGAATCAGTAGTAGAAATTTTGAGCAGTTCAGAGAACCAGCAAATACCACCTCTGGCTGGCCCCAGGAGTGGGGAGGGAATGGGGATTTTGCAGTATTCTTCCCATGCCACGCCCACCAAGCCACATCCACAGAACCAGTAGTAAAAAAAATGTGGATTTCACCACTGATATGTATATTTAAAGCTGATTCTACTGATAATCAATTCTGAACCAGGTTGCTCTGTCTTGTACATTAAACATCCTTCACATGCAGCTATTGTGTTACCCCATTTTTCTCTACTCTTAAGTAACAGATGGTCACTGCCTCCAAGGGGTGGCTTCAATCCCCCTTTGGAATCTTCCTTGGCTCTTGACCACCAAGGTCAATGAGGAAACCAGGAGGAAATAGCAAATTATAGTCACACAAGAGCTTCGCATAACAACCATGCAGCCTCACTTAGTGATTGCAACAAGGACTGGCGAAACTGTTGTCACTTAGTGGCACAATTGCATGACATGATATGACATCGTACATAACAAAGTTTCCAGTCACAGTTGTGGATTGTTAAGTGAAGAGTAACCTGTAAGAGCCTTGGTGGCGCAGCAGACTAAAAGTGCTGTTAAGTACTGTTAAGTAGCACCAGCTGCCTGCAATTACTGCAAGTTCGAATCTCACCAGGCTCAAGGTTGACTCAGCGTTCCATTCTTTCGAGGTAGGTAAAATGAGGACCCGGATTGTGGGGGCAATAAGATGACTTTGTATAAAAAAGATACAAAAGCCCTACTAAGCAGGTATATACAAAAATATGAAGGCTATTGCTTAATGCATTGTAAGCCGCCCTGAGTCTCCAGAGAAGGGCGGCATATAAATTGAACCAATAAATAAATAATTTAAAACTGCAATTAGTCCACTATAAGGCCACCTGTGTATTTACTGGTTCTTGCTACTGGAACTATATTCTTCCACGTCCTATATTGGTTGCTGATTGGTTTCTGGATACAATTTATGGTACGGGTGTTGTGTTACGAAGCTTTTTGAAGCAGAGACTAGATGACTAACCATAATGGCCATCTCCTTTCGTATATTGGGTGAACCATTGGACTATTTGCATGCGTAGTTTTTGACACTTCTACCAGTGTTAAACCTGCTTCGTTTTTCTTTGTTCCACACAAATAATTCACTCTCTCTTTTCCAAATGCTGTGAAATTTAGGCCATAGAAAAGCACCTTGTCAAAAAATCACCTGGTGGACTAACCTATATTGCCGAATGGCGAGGAGGCATCTTGGATCATAAAATGGGGCACTTGGCTTGCTTTTCTGGGGGCATGATAGCCCTCGGAGCGGAACACGCCCTGGAAGAAGAGAAACAGCATTACTTGGATCTAGCTGGGAAAATAACACACACTTGTCACGAATCTTACATTCGCTCAGGTAAGAATCTAAAAATCCAACCCCGTTTTTGAAAAAAGGTTCTGCGCACTCTTGTTCACCAGTTAATATTGTACACAGGTAATCTCCATTAGTGAAGCCACACTTCCCAGTCCTCACCTCATCCTCAACTACTGCTGTTGGCCATCTGCTTCCAGTTGCCCAGCTGAAGTCACAAATGCACCACTGTGTTGTTATAACCGATTATTTGTTAGTCTCCATGTTCTGCCAGAGCTGGAAAGTACCTCCAGCTGAAAGGTGTCAATTGTTTATTGAAGCGGGCAAGGGACGATGGATAGATCTTTTTTATTTTTATATTGTTGTCTTGACTTACTTTTCTTCTTTCCTATTTTTCTTGTAAAGCATAGCAAATAAAGTATTGAAGCGGTCAAGAGATGGTAGATGGATGATTTTTTTTTCCTGTTGTTCTGAGTTACTTTTTCTTTTCTGTCGCTCTCTCCTTCCTTTTCCTTTTTTCTTTTTTTAAGTAGGTGACATGATTAGAAGTTAGACAAGAAAGAAAGGAAAAGTTTCTTAATAAAGGGTGATATGATCAAAAGCTAGAATAAGTGATAGAAACAAGAAAAGGGGGAATATTAGTGTATACTTTTTACATCGTAAAATGAAAGTAATAAGAGAAAATGTGGAATAATTGAATAATGAAAAACTATAAATTAATATAAGTATGCATTATTAATAGAAATATATAAGCGGATTGAATGTAAGGATTATGATTAACTTGATTAGTTTTATTTGTATTAAAATGTATGACACTCAGGTGCCACACTGTTCAAGCACTGATTTGATATTTTGATAAAAAATAAAAAAAATAAATATATAAACACCTTGAAAGGTGTCAATTGTCAGTCTTGACAAAAGGACGGCATTTGATCTAGTCTTGGGTACAAACCAACCAGGGCCGCTCATGAATAATCTCAAGCAGAAGCTTTATTGTTAGTCACCCATGTTGCAAGAATCTCACCAGACTGACTGCATTCCCTTGGGAACGGTCAGATAAGGCTTCATAGATTCTGGGGACGGCCTCTAACCCAGACCCCTTTTAAAGACCTTCTGGAGAATCAATCACATCTAGATTGGTTATCTTTTTCCTCTTTTAATGTCCAAACTGAGGATTGGTCTATTTCCTTCAGTTTAACTTGAATAGTGATGATGTTTGCTTCTCCAGGTCAGGTCCTTCTAATGGAAATTATGCAGGCACTTAAGGCTTAGGATCAATTCATTTTTTTCACTTGCAAGAGATCTGAAAAATGTTTCTACTTCGCCGTGAAAGTGTTCATGATATACTGTGTACTTGTTTAGTGAATTCACACATTCACCCCAAATTTTAGCTGACCCTGCAGCTATCAAAGCATCCTCTGACCATTCTGTTTTGTTGTTTTTGTTTTTGTTGTTGTTTTGTTGTTGTTTTTGTGGCTAGATACCAACCTGGGCCCTGAAGCATTTCGGTTTGATTCTGGAACGGAAGCGATGGCCACGCGACTCAGCGATCGTTATTACATCCTGCGCCCCGAGGTTGTAGAGAGCTACTTCTACTTGTGGAGGTTGACACATGACCCCAAGTACAGAGAGTGGGGTTGGGAAGCTGTCCAAGTAAGTCAGAAAAAGGGTTCTCAGCCTATTCTCTTTGACTAACGTCTAAATGTTTGGTTTGAAGGTGTTGTCGGAGATCACATTTGTTTCCATCTCAAGTTGTGAGAATCTCACTTTTGTAGAGAGGGCTCCGTTGTTAGGCAGTACCGAGGGCATTAACTAGCCTTTATCTGGCCCCAAACATCCATGTTTTAGTAATTTACTTGGGCCTTATGACCATCTGTTTTGGGATGCACAAAAAAAGGTGAAGATTCATTTGGAGTCCGGCAGCCCCAAAATCAGATCAAATCAAATCAATAAACTTCTACTGCTGGCTCAGAGCATTCTGTCTTTTATGCTGCAGTCCTGAATGGTACCCTTCAGTTTGTGGCACATGGCAGCCACAATGTCTGATCTCTTTATGGATTCTAAGAGAAGCCCTGCTGGATTTAACTAAAACAGGGGTCTCCAACCTTGGCAGCTTTAAGACTGGTGGACTTCAACTCCCAGAGTTCCTCAGCCAGCTTTGCAAACTCTGGGAGTTGAAGTCCACAAGTCATAAAGTTGCCAAGGTTGGAGACCTCTGAACTAAAAGCTTCTCTAGCACAAGGACCTTAGTTTCAATAGCACCCAAGTAGATGATCCTTCATGGGCTTCCCTGTAACATAAAATGAGGATTTGAGGACCCACAGTTGCAGAAAATTTTCAGAAAGATTTCTGAAATCTTATCTGAGATTCTTATCTAAGATTCCCCAGCAAAAGACAAGAAATGCCTGCCCTCCCATCCTCGCAAGGAATCAAAACAAAGTTTCCTTTAGCCATCGAAGTGCCCAGGGTGACATGGCCTGATCTCAACTTCAGCCTATCCTATCTCACAATAAGGATTGTTGTGGAGAAATTTATGGAAGGAAGGCTCTCTTTTCTTTCTGAAACCAATGACCTTGGAAGTAAAGCTAGGGTGGGACAATAGGCCAGGAGAACCTGCTCCAGTCCCTGGGCAACACTGGGCCACCCAGTTGGCCTCACATAGCAGTCATGGTAAGATGCGAAAAGAAGGAAGACTATGTAGGCCATCTAGACCAATGCAGGAGGGGTAGGAAAGGGAAGCTGGAAGCCCAGTCATCTGAGGTGCTTTTTCAAAAGGCAACTGGACTTCCTTTGTTTTTCCTTGAAGATGTTTTGCTTTTCATCCAAGAAACTTCTTCAATTCTGACTGGATGGTGAGGAATGGAAGGATTTATACTCCTTGCAGACAGCTGGTCATCTGCATCCTTTTAGAGAGTTGTTGATGCTACCTTGAAGTTTTATCTGTGCCCTCAGAGTCACCTGAATAGTGGAAATGGGTGTGGAACCTTCTTGGAACTGTTGAAAGGACTATTGTTCTGCCCCAGCTCCGGATCCCAAGGAGTGTGACACACACAAAACTCCAAAAACTCCGTTTAATACAAACAGACCCCTTTCAAAATGCAGGCTTTCAGTGCAAATGTCCTTATCAGCCTGCTATGAATTACAGAGAATAAACAAAGTCCGACAAGGATTGGCAACCAGCCCAGAAACCACGATGTAACAAGAAACTCACTCAAAATGCTCTGCATAGTAATTAAACATTGTTTCCAGCAGCGTATGCTATCTGTGAGTGAACTTAAATAGGCTAAGGGAGTGGCCAATTAGCCCCAAGCCTTACTCTCGAGGAGACCTCCTCCTGAGTAGCCACTCCTGCCTTTTGGCAGCCCTGCGTGCTCGAGCATTGAGAAGAGGCTCCTCCACTTCATTCTCTTCACTTGAAGGACCCTCTGGAGGTTCTGAAAGTCCTGGCTAAGTCTCTGCCTCTGGCACCATATCCTCTTCAGCCTCCTCGCTGTCCGACTCGAGCACTGGCTGCACAGGCTGCTGGCGCGACACCACACCAGCCTCCTTGTCGTCGGGATCAGCCACAATCCGTGCAGGCCGCTGGCAGGCCACAACAGCTATATTGTAAACAGGAGATAGGTGATGTCCTCTATTGAGTAAGAGCTGTTCAATCTTAATGTTTTAAGACCTTAACATTAAGAGGGAGGAAAGTCCAGTTGCCTTTGAAAAAACACCTTTGGGACAACCATGGCCTGGATGACTGAGAATTTCCGTAGACATCTGAGGCAGGGGTGGGTTCTACTTACCTTTACTACCAGTTCTCAGTGGGGTCGCGCGCTCTTCTGCGCAAGCAGAAGTTTTGATGACGTCGGGGTCGGTGGGCAGAGCCTCCCGCCGGTTTTACTACTGGTTCTATAGAACCGGTGCAAACCAGGGGCAACCCACCACTGATCTGAGGGCACATGAGACCTAAGCAGAGTCACCATTGATTCCTGCTGCTGGAGAAGCCCACAGAAACCTTCACCTCGGCTGCTACCTAGTTTATTTATTTATTTATCATTTAATTTATATACCGCCCCCCTCCCGAAGGACTCGGGGCGGTGTACAGCCAAATTAAAAACACAAAATACAACAACAGTTTTAAAATAGTTAAAAGTATTAAACAATTTCGGCCAGAATTTAAAACCAAAATTTAAAACACCAATTTAAAAATCATTTACATAGATAGCCCTGCCTGGCGGAACAGCAGGGTCTTAAGGGCACAGTGAAACACACGGAGGTCGGAGATCTTGCGTATTTCCGGGGGCAGTTCGTTCCACAGGGCAGGAGCTCCCACAGAGAAGGCCCTTCCCCTGGGTGTCGCCAGCCGGCATAACCGATGGCACCCTGAGGAGTCCCTCTCTGTGGGAGCGAATTGGCCGGTGGGAGGCTACTGGTGGCAGAAGTCGGTCTCGAAGGTATCCAGGTCCTGAGCCATGTAGGGTCACCGCCATCACCTCCTTCCACCCATGATGATGAAGGAGCGCTGCGTTGCCATTCTTGGAACTGAGTTGACTTTCTTCTCTTCCTTGCTTTCCAAATCAGGCGCTGGAGAAATTTTGCCGAGTAGAAGCTGGTTTCTCTGGAATCCGTGATGTGTATTCAACCACCCCAAGCCATGACAACATGCAGCAGAGCTTTTTTCTGGCAGAGACGTTAAAGTAAGTCCTGAGCATTTTCAATATTTGACCATCAAAAGACGTTTAGGAAGGAGGATGTTTTTCATGAAGCAAGTCATGGGGGAATTCATGGTCCCTGAAGAGCACAGTAAAGGCATCTTTAGAAGAAAATGCACTTATTGTGGTGGCAATGTTGCATTCCCATGACCAAGTTCTGACAAATAGCCAAAATACCACTGGTTTTGCTGGAACACAGCTCAGACAGTTAGCCTGACTTCAGAATTCTCTCTTTTTTTATATAGTGATGTAAGTAAAATTTACAATTGCCACAATAAAAAAAAACTAATAGCAACTTTAAAAGAAAAATAGATGGTGCAGAAAAGAAGAAAAGAAAAAAATAAGGATGTAGCAAAGAAAAAAAGAAATATATAAAGAAATTAATTCCTCCTTCACAAGTGTAAACAAGTTTAGTAACTTATCACGCTCTCTTTTAAAATACAGGTAGTCCTTGATTTATGACCACATCCGGGACTGGATTTTTCCCTTGTTAAGCAAGGTGGTTGTTAAGTGAGTCACGCCCAATTTTACAGCCTTCTTTGCCATAGTTGTTAAGTGAATCACATCGCTAAGCAAATCCAGCTTTCCCCCATGTAATTTTGTTTGTTGGAAGCCAGCTGAGGTGGTCAAAATTGATAATCACGTGACTTCAGGATGCTGGAGCCATCATGAATACACAACTAATTGTCAAGCTCTTGAATTTTAATCATGTGCCCGTTGGGACACTGTGATGGGTTGCAAGTGCAACAATGAGTCCCTTTTTTTCCAGTGCCATCATAAGTTTGAAAAGTTGTTCAACGAATGGTCCTAAGCAGTGGTGGGATTCAGCTTGTCCGGGCTGGTTCGGATGAACCAGTAGTTAAATTGCTGGCTGGCTCCGCCCCGCCCCGCCCCGCCCCGCCCCACCCCACCCCATCCCACCCTCCCCCTTCTAGGAGTCCCCATGCGACCTATTTTGGCTCCCAGGCAGCTGCAGGGAGGCCTCCTAGGCCCAAAACGGAGCACGGGGGGTGCAGTGCAGCCCCCCAGTGGCCCATTTTCGCTCCCAGGAGGTTGCAGGGAGGTCTACTAGGCCCAAAATGGGGCGCGGGGGCAGCGGTGCATCCCCCCCGCAGCCTGTTTCTGTGCCCGGGGGGGGGTGCAGGAAGCCAAATGCTGCCTGTCACACACCCTGGCCATGCCCACCATAGTCATGCCTATCCAGCTGGTCATTAGGGCAGAGAACCAGTTGTTAAATTATTTGAATCCCACCACTGGTCCTACATTGAGGACTACCTGTGCAACAAATGGTCCCTTCTTCCCATACTCCATCTCTTCTCTACAACCAAATCCTTAAAGCCTTGTCATTTCGCTTCTGGTGTCAGCACAGGACAGTTTTGGGCGGTGCCAGACGGTGGTTCTCCATTTGAAATGGGCTATTTCAACCATTTTGAAAGGGTTGAGAAGTTGAAACACAGCCTGTTTCAGCTGTTTGAACACTAAACAGTTCACCTTGAAGATTTGACACACTGCTGGTCCAGACTCTGTTGTATATCCGGGGTGGGCTGCTGGGGGTTTGTAGGGGTTCGGGAGAACCTCTAGCTAAGATTCTGTGCAGTTCAGAGAACCCCCAAATCCCAGTCCTGGCTGGCCCTGCCCACTCTGCCCTGCCCCTCCCAGGAGTCCCCACGCGGCCTGTTTTGGATGCAGGTAAGTGCGGGGCGTGTGCGGAAGCTTGGGGAGGGCAAAAAACGGGCCTACTGGAAGTTCAGGAAGGGTCTCCGGAGCCTGGGGAGGCCATTTTTGCCCTCCCGGAGGCTGGGACAAAGTCTCCGGAGCCCAGGGAGGGCAAAAATGTCCTCCCGCCATGGTGCAGGAGGCCGACTAGGCCACACCCACCATGGCCACGCCCACCCAGCAACCAGGCAGAGAACCCGTTGCTAAAATTTTTGAAGCCCACCCCTGTGTATGTCTAATCCAAGGGCGAGGAACAATGGGCGTTTTATGACTTGTGGACTTCAACTCCCAGAATTCCTGAGCCAGCCATGAAGTTGGATGTCAGCACTTCAAGCTGCATTTACTCTAGTGCTGACATAAGAAGGAGAAGCGGAGGCATCTGGAAAGAGACGTTTGACTTTTCACCTACTTATTTTCCCTGGAGATAATATCCCCTAGGACCGTGATGGTGAACCTATGGCACGCGTGCCACAGGTGGCACACGGAGCCATATCTATGGGCATGCAAGCGTTGCCTTAGCCCAGCTCCAGCGCACCAGCTGATTTTCAGGCCTTCTAGGCCCACTGGAAGTCGGGAAATGGGCTGTTTCCGGCCCCTGGAGGATGTCCAGGGTGGTGGAAAAGGCCATTTTCGCCGTCCCCAGGCTCTAAAAAAGCCTCTGGAGCCTGGGGAGGGCGAAAAACAAGCCTACTGGGCGAGGGGTGGATTCTACTTACCTTTACTACCAGTTTGCAACGGGATCGCACATGCGCACTCGCTTTGCTCAGACACACACCTTGCTTCTGCGCATGCGCAGATTTCCAATAATGACATCCGGGTGGTGGGCGGGGCCTACTGGTTCTTGCGAACCGGGGGCAACCCACCATTGCACTGGGCCCACCATGCCATCGCGTGCCAAAAGCGGTGGGGGTGCAGGGGGACAGATGCAGGGGGCATTGAATTATCGGTGTGGGCACACACACGCACGACCCCCCCTGCACTCCCCCCGCTTTTGGCACGCGATGGGAAAAAGGTTAGCCATCACTGCCCTAGGAGATTGGATGGGAGGGGGGAAATTCCTTTGAGCTGGAGCAGTAGATTAGGGGTAGAGTGACTTGGAAGATGGCCACTGAGTGCAGGGGAGTGGGGAATGGAAAGGGAGGGGTTTGGGTCTGGAAGTCAGTTGGCTGCGATGGAGTCGGAGTTAGAATGTCGTGCTTAATAAAAGGGGAGTTTTTCTTCAAAGACTTTGTTTGAAATGCAATTTATTTGAGACGACCTCAAAACCTGACATTGAAGTCCACAAATCATAAAACGGCCATCGTTCCCCCATTCCTAGTCTAATCCCAAACCAGCCAAGGTAGCAAGCCTAAGAGGCCATAAACAAATTACACTTGACAGTTTCACCCAGCAAGCTTTTCTTTGTTCTTCTCCTGGTTCTAGGTATCTCTATCTTCTGTTCTCTGAAGATGATGTGCTCTCCCTCAAGGACTGGGTGTTCAACACTGAAGCTCACCCGTTGCCTGTGAACCACACAGAATTTGTCCTCAAGACAAGCATGCAGTAGGAGCCACTCAGCCCTTCTGGGTTCTGAGAAGGGATCCCGAGGGGTTGCTTGCATTATTTTTATTTTTATTTTTTTCTCCTTTCCAGTAAAGGAATGCACATATTCCCGGAAAGGTATTATGGGGGCATTCGTCCAATTCCGGACAGTATTATATCGGGGGAGTTTAAAAAAAACTGTGAAAACAAAGCACCTTCAATGGGTTTTTTTTTTCCTCTGTGAGGAAACTTATAACCTGATAATTGGATGTTGATTACGGGCCATAAGACAAGACAAAATCACGGACATTCCCTTTCTATGAAGAATTTCTACGGAATCCACTGACTTTCGCTTTTGCGTGGCCAAAGGATCAGGAATTTGCCATAAAATAGATGTCGGTTTGTGCTACTCTTCTTGCTTCAAACTTGCTCCCTCCCTTTTTATATACCATTGTTTGTTTTGTTTTGTTTTGTTTTTTGCCCCTCCTTTCTGATCTATACTTTAAAAAAAAAAAAAAGCAGTAGACATGTCAAGAGGTCCTGGTGAAGGAGTCTTTCTAAATCCCACCCACTTCTTTCTTTTACCCCTTTCCTCACCCACCTTTCCATTCTCTTCAAACGTTTGCCAGCTGTCATTTTCTTTTTCTCTTTTTTCTTTTGGTTTTGCTTGGTCCCTTTCCTATGATTTTTTTGTTTTTGTTTTTCCCCTTTTCATCTGGAGCAAAACCTTACGAAGCATTTGTAATGATTTCATTTCTGTAATGCTCAGATGTGAAAAATAAAATAAAAATTCATGTCCGCTAAAAAAAAAAAGAAAAGAAAGAAAGATAGATGTGTGGCTGGGTGGCGTGGAAGGTTAGAAAAGAGAAGAGGAAGCCAAGAGGTGGCTGGAGGGAACCGCGGGGACCTTGGCAGATTCCCCTGGTTTTTGGCTGCTGCAGCAGATGGGAAGAGCAGGCTCCTGGGCTGCCTTAGAACCAGGGTGGATAAAAATCAATGATTTTTTTAAAAAAATCAAAAAAATCAGATTTTTTTGATTTAAATTGGATTTTTTTGATTTTTATCGAACTTATTTTAATAAAAAACTTTTGGGGTAAAAATCTATCATAAGATAGTTTTCTATTTAAGATACATAAATAATTTAGTTTATTCAGCATGAAATGGAGCTTAGTTATGTAGCATGAGGCTGTATATTCTGCAATACTGGGACTATCGGTGAGTCAACAGTGGGTCAAAGGAGTAGCAGAGATGACAGTTGCTCTTTAAAAATTATGATTTAAATCGAGTTGATTTAAATCAAGCCTTTTTACTAGTGATTTAAATCATGATTTAAATCAACTCGATTTAAATCAAATCCACCCTGCTTAGAACAGCATATGCTTCAATACCAAAAGACCGGATGGTGGAAAGAAGCCAGAGGGGCTAAACGACGGAGTGGACTGGCTGCCTTTGCCCCTTGGAAACCGAGAATTTAATGGTCAAAGGGTGGGTGCCGAAGCAAACAATTGTACATGTGGGTGAAGTTGTGTGTCTGCTGAACAAGTTCTGCCTATCAGTCTGCACAAGAACTGTACTCGAATTAAGGGGCTTGTCCTTTCTGATCGCTGGGCAGTCAACACAACATTTTGTGCCTGTGATCCTGATGCCTGTAAGTTAAATCTCTCCTTATGTTTTCTGAGTACAGGTAGTCCTCGACCTACATCCACAATTGAGCCCAAAATTACTTTTGCGAAGCGAAACAGTCGTTAAGTGAGTTTTGACCCGTTTTATGACCTTTCTTGCTACAGTTGTTAAGTGAATCACTGCAGTGGTTTAGTATTACAGTTGTTAAATGAATCTGGCTTCCCCACTGACTTTGCTTGTCAGATGGTCACAACGGGATCACGTGACCCTGGGACAATGCAACTATCATAAATACATGCCAGTTGCCAAGCAACCAAATTTTGATCACATGACCATGGGGATGCTGCAGTGGTCGTAAGTGTGAAAAAATAGTCATCAGGTCACTTTTTTCAGGGCCATTGTAACTTTGGTCGCTAAGCAAGTGATTGTTAAGTCGGGGACCAGTGGTGGGATTCAGCCGGTTCGCACCTTTTTGGGAGAACCGGTTAACTTTCTAAGCAGTTCGGAGAACCGGTTGTTGGAAGAAATCTTATTTTGTTTTTTTCCACTTTACAGGGCTAATCCTGTAAGGAAGGCAGGAAGGAAACATTCTGGTGGTATTTCTAGCCTGATCTTTATTGCCCTGCTTACAGAAACTGCCTCTCTGGTTTAACCCTTATTACATTGTAACAGCTAAGGCGAAGCGCCCATCGACGTGAGTGACGTTGAGTTGGCCACCCCACATGGTCACATGACCACCAAGCCATGCCTACCCAGCTGGTCATTAAGGCAGAGAACCGGTTGTTAAATTATTTGAATCCCACCACTGTCGGGGACTACCTGTACACTACCAATCATGTATTTGTTTAATAAATTTATATGTTATCCATCTCCCTATCCAAAGTGACTCTAGGCAGATTACAATACAATAAAAAATATAAAAACAATTTAAAGTTACAAGAGTGAGGGGCTAAAACCTGAGTGAGGTTGAGTGGTGTGGAGGTGGTGTCTTCCCTTATTCACCTTAAATAACGTCCCTTACCAAACGTGGATACCAGTCAATGAAGATGGTGATTAAAGTCGAAATCTCTAGCAAGTGCCAGGTTGGGAAGGATCTGTTAGTTTCCTTGGTTGAAGTTGGTTGTGTGTATTCATTGCATCTCCTTAAGATTTTCTTTTTTCGCAGATTTAACTGCACTTCTGCAAGCTCTTTTTACTCTCTTTCTCTCCGCCAGGGACGATAATTCAGGGACTCAAATCAATTTAATTCAAACCTTTATTGTCAGAGTACAACCTGTGTACAGTGAGATTGGCTGAGCCTCCCTTCTCAACTGATGCTTTTCTCTTTCTCCTAAGGTTTTGGTGGCTTGCTTTCCAGATTTAAAGAAGAGAAGAAAAGGCACTTAGAGCAAGATGCAGAAGAGGTGTTTTGTGTTGGCTCTTGAAGCCAAGGGGTGGGGGTGGGGGAAGGGTCAGACTGTCCAATGGGAACCCTTGGAGATTTAATCTTTGGGATCAGAAGACTGGCTGCAATAGACAGATCTTTGCCTAGGTGGATAGTTACTCCTAAATAACTACCCTCTGGGAACCTGTCATCATTTTGCAAGCAGGAAAATAAGCATTTGCCAAAATAATTTTTTTAAATAGACCACTTACAGAACCAAAGAGCCTTTTGACATGAATCAAAAGGTATCATTCCAGCTCCTTTTAGAGTTTCCATTGAATTTTGAAGTACAACGAAGCAGCATTATTTGTCACCTGTCCTTCATTCAAACATCACAGAATGTATCTAAAAGGCCTTGCCTCTCATACTTCTTACATTTAGAGTACAGGCTTCAAAGCAGTTCTTAAAAGATGGAAGAAATCATTTTTTTTTCTGTTGAAAGATGTATATCTTCCTTATCTGTGTATAATAATTTACTATCTAAATGCATCTGAGACCAGCAGGGGTTAAACCAGAGCCAGAAATGATTCAGGGCATACAGATAATCCTCAGCACAATTCAGACCAGAACTTAACATTGCTAGTGATGCAGTAATTAAGTGAGTCATGCCCAATTTTATGACTGTTATTCCACATGAAGCAAACCCAGTTTTTCCCCATTGAGTTTGATTGTCAGAATCCCCCTGGGAAAGTCACAGATGGCAACCACATAACCCGAGAACACTATTGTAAATAAATGCTGGTTACCAAGTGCCCAAATTCTGATGATGTGACCGCAGAGATGCTGTGATGGTCATAAGTGCATGGTCGTAAGTCACTTTTTTCAGCACCATTATAACTTCAGCCTTTAAAGAAATGGTCATAACTTGGGGACTACTTGTATCTTTTTCTCTTCTTCCTGCTCTGACCAATGCAAGTTATCTGCTAAGGAGGGATATCAAATATACAGTACTCTTTCCAGAATCTAAGTAAAATGCATTAAAAATCTGAATGAACAGAACAGTTTTCAACAGATAGCAACTTTGAATTTGATAATGAACTTGAAAGTAGCCAGAGGTAATTTTTTTACTTCATTTTTAATCTAAGAAAGACAGATTCAAAGTTGAATCATTATTACATTTGGCAGCTAGAAATTAAATACAAGTTCCAAGGACCTTGGCTAATCTTGAAAAAGCTAAACAGGGTTAGAGATTACTTGGTTAGGAAAGCTCCAGAAAATCCCGGGGCAGTAGGTTAGACTAATAAATCAATAGTATTCATCATTATCATCTTGGAAGAAGGCTTTGGCAAATCACGATATAATTGCCAAGAAAACTATAGAATAGAATAACAGTTGGAAGGAACCTTGGAGGTTTTCTAGTCCAACCCCCTGCTGAGGCAGGAAACCCTACACCACTTCAGACAAATGATTATCCAACATCTTAAAAACTTCCAGTATTAGAGCATTCACAACTTCTAGAGGCAAGTTGTTCCACTGATTAATTGTTCTAACTGTCAGGAAATTTCTCCTTAGTTCTAGGTTGCTTCTCTCCTTGATTAGTTTCCACCCATTACTACTTGTCCTACCCTCAGATGCTTTGGAGAATAGCTTGATTCCCTCTTCTTTGTGGCAGCCCCTGAGATATTGGAACACTGCTATCATATCTCCCCTAGTCCTTCTTTTCATTAAACTAGACAGACCCAGTTCCTGCAACCGTTCTTCATATGTTTCAGCCTCCAGTCCCCTCATTTCTGTTGCTCCTCTGCACTCTTTCTAGAGTCTCAACACCTTTTTTACATCGTGGCGACCAAAACTGAATGTAGTATTCCAAGTGTGGCCTTACCAAGGCATTATAAAGTTGTATTAACACTTCATGTTATCTTGATTCTATCCCTCTGTTTATGCAGCCCAGAACTGTGTTGGCTTTTTTGGCAGCTGCTGCACATTGCTGGCTGATATTTAAATGGTTGTTCACTAGGACTCCAAGATCCCTCTCACAGTTACTAGTATTGAGCGAGGTACCACCTATACTGTATCTGTGCATTTTGTTTTTCTTGCCTAAATGTAGAACCTTACTTTTTTCGCCATTGAATTTCATTTTTTTCATAGTGCCCAATGTTCAAGTCTGTCAAGATCCTTCTGTATCTTAAGCCTTTTTGAAATGCAGCTGCCAATTCAGTTGGAACAGCAGAATTATATGTGACACCCCCCCAAAAAAAGTCTGTGATCTAACAAATATGCAAAAGAAGGATTTTTTTTCCCTAGAGGTACGAGGTGCAACACAGGAAATCATGTCGCTATGCTTCAGTGAGGAGAAAGTATGTCAAACTGAGGGCATGAATATTACAAGTATATCACCATTTATTGTAAAACCTCTTACAGAAGGAAAATAATGATGAAATTACATAGCAACTCCGTGGCATGCGGATTGACACACTTGTTCTAACAACTGTTCTTGAGAAAAAAACAAAGGTAGCATAGGTTTTTGTTGTTGTTTTTTAAAGCATAGAATACTATGAAATGGTAAGAGGAGGTTTGGGAAGCCTCCTTGGCAGGAATCTGATGGCTGGCAAAATGGAGTAGATTGCAAGAAAGAAAAACAGGAGCACCAAAAATGGAAATAATTGACTGGATATTTATCTGATTTCAGAAGAAAGAGAATAGAAGGAAACTCATAGTTTGAATGAATCTGCTTGAATTTTTTAAAGGCACGCCACAGATTTTGCTCTGACTGAAAGAAAACTGTCTGAAGTGCCCTGGATATCATACATTGGTTCAAAAACAGTTTATGGCATTCCGTGGTATTTGGGTTTCCTGTGCTGGGATTTCCTTTCCTTCCCCACCCTCCCTGCTACCCTTTTGGGCCCCAGCAACACAAACTGAGAAAACGACGCAATTTCGTTCTTGTTCTAGTAAGGATAGAAGATGGAAATGGGACGATTCAGACACTCGCGAGACTGTTATTAAGGACTCCACAGCCAAAATCATGTGGATGTAAAAACATAAAATTGCCAAGGGAAAAACTTAAAGTGCTCTTTCTCCTTAGATCCTGACCACACATGAAAAATAACAAACAAAAATGCTATTTCCACCAGAATCAAAGGTAATTATTTAGCCATTGTCGGAAAAAGGATACTGGCTGGGGCCCTCTTTTATTTTCTTCATGGGGTGGTGGGTTTAATTGGTGTCCTCTTGTTTCAATAGAAAAATGAAGTATACAGATCATTGCTACACCTTTTCAAGCACAGAACTCCTGTTTTAAATGCTATGTGTTTCTGCCCTGTGACTGAATGCATATCCATCATTTGATGGCTACATACATCAAGCTACATTCATTCATCAAGGTGGACAGCAGCCTCAGTGTCACATGTAAGCCAGTGGTGGGTTGCTACCGGTTCGCACTGGTTCGGGCAAACCGGTAGCAGTGGTGGCAGGAGGCTCCACCCACCTGCCCGGAGCTTTTGTACATGCGCAGGAGCTTTTGTACATGCGCAGAAGTGGCATGCATGTGAGTGAACCAGTAGCAAGGGTAAGTGAAACTCATCCCTGATGTAAACCCTATAGTACCACAGTGACACTAAAAATAAGGAAAAGCAGCATTTTTGGTGGTTTCATCATTTTAATCTTTCTCACACATCCAGGTCTAGACAGCAAAAGATCCATAAAAGAGAAAGAGGGAAAAAATAGTAATCTGAAGTCAAAAATGAAACATATTCCAATGTGTTTGGGGTTCTTAATTCCACCATCCATCATCGGGAAAAATATAGCTATTCTTCTTTTATCAATATGGGAATTTCGTAAGTGCTGTAGAGCTGTGCAGGCTTAGTAAGGATCTGGTAGACAGTGATTTATGGAAGAAGATTAAAATAACTTAATATTTATCACTTGGCCAAACAACAGCTAGCTAAAGAGGGATGTAGCTTTCATGCAAAAGGTTCTAAGACCTGCATTCATCAAAGAGAGGAGGGTATAAAAACAATGCAATGGCAAAAAGGCAATAGCATGGTTTGATATGAAATAGGAGCACTTGTGAGTCCTTTGTACAAAAGTGCAAGTGAAGGGGAAGAGCTAGAGAAAACTGGCAAGGATTGATTGATTTGATTGATTGAATTTCTATACCACCCTTCTCCCGAAGGACTCAGGGCGGTGAACAGATTAAGATTTCATATACATATAAATTTTTTTTTAATAAACAGTAAATAATAAATTGGGTCAACTTGGTGTATCTGCTAAGACCTTGGCATAGAATTTAGATGTTTATGCTAGCCCTGCTTGTTGAAACAGAAAGGTCTTCAGGGCACGTCGGAAAGTGCGAAGATCTGGGATTATTCGTATTCCAGGGGGTATTTTGTTCCAAAGAGTAGGTGCCCCCACAGAGAAGGCTCTCTCCCTTGGAATTACTAGACGACATTGTTTTAATGATGGTACTATGAGTAGGCCTACTCTGTGAGAGCGTATTGGTTGGTGGGAGGTTATCGGTTGCAGCAGGTGGTCTCGTAAGTACTCAGGTCCTAAGCCATGGAGCACTTTAAAGGTAAGAACCAACACCTTGAAGCACACTCGGAAGGCGCTTCACTGCAGCACAATCTTATTTGATTTATATCCTGCTTTTTGTTTAGGAGCAAGAGGCAGTATATGCTATGCTCCCTACTCCTATTTTCCTAGTCCTTCTTAACTGGCAAACCATGATGATGGCTTAGCATGTTGGTTGTGTTGGGGGACTTCTTTGATAAACAGCATAAACAAAGGATTGTTTAATGCTTTGTTCAAACCAGCCCCAAAAGTCAAATGGAGCCTTGCAGAATTTGAAATATGGTTGCTTGTAGCTCATTCAGCTTAGAGAGACCTGTATTCATTATGCTTCCCACATCATGGCTGCTGAAAGTATGGTAGGTCATGGAGTAGAGTGGCCAATATCCAACAAAGTACAAACAAAATATAAAACATTTTAGAGCTTATTCTGTGCATAAAAATTAGATCAGACTGTCTAATAAGAGGAAAATACAGAGCATAAAATGTATTACTGGTGGAAACAGCAGAGGTAAATAAAGTAACCACGTACAGTCCTCATTTGGTGACTGCCTCATTTAGCAACTGTTCAGTTACAACAACGATGAAAAAGGAACTTTGTAATCAAACCTCAGACTTATGACCTTCGCATGTCTGCAAAGCAAAGCTGAAGTGAGATCATAAGCATAATTTCAGTTTCCCTTAGCGACCCCTTTGCTTAATGACTGAATTGCCGGTCCAAATTGTGGTTGCTGAGTGAGTACCACTTGTATTATGTTACATGTACTTATTGTATTTCTACCCTATCTTTTCAGAGAAAAATAATATTTATTCTCGCTAATTTTATTCCTGCAATTACTTTGAGGAAGATATGGAAAGATGGCGATCTGGGTTTAATGTCACATGAAGTTACAATTTATTTTAACTGATTCACTGAATTACTTGGTTGGATTTATAAAGTACCTGGTAGATACAACATGCCAGCAGCGCCTCTGTTCCCAGACATGTAAATCTTTCAGCTTGGTGGACTCACCTCTGCACCAGCAGAGCTGGCTGTGTTGTTTCAGCTGTTGCAATGGATACTTCATTCTTCCTAGAATGAAGAAAAAGGAAACAAATATATAATGGCAGAACAGAACTTGTGGTGTTTTTTTTTTAACCTCCATTCCCTCTTGTAGGAATGAAACCAAAAGAGCCACATTATATGGATTGTGCTGTGAGGCCCTGATACTGGTGCAACCATTTTAAGAACTTTAATCTCAGCCCCAGAATTGTTATTTGTTCACGATCCAAATAGTTGACAGAGGATTCCAGACAAAATAGATTTATTTAGAACGTACAATTCCTGAAGATATGAGCTACTTGTTAACAGTTTCCTCATTCTGAGGTCTGGATTGGCCTCTTAAAGTAAACATTGAGCAACACTTCTGTCTTTTGTTGTAGATAGAATAACAGAGTTGGAAGGGACCTTGGAGTCCAACCCCCTGCTTAGGCAGGAAACCCTACATCACTTCAGACAAATTATTATCTAATCTCTTCTTAAAAACTTTCAGTGTTGGAGCATTCGCAACTTCTGGAAGCAAGTTGTTCCACTGATTAATTGTTCTAACCGTCAGGAAATTTCTCCTTAGTTCTAAGTTGCTTCTCTCCTTGATTAGTTTCCACCCATTGCTTCTTGTCCTGCCCTCAGGTGCTTAGGAGAATAGCTTGACTCTCTCTTTTGTATGGCAGCCCCTGAGATATTGGAACACTGCTATCATGTCTCCCCTAGTCCTTCTTTTCATAAGACTACCGTAGACATATCCAGTTCCAGCAACTGTTCTTTATATGTTTTATCCTCAAGTCCCCTAATCATCTTTGTTGCTCTTCTCTGCACTCTTTCTAGAGTCTTAACATTTTTTTTCTCTGGGACTGACTAACATACGGCTCTTTAGCAGATGAAACATTTTCTCTCTCTTTTTTTCCCCCAAATGCCAGTTCCACACGTTGTGTTTTACTCTGACCAGAAGGAGGCAGGCTAGCTTAAAAGATTTATCCTGGTCAGGGCTGCCCAGTGTTTTCCAGACAGAGAGGAGCTTTGAGCCTCATGCTGTGGGCTACCAATAGAGACTGGAAGTAAAGCTAAGTTTCATTAAGTAAAATTAAATACCATTAACGTGATTCTATTTCAAAAATGTATTTTAGAATTTCTCCTTTGTTAATACTGTATGGTTTCCTCACTCAAAAGTCTTTTTCTACCCCTTGATGATCCATGCACATCACTAGAAATAACAAACAAAAGAATATGAATTCAAAAATAACAATGGCCACAGGAGCAGCATTAATGCTACATTGACTACAGCACGCGTGCGCGCTATAAAAATCTGTTCTGCCTTGGCTCTTTCTTCTTACAGAACTTGAAAGCTCAGACGCATCCCCAGAAATCCTCACAAATCAAAAGTAGCTTCTGCCACTGGCTGACCTCCATGGATTTCAACAGACAATTCGGTGTGCCACCAGCAACAAAGCAAAAAATTGTCACAGTTAGGATACACACCCTTTTCGTTGGATGGTGTGCAGAAATATTTGCATTCTTTCCATTTTTGTACAGTTTCACAAAAGAGAATTTGTTTCTGAAATTTGTTTCAAAGGAGAAATTAATTTCTGTGAAATTGTCCTAGGTAAGGGTGTGAACCTGCACCTCTTAATTTAGCTATGAAGCAGCTATATTTTAATATAGTCTTGTCTTTCGTGGTACAATAATCTTTCCAGCGGTTTGGAGGCTCTGTGGCATACCATACTTCCAAAAGAAAGGATCTCCAAAAAGCCCTCCGTGACTTTCTTTTTTTAAAGTTAGACTGGAAAGTGCCAAGTAGGTTGGGAGACTTCAAAATGATAAAACATTCAGAACACAAAGTAGGAACAGCTGCACTAGAACATAAAACTGTCAGAGAAACTGCCAGTTCCCTGTAGTTTTTCTTCAATAAAAGAATATTAAAAAACATTGGTACTGTCTTAGTGCAGAGTTCTGGTGGCATCAAAACACAAATAAAAGGACATTTCGTAGCTGAACACTTCTTGCAGTCATCCAAGGTCCATTCCATACTGGATTCTGTAAAGCTAATGCCACCATCATACTGACCAACATAAACATGTTTTAATTGGCCACAGCCCTCAAGGCTTTAGGAAGGCCCTGAAGACATGGCCCTGCTGCCATGCCTGGGGGTCTGCAAATGGTGAGGAGCACAATACACACTGATGCATAGGTAGATTTTGGTGCTGATCATGATTGTTTGATTTAAATTGATCACGGATGGTTTTTATCTGTTTGCATATTGTGTTTGTTTTTTTCTTGTAGTGAGACACCAGTTGCTTGGCTAAGATGGGCAGCCATACAAATGGTGCAAATAATAATAAATACTACTGCCTCCAGAAATCATGGGTGCTCCATCACTGGAAGAGTCTGTCACTTATCTGAAATAGTATAGGTTCTCTCGCTTGAGCAGGGGGCTGGACTAGAAGATGTCCAAGGTTCCTTCCAGCTCATTCATTCTATTCTACTACTATAGCTATAGTAGTGAGTAGCTGAAAGCTTTAGTATAAGGATTATACCCATCTCTTACCATCTTTTCTGCTAGTTGTGCGTTAATGACCATGGGGCATAAAGTAAGAAATAACTGCATAGATATAGATGACATAGATGGTTAGAAAACTAATTATTACAGGTAGATTAGATATTGAGTAATAGAGTTCTGAAATGTTCTAAACTGTGAGGATGATAAGATCCTTTGAGATTTTTTTTCTTTGCTGTTTGGTTCTTTAGATTCTGTTTCTAGTTATTTTGTTTTCTTATTTCTGAACGTCCTTTCATTTATTTATTTTTAATGTTATCATTACACAATTATACATTACCTCCACTGATACTTGAGTTTGATACTTTGATGCACCTACTGCTTGATACACTGTATTTTTGCAAAAGTATATTGTTTATATCTTTGTTCACAGACCTTTTTTAAAAAGTGTTTTTTTAACCTCTAAGCCCAATAGTAAAGAATAAAAAGGAAAGATAAAACAAAATGTTAAAAGAACAAGACAATTCTTTGTGGCGGCCCTTTTCATGCCTATTTCTCCAGAGAGCTGCCCAGACTCCAGTTCCCTTTTAGCTACCAAAGCACCAAAGATGACTTTGGGCTGGTCTGAACCTCAACCCATCCTACCCCACAGAGTTGTTGTGGGAAAATTTATGGAAGGAGATCTGAAGCGAATTACAGGTAGTCCAAAACTTACAACAGTTCATTTAGTGACCATTTGAACTTACAATGGCGCTGAAAAAAGTGACTTACAATCGTACGACCGTTGCAGCATCGCCATGGAGACGCATTCAAAATTCAGACACTTGACATCTCTGACTCATATTTATGACGGTTGCAATGTTCCGGGTCATGTGATGATCCCCTTTTGCAACCTTCTGTCAAGCAAAGTCAATGGGGAAGCCAGGTTCACTTAACAAGCATTTTACTAAGGTGACCAATTGTCCTCCTTTAGGGAGGACCGTCCTTCTTTTGTAAGTTCTGTCCTCTCTCGAAAAGTGTCCTCCTACATGTCCTCCTTTTCGATATTTGAAGACTAATCTGTAAATCTCCGTATTTGATCGATGCCAATCCGATCCGTTGCATGTGATGCAACGTATTTGTATTTGACATGACGATTTGTCAAGGCTTGGTACAGTGCGGCGAGATGCAATTATGAGACGCATGCGCTCCGCACATAATTGTTTTGAGAGTGCGCCGCACGCAAATGGCTTTGTTTACTTCTTACCAAAACACGACACGGCACACATGCACACGTGTCCTCCTTCTCATTGCAAAAAAAGTTGGTCACCTTACTGTTACTAATTGCAGCGATTCCCTTAACAAACATGGCAAGGAAGTTGTAAAACACAGCACAACTCACTTAACAAATTTCTCATTAGTTTGTAAATTGAGGACTACCTTTGCTACACTGATCTAATTTTCATAATTCATAAGTTTATTTGTCAAGCATATATAAGTTTATTTGTCAAGCATATATAAGATATATATATATAGGCTGAGACTGATTCCGGGCTTTATTATTTACTACTAATTAATTATTTGGATTAAATTATGATTTTATTGTACTTGTTTCTTAACTTGTGTTCGCCGCCCTGAGTCCTTTGGGAGAATGGCAGCATATAAATACATTTAATAAATAAATAAATATATATATATATGCTTGACAAATAAAAAAAATCTGTTTTATATATAAGATAACAGATAAACATAATTTGAATACATGATTTTAACTCTACTGGTGCAACTCCATGTGGTTAACTTACTACGTGATGCCTCTCTGAGAGCCAGGTTCAGGCATTGTGCGACTAATGTCTAATAATGATTCACTTAACAACGGTGGCAAGAAAGGTCGTAAAACGGGGCAAAATGTTTACCTTAACAACCGAAATGTTGGGGCTCAACTGTGGTCGAGGACTACCTGTAGTACCTAAGGAAAAGGACCGAGTGGAGGGGGGGGGCAGCGAGCCAGGAGACCCTGGGCAACTCCGAGCCGGCCTAGCGGGCCCCGAGGGGCGCTGGTGGGAAGACGCGAAGGAGGGACGAAGACCACGCAGGCCGCCTGGACCAGCGCAGGAAAGGCGGGAGGCGGGAGAGGGCAGCTGGAAGTTCCGCCGCCACGCCACGCCGCGCCGCCCGAGGCCGAAGCGGAGCCGCCTGTAGACTGAGGGGCCCCCGAGACGCCGCCGCCGCCGCTTTAACGGTCCGCGAACGAAGGGCGAGGCCGCCGGCGCCGCCGCCCGAGCGAGGCGGGGGCCAGAGCCGGCTCTTCCCCGGCCAGGCCAGCGGCGGCCATGGCCCGCGGCGGTGAAGAGGAAGGCCGCCCGCCCGAACAGGCCGCCTCGCCTCCGGAGGCCTCCCAAGGCGTCGGTTCTGGGCGCCCGGCGCCTCCTCCTGCTCGGGTGCCGCGGCTGGGCCTGGCCCTGGCCTTCCTGGCGGCGCTGTTGGCGGCCAAATACTACCGGGACGCGGAGGCCGCCCGGCGGCAGGTAATGAGGAGTGAGACGGGGGGAAGGGGGAGGAGGGCGGTCGGGGCTTGGGGGGGGGTGCGGAGGGGTGGGGGGGGTAATGGGTTGTGGGGGCAGCTGTGGAGTCTCGGGACGTTGAAGGGGACTGAGGCTGAGAATGGTAATTAATCACATCATCATGATTAAGTACCATGATATGGTATGTTTCATGTTGCATTTCATCCTATATTATATTTCACGTTATCTTATATTGAATATAATATATTATGTGTGTGTGTCTTGTCTGTGTGTATGTGTGCATGTGTATATATATGTATCTCTGTGTATATATATATATGTGTGTGTGTGTGTATCTGTATATATATATATATATATATATACACATACACAGAAGAATAAAAAAGCGCAGAATCGAGTGGATGTGACTCCACTAAGCTAGGGCTGTAGAAAGAAAAATCTTGGTTAGGTAGGAGAAACCTGGCTAAAAGAAAAACACACATAAAACCTACGAAAAGTAAGAAGAAAATATATATGTGTGCGTATATGTGTGTGTGTGTATGTATATATATATATATATACATATATATATACGTATATGTGTGTGTGTGTGTGTGTGTATAGTTAATATTTCAGGTTTCTTCCCGTGTAATTGTGGATATATCCCTAAAAGGGTAGAAGCATACACATACATACACACACACACACACACACACACACATCATACATACGGGTTTTCTATCGAAGCAACCTGGTCTACCCAAATATGGGAAGGGGCATACTGCTTCCTTTCGCCTTTCAGCCCCAATCCAGGAGCCTTCAGGCAGTCGCTTTCACGACAAACTATTTTGTGTTAAATTTATATTTACTGACAAAGAAATAAAGGGAGAACTAGTATAGATCTATTTTAAGCTATTTAGTTCTCATCAGCTAGCCATATCCTTACTTGGATTCGAACTTGGACTGCCTGCATGTTAGTTATTTCTTTATCAGCAAAATATAAATTTGGTATAAAATGGTTTGTTGTGAATGCGACTGCTTGAGGGCTCCTGGATTGGAGCTGAAAGGCGAAAGGGATGCAGTATGCTCCCTCCCACATGTTGGGGTAGACCAGGTGTCTTGATAGAAAAACACTTTATATATATATATATAGAGAGAGAGAGATAGAGAGAGAGAGAGAGAGAGAGAGAGAGAGAGAGAGAGAGATTTTATAATGAATATAATCATAATTAAGTATTAAATCATGATAAAGTACTGTAACCCCAAGGAGTGCAAGGAGCCTGCAGTCTACCAGGGCTTCTGCACAAGATACTCATAAGGCCTTTTGAGGTCATTGCGGTTTATTCTGGAGACAGTGGGGAGTAAAGATAGGGTCCTTCCCATGGTGCTTTTGACTCCCAGTTTAGAAGGGGGTTCAGAAGGGGCTTGATCACATTCTGTCATTAACGTGGCTTAAGTAACTGGCATTTTGGATGTGCAAAATGCAATCCTGAACCATCATGAAATGGCAAAAGGGCCTCAGCCTCACACACAGAACCTCCTTGTAAGGTAAAAACTGTCAGATATAAAGTGCATCTGCTAGTTGTTTACCTGATGGTTGTGCATCTTGTATGGATTAGCTAGGATTGTGTGTACCTGTGTCCTGTTGCATTGGATAACATCTATTTTATTTATGTATTTACATACATACAATATATGCATTCTCTGTCTGTCTGTCTGTTTCTCTCTCTCTCACACACACACACACACACACACACACGCACACGCACATGCAAAGTAATGAATGTACCTCATACTCCTGCCTCCTATTTTCCCCACAACCACAACTCTCTGTGATGGGTTAGGCCAGTGATGGCTTACCTTTTTGCCATCGCGTGCCAAAAGCAGGGTGGGAGCATGGTGGAGGGTGTCGAGCGCGCGTGTGCCCACACCCATAATACAATGTGCCCCACCCCTCGTGCATGCATGCATGACCCCCCCCCACGCTCCCCCTGCGTTTGGCACACGATGGCACAGTGGGCCCACTAGGCCTGTTTTTTGCCCTCCCCAGGCTCCAGAGGTTTTCTAGGAGCCTGGGGAGAGCAAAAACGGGCTTCCCCACCCCCCCCACTCCGGAGGCAGAAACGGCCTGTTTCCTGATTTCTGGTGGGCCCGAAAGGCCCAAAAATCAGCTGGCTGGCATACGCATGCATGCTGGTGCTGAGCTAGGGCAACGTTCGCATGCCCACGGATATGGCTCTGAGTGCTACCTGTGGCATGTGTGCCATAGGTAGGTTCGCCATCACAGGGTTAGGCTGAACCAGAGAGAATGACCCAAAGTCATCCATTCAGGTTTCATGCCTAAAGTGGGACTAGAACTCTGTGGTTGTTTGGACTGGACACCCAACCATGGCACATCTCCTAAGAATCTCCTAAGGAGTTTGAAAGGTATTTCTCCCAACTAAAGAGCTGTATAAAAATTGGGCAACAGCTTGTATTGTTTGGGGAAAATAAGCCCCATAAAATTCAG
The DNA here is from genome assembly GCF_059756535.1 of Pantherophis guttatus. Lineage (NCBI taxonomy): Eukaryota > Metazoa > Chordata > Lepidosauria > Squamata > Colubridae > Pantherophis > Pantherophis guttatus. The sequence continues at coordinate 17,973,569 of NC_142072.1, read as the reverse complement.
AAGTGTTTTTATTAGAAATAATTGTACATGTGATGTGAATGTTGATGTTTGGAAGAGTGTTTGTTCTTGGAGTGCTGGAAGTTGTTGAAAGCGCTCTCATCTTTTTATTACTAGGGTAATAAAAGCTGAGCTGCCCAGGGTTATGTACATAAGGCAGGCAGCCATCCTCAGCAGCATTAATAGAATGGTTTTCATTGGGTATCCGCTGTTCCAGGTGCCATAAAGCTGATGGGGGAGGGGGGGCATTTGAGGACAGACAAAAGAATGCACTTCTAAATACATACAACTGATTGGATTCTTTGCAGCCCTCAATTACTTTAAAGAAGGTTCCTGAAGGGAGGGGCAGAGGATAACTTTTCAGCACCCCCCCCCACTAAATTCATTCCTAAATACAGGTATTCCTCGATTTACAATCACTTTTGGAACTGGTACTTCTAGTGCATAGCAAGGCAGTGGTTAAGTGAGTCATGCACAATTTTATGACCATTTTCGCCATCGTCATTAAAAGAATCGATGAAGTTAAGAGAATCACGTGGTCTTTCAGCAAATCTAGCTTCCCTCATTGACTTGCTTGTCAGAAACCAGCTGGGAAGGTCACAAATCAGAATCCTGTGTGCCCAGGATGCTACAACCATTGTAAATGCATGCCGGTTGGTGCCAAGTGCCCGGATTTTGATCATGTGACCACAAGGATGCTGCAACATCCCTAAGTGCCAGGAGCCATTGCGTGTCGCTTTTTTCAGTGCCGTTTTAACTTGGAACAATAAATGATTGTAAGTCGAGGATTACCTTTAGATACAGACAGATGCAGATCGTTACGACCGGATAGAAATAATCTTTTTATTTTGCTTTGTTTTGTTTCCCTAAGATTTTGTGCCTTCAGATTCCAGGTTTTGACGCTTGCCATTTTGCAGGTAGTGCGAATACCCTGGGGGAAAGAAACGTATTTGGGAAATCAACACCCCAACTTGCAGAACATTATTATACTTGTAGGCATTTTAATGGCATTGCTCAGTCAAACGGATAACTGGTTGTACCTCACTGCATTTCAAACAGCCTTGGGCTGGTGCCACTAAAATAATGTCCTAGCCTTAAGTGCTTAGTGATGTCAGAGTTTTTGTAGCTCCTGAGCTTTCATCTCTTCCCAGTCCTAGCTTGGGATCCCTTCCCAACCCAGTTCTACTTTTCAATCAGCCCTGCAAGGCACTTAAGTGCTTTCCTGACCATAATTGACAACAACAGCAGCTTTCAGGCAGCATTAGCATCCTTTTAGGCTGGCAGATAGCAGATGGAAAATAAATGCTCTTCAGAGCTGTGGGAATTTTAATGGGGTGGCAAGCAGCATGGAAGCCTAGCAGAGGGAAGAGACCATATTACTCTAGGGAGATGGGGGGGAGGTCTGCCTGCACTCCATAACAGATGACATAGAAAATTTTAAACTCGTCCCCTCCAACCTCGCTTGAGACTGCTTGTTCATAGACCAGCATTTCTCAACTTTAAGACTTAAGGGCTTCAACTCCCAGATTTCCACAGGAGAATTCTGGGAATTGAAGTCCACATGTTTTAAAGGGACATGTCTTGAAGGGATGAGGAACATGTGTCCTTTTAGATACTGTTGGACTCCAACATCCAATGCTCTCTCCTAAAATCCAAAAAACTGTAGAGTTTCCATACTTCTAATCTTAACGACTTACTCATGTTTCCCATACTTTCTTATATCTCCAAAACATTGCCTGAGTTAATCATATATTTTTTTGGGCCAGCCTGGCAGTAATGAGCTGAGTTAGAAGGAATGTGGAGCTGTGGACTCAACCCATCGGGAGCATTTGCCTTAAGTGACTCATAGAAATTAATGGGAACTAGTGGGATAATTTAGCTATGGTTTTTTTTTTTTAATAACAGCTGCTACATCTCAGCCATGAGATAGAATATGTGTGGGGGCCAAACATCTCGCTGCATACTATGTAGCTTCCTATATGGAGGTTTTGCAATCATTTTGGGAGGCTAATTATAGGTCAGTGGTTAGAGTACAGGTAGTCCTCGACTTACGACCACCATTGAGTCCAAGATTTCTGTTGTTAAATGAGACATTTGTTAAGTGAATTTTGCCCCATTTTACGACCTTTCTTGCCACAGTTGTTAAGTGAATCACTCCATATGTTAAGTTGGTAACATGGTGGTTTAAGTGAATCTGGCTTCTCCGTTGATTTTGCTTGTCAAAAGATTGCAAAAAGTGATCACGTGATCTTGGGTAACCGCAATGGTCATAAGTTTGAACCAGTTGCCACGCATCATGGGGAGGCTGCAAAGGTCGTAAGTGTGAAAAATGGTCATAAGTCACTTTTTTCAGCGCCATTGCAATTTTGAGCAGTCGCTAAATGAACTGTTGTAAATCGAGGACTACCTATACATGGTTTGCATATAGATCAGGGGTGTCAAACTCAAGGCCCCGGGAGCCGGAGTCAGCCGCGGGGTGCTTAGATCTGGCCCACGAAGCTGCCCTAGAAACAGCAAAGGACCGGCCCACGGTGCCTCTGCCAGTGAAAATGGAGTTCAAGGGGGCTGCATACGGCTCTCTCGAGCTCCATCTTTACTGTCGGAGGGCGGCAGGAGGTCATCACAGCTAAAAAGGGAGGTCTGGAGCCCCTTTTTGCTGGCAAAGCATTTGTGCCGCCACTGACGCCCCCGACACAAGTGACATCAAGCTGGCCATGCCCACCCTGGCCCCCAAGCTCAAACACAACCCTGATGCGGCCCTCAGTGAAATCGAGTTTGACACCCCAGATATAGACAGTTGTAGGTTTGATTTCAGCCGTACCAAAACAAGCTGAAACCCTTCCCCGCACATCCCGTTTTTGGCCTCCCAAACCACCCACACATCACATTTTTGCCCTCCCCAGCCCCCAGGAGCACTCTGCAGGCCTCCCAAACCCTCTGTGCATCCCACATTTGTGAAAAACGGGCCCATTTTTTGCAAAAACAGGACACGCAGAGGGTTTGAGAGGCCTGCAGAGTGCTCCTAGGGGCCAGGGAGTGCAAAAACCGGACGCGTGGAGGCCAAAAACTTTTTTTTCTTGTTTTCCTCTTCGAAATCTTGGTGCGTCTTATACTCCGGTGCGTCTTATAGTCCGAAAAATACAGCATACTGTAGCCACCATACTGCAGAAAAAACAGTGAGCTAGGAGTTGCAACTTGTTATAATGCAGATTCCTCCTCTCTTGTGTGGTAGCCAGTTTATTCTTACTTTGTGTCAAAACAATTCACCAGAAATAAAGTGACAGTGGGAGAAATACAAGGAGAATGCCTTGTCTCATATCACACAGATTGATAATAAATGTTTGTATAACTTCAGCAGTCTATTTGCAGTTAATTGCAGAGATTTTTAAAAAATTCAAATCATCTATATTTATTTGTAAGACAAATAACTTTCAGGATAGAAAATCTTCTCAAAACAGATTATGAAGGAAAATGTGATATTCCCCACTATCCTGTCAGAGCGGAAGAAGCTTCTGGATGAGAACGCTTCAACCATCATAAATATGAGTCAGCCGTCAAGCCTCTGGATGTAAATCACATGACCATGGGGAATGCTGCAATGGTCATAAGTGTGAAAAATGGCCATAGGTCACTATTTTCAGTGCCATTGACAAAACAGTGGCTGGGGAAGTTAGCGTCTTGTTCGCTTTTAAGTTCAATTCCAAACGCAGTTATGACGCAAAGTTCTCTTCAGTTAAGTGCATTTGTGAGGCAAATTCGATAACAACCCGATCTTTTTTATGCCTGCTATTCTAGCAAATAGCAGGGAGGTAATTATCTTTTTAGGGACGCGGTGGCTCAGTGGCTAAGACGCTGAGCTTGTGGATCGAAAGGTTGGCAGTTCAGCGGTCGAATCCCTAGTGGCGCGTAATGGGGTGAGCTCCTGTCACTTGTCCCAGCTTCTGCCAACCTAGCAGTTCGAAAGCCCGTAAAAAATGCAAGTAGAAAAATAGGGACCACCTTTGGTGGGAAGATAACAGTGCTTCGTGCGCCTTCACCGTTTAGTCATGCCAGCCACATGACCACGGAGACGTCTTTGGACAGTGCTGGCTCTTTGGCTTTGAAACGGAGATGAGCACCGCCCCCTAGAGTCGGGAACAACTAGCACATATGTGCGAGGGGAACCTTTACCTTTACCTTTAATTATCTTTTGATTTCATCTTGTAAAGTTGACTTGCCTTCTATAACACATCAGCCTATTTCTGATTGGCCTTTGCTTCTAGACTAAAACAGGTGCCTTGCAATCACGAACCTCCACTTTGGAGAATTATGTTCTGAAAAGTTTGTATCAGAAGGCTTTGCCTCAGAAGAGTGAAAATGAAAGAGGAAATTGATTCTTTCTTCTCTTCACTTTTTCCTAACATAATTCACTCCTGTGATGTTAGTCTTGCTGGGTGAAGATTTTGTTTTCTGTGCCAGAAAGGGGGAAAAAAAATTTCCTCTTTGAGGGAGATGATTGGATTCTAAATTTGATAAATACACAAAAAAATCAAAGATGATGCATGCATTTTTTCATAAACATAGCTAACACCTTTCTCATGAATGGTGTGCTGGCCTAGAGGTGGAGTTTTCGTCTCACAATCAGGAGGCTGTGAGTTCAATCCTAGGTAGAGGCAGATATTCCTCTCTGGGCACAATGAGAATATATCTGCTGAATATAACTCTGCATTGGTGACAGGAAGCGCATCCGGCCAGTAAACACTCAGCTCCATTCAATTGCCCGGACTCCACCCCACAAAGGATTATGGGGTCATTAAAAGGAGATGATGATGATGATGATGATGATGATGATGATAGCTAATACTTTACTCAAACTGGTGTTCCTTGGGTGTATCGGACCAACAAACCTAATACTCAGAGATGAAGTCTAACACAACTGGAGGGTTGTTAGTACTGTAGAGGAAGGCTGGCTTATAAATAAGGGTATTTAAAAATTAATTAAAATGGCAGATGTCAGATTTAGCTATGCTGCGTCCATGCAATTTTCTTAACAATATTATAGAAGTGGGTTGGAATTTCTTTTTTGGTCTAGTTTACAGCTACAGTTATGAAGAAGCATATAGTAGTCCTCGATTTATGACTGGTCCCTTAGTGACGATTTGAAGTTCTGACAGACTTCTGAGTACAGTTTTTATGGCCCAGTTCTGAAGGTTTGATAGTCCCCCACCTTGCAATCATGTGATTGGACTTTAGTGCTCAGCATCGAGGTGTTGTGGCATGTCAGCGGCCTGTGCAGCTAGTAGCTGATTCAGACAGCGAGGAGGCTGGTGTGGTGATGCGCCAGCAGCCTGTGCAGCTGGCACTTGAGTCAGACAATGAGGAGGCTGGAGAAGATGTGGTGCCAGAGGCGGGGATTCAGCCAGGGTCTTCAGAACCTCCAGAAGCTCCCATAAGTGAAGAGGAAGAAGAGGAGGAGCCTCTTCTCGATGCACAAGCACACAGAGCTGCCAGAAGGCAGGAGTGGCTCCTCAGGAGGAGGTCTCCTTCGAGAGTAAGGCTTGGGGCTAATTGGCCACTCCCCTAGCCTATTTAAGGAAGGATGTCAACTGAGGCAATTTGTAGGAAACAACTTCATTCATATTCCTTTGCGTCTTGATTCCAGAAATGTCTGATTGGCTCTTGCTCCTTTCTTGTCAGTTTTCCTGCAAATTGCTTCTGGGCATTCTGCCAACCACAGTAAGATTACGGTTATCTGTTTCAGAATTGAGTTATTATTCTTTGGATTCTTGTCAGCTGTTAATGAAGTTAAATTAACAGCCCTTGTTCAGAAAAGACTGATTTAAACTATACTTGTGTTTGAACAACTACTAAGAAAAACTCATTAGTTGTCCTTAATTAATAAACTAAGGTTTGTACGGACTTTGTGTGTGCTGCATTCTTTGGGGTCTGTAGCTGGCAGAACACCAGGCTGCTCACTGTGTCCCTTCATGTAACCATGATTTATGATAGTTTTTGCCAGAAACCAGCATTTACTTTTGGTTTTCAGCAAAATCCACACCAAACTATGGATTCATTTAATGACCACAGCATTCACTTACCAACCTTCATTAAAAAAAAGATAAAATCATGAGCTTTTATCAGCCACCATGCAATGACACCTAATCAAGCTACCATAGCTACAATAGTCATGACTTATGACCATGATGGGCAGGCTCTATTATGATCATAAATTGAGGACTACCTATACTTACTTTCTTCTAGCATGTCTACTGCTTCTGTCAAAATTAAATCCTTTGCCTCCTGGAGTTTCTTCAACATTACAATACCGAGTTGGAAAAATCATTTTCCAGCTGTTCTGCATTATACCTGTTTTGATGAAATGATCTATCTGCTTATTTCATTTACCTGAAAGAGGAGCTTCCGACCTGCATATCTTACCTGCCCAGGTGCATATCCTTGTAACTAGCTTGGGTGACAAGACAGATGATTAATTTGAATTTCTTTATTTCATGAACGTATGACTTAAACTAAGAATCCCTTTCCTTCCACTTAGGAAACAGCCCTGAAATCTCTGGGAAATGAGGGACTTTTCCTCTTCTCTTCCCTGGATACTAACAATGATTTGTTCATCAGTCCTGAGGAATTCAAGCCAATTGCAGAGAAACTGACTGGTAAGTGTTCTAAGAATTCGAGAGCACAAATAACTGCTAAATATCGTTGATGTGCAAAAACGTGTCTACCATTTTTTTTCCTTATGGCTTAATACTGTGTATTGTACTCCTTTAGTTATGAAGTGGCTAAGCAGTGTGTGTATACCGTGTTTCCCCGAAAATAAGACCCTGTCTTATATATTTTTTTTAACCCTGAAATAAGCGCTTGGTCTTATTGCCATGCGCTCAAAAGCCCGATTGGGCTTATTATCGGGGGATGTCTTATTTTGGGGGAAAACAGGGTATGTAGAAATGACTTGTTTTTAATTGTTCAAATGATCTCATGTTCTATATAAGTTCCCTGATTTCCCGTACAGCACTTCCTTTAATTCACAAGGAGTGACACCAGGATGGAATTTCTCCCACTGATTTTGTTTCGTTCAGTAGTGTTACTGTCACTAGTAAGGAAAGATCCTATCCTTTAAAAAAAAAAAAATCAGATTTGTGAAAACATGGGATGGGTCGTGGGTGCTTTCTCAAAATGGCTTCCGTGAGGGAACTGTTGCAATAATGTAAACAAAACCCACATTGGTCCAGTATGTTTTTTGCTATCTCTTTTTTTCTTCTTTTCCTTTCATTTTTCGGCAAATAGCTACACCTAAATGGTAAGATTTTGTTTTGTTCTGCCATGATTACAAGCTTTGGAGTGAAGAGTTCTCAGGTGTTTGGACACTGTTTATAGGTATTCAGGTGGTGGAAGCAGCCTAATGCAAGAGATTGATGGCCGCTTGAAACCAGCTTTAGTAGCTGTATGATAACAGTTCTCTTTTCTTCTGCAATAGGCCTACCATAAAGTAGCTACTACAGCTGGTTTAGATATCGGGAGCTGTGTGGTGGCCCATAAAAAGTTCATGGTTTTTTTCAGGGACTGTAAATTCTGACTTGAATTTCAGTTGTATGAATTGCCTGCCCTTTGCTGGCTTTGGCGGGAAAGGTATCCCTTGTAAATCCATCATGCATAGATGCCAGCCCTACAGTATATGTATGTACATTGTGTGTGTGTCTGAGAGAGGGAGAGAGACAGAAGTGCCCACAGCTTCTTCCTCAGCTCAGTTTGATTTTTGAAGGGCAAGGGCGATGGGTTCTCCGGGTTTTTTTGGAAAGGCTTATGTGTCAGATGCTGTTCTCATCAAGGACAATTTTTGTGCGCGTAAAGCTGCTGTTCCCATTGGTGTAAGTACTGGTTTTGGCTAGGGCTTAAAAGGGATTCAGCACAGCTGAAGGCAAGAGGGCTCTGCTGTCAGGTGACCAAAGAGCTGTTCATGGTGAGGTGTCAATGGACTATTCTGAACTCAGAAATCTCTTTGCGTGCAGTATCACAATGTCAAGATTTCTATCTACTGGTTACTTAGGACTGTCTTGACGATGTATTTGCTTGGGAAATGGATCTGGTTGCTTTTACAGGTAGTGCTCAATTTACATCTCCAATTGAGACCAGGATTTCAGTTGCTAAACAAGGCAGTTGTTAAGTGAGTCACACCTAATTTTATGACCTATTTGCCATCGTTAAATGAATCGCATAGTTGTTAAGCAAATCCAGCTTCCCATTGATTTTGCTTGTGGGAAACCAGCAGGGGAGTGTTGTGGTCCACCAGCAGCCTGCTGAGGAAGAACATGGGACAGTCCTGGAGTCAGGGGAAGGCCCGGACGAGGGCTCTGCGTCGGAGGCAGAGATGGGGCCAGGGCCATCTGGGAGCAATGTACGGACTCCGGAGCCTCCAGAGGCTGACAGCAGAGAGGCAGAGGAACAGGAGGAGCCTGTTCCTAGTGCACACATGCAAAGAGCTGCCAGAAGGCAAGAGCAGCTAAAGCAAAAAGGACGACTCGGGAGTAAAGCCAGAAGATGATTGGCCCCTCCCATAAGGCTTAAAAGACCAGCAACAAGCCGTTGGGTTCGATTCCAGTGCTTCTTGTCAGCGTCTCTTGAACTTTGTGGGGGTTTTGCCAAGAAAAGCCTTTGGCAGGTTGCCAGAGACAACAAAGGTTGGTGATAAGGCCGTAGGACTGGTTATTAAGAATTTTGTTTTGGATTTGAATTAAGTCTCAGCTGTTTTAATAGAATAGGTTTGTTGAGGACTGAATTGTGGGCCTTGGTCACAACAGGGAGGTGTACAAATGATCACATGACCCTGGGAAGCTAAAACTTCCCAGGGTCATAAATGAATGCCCTTTGCCAAATTTTGCTTTAATTTTGATCACATGACCACGGGGAAGCTGTAAGCGTGAGTCGTAAGTCTTCAAACTGTCGCTAAATGAATGGTTGTAAGTCAAGGACTACCTGTACAGGAAGGAAGGATTAATTTGGCCCATGCATATCTTATAAGGAGATCAAACTAAGTCGGAAACTAGAAAGGTTCTGTCAACCTTTCAGCTATTTTCTTCTTAGAAATCTTGTACTGTTGAACTACGCCAAGGATAAAAGCCTCGGTGACAGTATAGCATAGTGTTCACCAGCTTCTGTAGTTTGAGAGTCAAAACCTTACCAGGTTCTCCCTGGTCATGGAATATCCTCCTCATTTTGGCTGGATTCAGACACACTGGGCAATGGTGGCTTGTTTTAGTAATAACTTGCTGAACAAAGTATAGTGGCTTGTTTCACGTATGTTGTATGCCATACATCAGGTGTGCCCTACCTGAGACCGTCTCCTTCCCCCAAACCTTTGGGTGTGAACTTCAGAAGTTTCTGTAGAGATTGCCTAAGAGTGCTGATTTATCAGTGTTTCATTAATTGATTTCATTTTAATTTTACATTCAGACAGTTAAATTTTGGGGCTAATTTTTGTGCACGCACCACCTCCTTTGCATACTTTGGGGAGGAAGGGTCCCCAGTGAACCACTCCAGGACCATGTACAGGTCTCTGTCCAAAAAAAGCTTGGGCAGCCCTGCAGTAAACCTGATTCCTTCTACCACAAATGTGGCATTAAGCCAAACCCAGACAAATTTACCTTACCATTTCTGAATCAGATCCGTATTCTATTTCTTCCCAGCCCAAAGTATCTGGCAGCTGTATCCCCTCTCATCCCAAAATTATCCCCATCTTCCAGCTTGATGTGTAGTAAAGTGGAAGGAGCTCACTTAGCAGGAATCGGAGAAGAGGCAGGAGGAAATCCACAGGCCTTTTGCCTAAGCCTATTTATGGGAACAATAATAATTTTGCAATCCCTCTTAAGCCCCTGTGTCAATTACTGACGGTCTGTTGCTGCCACCTGGTGCATGGAGGTAGAATTCTTGAGCTCTGGTTCTCTTTTGGTACCCAATTCGAGGGTTTGTTTTACAGTAGTTGTAAAGCAGGGGTGTCAAACTCAATTTCATTGAGGGCTGCATCAGGATGTTTGACCTCGGGGGGGCATGGCCAAGATGGGCACGGCCAGCTCAACGTCATTCATCGAGGCTCCGTTTCCGGCCACGACGACCTCCTGCAGCCCTCTGCCAGTGAAAACGGAGCTTAGGATGCCTGAGTGTAGCCCTCCTGAGTTCCGTTTTCACTGGGCAGAGGGCTGCAGGAGGCCGTCGTGGCCGGAAACGGAGCTGAGGAGGCCTGGGTGTGGCTCTCCCGAGCTCCCTTTTCACTGGCAGATGCACCGTGAGCCGGTGCTTCACTGTTTCCAGGGCGGGCCTGCGGGCCAGATTTAAACACTCTGATCTGGTCTGCGGGCATTGAGTTTGACACCCCTGTTGTAAAGTGATAGCTTCCCAACTGCACAAGTGTACAATGTGTAATGCGCTGTCTCCTTCTGCTTGTTCTGTCATGACAGGGTAAATATAGTTGTATTAGATTGCAAATTGAGAAAGGGCAGTCGTAATAATTTGGGGCAAGCTTTTTTGGCTTGTGGCCTCCATTTTTGCAACCCACATCTGCCAAGTTGAGATTGAGATTTTGTTGGCTTTTTGAGTAGGCTTACCTGCTGACTTTTCCTTGTTTTTGTTTTAATGCTTGATTTTAATATCCGTAGCTTTAATTTTAGCTTTTATGTTTTTATTGCAATCTGCCATGATAATTTTGGTGGTGAAATGTGGAACGAGTTAAATGAGTCATTATGTTCGTGAGGACAGTTGGTGTAATTTTTAAATGCTTGACAACTTAAAAAAAAACTTGGAGCAAGGTTTCTCAGCATTAGCACTAGCTACCTGGTGAAGCCTATAAAGAGCAGATAGAAAGAATCGAATCCAATGTAAAGTCTTGCCTCAGCAGTCCCCTCAAGAAAGCAGAACTCTTGAAACAAGCAGCATTTCAAAAGGAACTTTTATTGAGAGACAGGGATAGCAAAGAGAATAGGCAGGATCTGAAGTTCCCGCCCTAAAATGTTAGGTTAAAAGTTACTTGTGGCCAGGGTGAATTTGATTTAAATCAAGTTGATTTAAATCACAATTTAAATCATGATTTAAATCACTAGTAAAAAGGCTTGATTTAAATCAACTCGATTTAAATCATAATTTTTAAAGAGCAACTGTCATCTCTGCTACTCCTTTGACCCACTGTTGACTCACCGATAGTCCCAGTGTTGCAGAATATACAGCCTCATGCTACATAACTAAGCTCCATTTCATGCTGAATAAACTAAATTATTTATGTATCTTAAATAGAAAACTATCTTACGATAGATTTTTACCCCAAAAGTTTTTTATTAAAATAAATTCGATAAAAATCAAAAAAATCTGATTTTTTTTTATTTTTTTTAAAAAAATCATTGATTTTTATCCACCTTGCTCGTGGCAAAAACCCTCCCCACTACTCAGTCCAACGGGAGCCAATCACCAGGTGTTGAGTTGCTGTGAGAACTTTAGACTGGAAGGTGATAAGTTGTTCTCAGGCACCAAGCTCTCGTCTTCTTCTGAGCTGAGACAAAACAGATGGCCTCAAGTCCATCCCTCCCTCCTGTATCCCAGGAAGATACATCAAAGTAAAGAAAGGCCAAAGCAGATGACAAGTCATAAAAATACCAAGGCCCCCTCCTTCAGCCAGAATGGCAGTGTCCCAATAGGAATCTATTGGGGACCTGATATCAATGATCACGTAATCCTTTGCACTCATCCCCTTAGATCAGTGTTTCTCAACCTTGGAAGCTTGAAGATGGGTGGACTTCAACTCCCAGAATCCCCCAGCCAGCAACGCTATATTGTCCACTCCACTATATTGTCTCTCAAGCTCTGTCTCCTGTAGCCTGTCTGGATTCAGAATAATCCCACCATTTACCAACTAAGAAAGATATCTGGGCAGCTTCCTTCACATTATTCAGGTAATTTCAGACGTCATATTTCCAAGGAACACGCTGCTGGCTGGGGGATTCTGGGAGTTGAAGTCCACCCATCTTCAAGCTTCCAAGGTTGAGAAACACTGCCTTGGATGCTATTATCTAAATGATTTTTAGATAAATTTCAGCCATTCTAATTTGGACAATAACTGTTATTGTGGATTCTGTGTGACAGTGTCTATCAATCAGTTGCGCTGTAGTGTAGCAGTGAGCTATTGTACACGAAACATTTATTTCACTAAAGAAGGTAATAACTCAGTAGGAGAGAAGGAATGAGATTAAGGGCCCACATCTTTTAAGACTGCAGTATTTCTATTTTATTTTATTTTCATTTTAGGAATGAAATTGCTGAAAACTCATATGATGGGATAATGGCAAAATTTTCAGACATGTTAAAACTGCTGTGTGATTTTGTTGTTCGGTGGCATTCAATTCCTAAAAAAGGAATTGTTTTTCTAAATAAATGTTACTTAACCATTTAGATCAGACCGTAGAAAACATCATTGGGTTTGTAAAGGATATACCTTATAGCAGTGATGGCTAACCTTTTCCAGACTGAGTGCCCAAAGTGCGTGTGTGCAAATGCGCATGTGCGTACCCCCAAAATGCAATGTGCGCACAGCCCCCTTATAACAGTGATAGCTAACCCTTTCCAGACCGAGTGCCCAAAGCGTGCATGTGCAAATGCACAAGCGCATGCCCGAACCCCCAAAATGCAATGCATGCACAGCCCCCGCGCATGCACGTGTGGTCCCCCGCACATGTCCTGCTCTTCTGCATGTGCCCCACACACATGCGTGCGTGCCCCCATGCTCCTGCCCCGTGCATGCACATGCAGCCCCCGCACGTGCCCCATCCCTACGCATGCGCGCACAGCCCCCCCCCACATGTATGTATGTCCCTCCCCACATGCACCCTGTTCCCACGCATGCATGGCAGAGACCCAAAGACCAGCTGGCTGTCGGGAAGCACGTGTGCATGCACAGTGGAGCTGAACTGAGGCAACCGCTCGCGTGCCATCAGAGAGGGCATTGTGTGCCACCTCTGGCACGCATGCCACAGGTTCGCCATCACAGCCTTATAGTGAAGCATAACATCAATGTTATCTTCATTCCTGCTGAGACATTTTTTCCTCTCTGCAACACCTGTTTCATGCCAACTTTTTCTGATCGCTAGAATTTGTGTCCTCAATTCCATATTTTTTTGCATATTAAAAATGAGGTTTTGCTCCATTCAGGCATGGTTCCTGTGTCTGGCACTGAGGAGGAAGAGGTGACGGATCCCAATGGGGAGACAATCTCCATCCTTGCAAAATTCCAGCCTCTGTTGATGGAAACCATGACAAAGAGCAAAGATGGCTTCCTTGGCGTGAGTAGCACATGTTTTGAAAACATTGCAGCTACAGACACATGTGGGGGAGGAGACAGTTTCAGTCAGCAGTTCTGTGAATCCAGTCCTTCAATCTATTGGTCTTTATTCTGGTCACAGATCAACATAAAGGGGTCCAGGGCAGTTACCAAAAAGAAGCATAAACATGTAAAAGATGTATAACAGATATAAAAAGATGAACATTTTAAAACATACACATCGTATAAAATATGTGTAAATCTAAAGCTAAGAATCTATAAGCAACATAGAGATAGCCCTCGATTTATGGCCGTTCAATTTTTTTTTATTATTTGATTTATATGCCGCCCTTCTCCGGAGACTCAGGGCGGCTTACAATGCGTTAAGCAATAGCCTTCATACTTTTGTATATTTTATACAAAGTCAGCTTATTGCCCCCACAAACTGGGTCCTCATTTCACCTACCTTAGAAAGGATGGAAGGCTGAGTCAACCTTGAGCCTTGGCGAGATTCGAACCTGCAGTACTTGCAGGCAGCTGTTCTTAATAACAGGGTGCTTTAGACCACTGTACTACCAAGGCTCTTTAATGACTGTTCGGTGTTATGAGGGTTCTGAAAAAAGTGACTCATGACCAGTTCTTGCATTTACGAAAATCACAGCATCCCCTCAATCACAGGATCAAAATTTGGGCAGTGGAACAACTGGCATGTATTTACAATATTATTGCAGTGTCCCAGATTGCCATTTGAAACTTTCCCAGCTGGTTTCTGGCAAGCAAAGTCGTTTCACTTAACAACTGCAGTGATTTGTTTAACAACCGTGGGGAAAAAGGGTCCCAAAATCAGGCAAAGCTCACTCATCTTGGATAGCAATGGAAATTGTGGTCCCAATTGTGTTGGTAAGTTGAGGAGTACTTGCAATCTCTATAAATTAGGTTTGCTTATTTTCTTTAGATTTCCCATGTAGCCTTTACTGGGCTCCGCAACTGGACAGCTCCTGCTTCTCCTCTCAGTGTGAAGTTTGCTCGACAATTCAAGGCGTTTCTTCCCCCAAAGAATAAGTTGGAACTTGGTGACCCATGGTGGATCATTCCCAGTGAACTAAACATCTTTACCGGATATCTTCCCAATAATCGTTTCTACCCTCCAGCTCCCAAAGGCAAGGAGGTAAGTGTTGTGCTTCCTAATGAGGAAGAGAAAATAATCTGTGCAATTGTCGAGTGGAGCTTCTTGAATTTATTTTATTTATTTATTTTATTTTATTAAATTTCTATACCGCCCTTCTCCCGAAGGACTCAGGGCAGTGAACAGCCACAAGATAAAACACATAAATACAAAAATTTAAAATAAAATAAAAACGAATTAAATAATTTGGCTGAACAAATTTAAAATACCCCATAATTTAAAAACAAATTAAAATTTACATTTAACAAGGGGAGAAGATTTAGGCCAGGCCAGCTTGATGAAATAAAAAAGTCTTAAGCTTTTATACAATGGTGAGGTGGTTGATTCTTATTAAAAGGGTAATTCTACACCTTTAATTTTATTTATTGGGAAATGGAGCTAAATGCCTATAATTTCTGAATTCTGTCTATATAACAGTGTTTCTCAGTCTTAGAAACTTCAAGTCCTTTGGATTTCAACTCCCAGAATTCCCCAGCCAGCATGCCTGGGGAATAGAAAATAGAAAATAGAAAGAAAGCCTGCTGGCTGGGGAATTCTGAGATTTTGAAATCCACAGGTCTTTAAGTCGCAGATATTGAAAAACACTGGGGTATAAGATGATTCATTACATCCAGTCCCTGCAAACCTACTTGAGAGGAAGGCTTTGGAAAGAGGGGGGAGGGGGAGAGAAAGCAATGATATTTTAGTGCAGCACTTTCTGAATCACAGAAAGAAATATTGTGGATCGATAAGAGCACAAAGTAGAAATGCAGTGCAAATGGGCAGATCAATTTCCAGTCCTTGGCAGCTGCCCATTGGAATATTGGATAACGTGTATTAAAGACCAAAACCACTGTGATTACTATAAGAAATATTCAGTAATGACGGGAGCTATAAATTATTGAAAGGAGCAAAGAAACAGGAGGGAAAGCGAAGAACTAAGATACCTATAGTTGAGCCGTATTTCAGAACGACATTTATCTCTGGTGAGGAGAGGCAGCTGGGGTATGTTTCCTGTCATAGAAAGACAATGTGACGGGAGTTTTAATAGCTTTTTTCAAGAACCTGACAGGTAACTTATACCAAGGATTTCAAGATACCGTATTTTTCGAAGTATAAAACACTCCGGACTATAAGACGTACCTACCTTTTTTGGTGAGGAAAACAAGAAAAAGAAATCTGCCTCTGCCTCCCAGCAATTTTGCCTCCTTGCAGCAAACAGCAAATAGCCTACTTTACTTTCATTTTCATTTTCAGCATAGCTTGATTAACACACACACAAAAAAAATCTGCTCCCAGCAATTTACCTCCTTGCAGCAAGCAGCAGAGGCCCACGCAGCAATAGGCCATGGCAATCCCTGCAGCCTGAAACAGCTGAGAGTTGGGAGGCCGATCCAACGGACAATCAACTTGCGCTAATTAGGCTATGCTGAAGCTGAAATGGGCTGTTTCTTCTTGTTGCAAGGAGGTAAATTGCTGGGAAGCAGAGGCCAAAAGGTGGGGGCCAGTGGGCGGCGGGCGGGGCTACATTCGGTGTATAAGACGCACCCAAATTTTCACCCCCTTTTATGGGGGGGGAAAGGTGCATGTTATACTCCGAAAAATACGGTAGTTATTTCAGAATGCAGTCAGTAGAGATGCTTTCCAGTCCTGAGATTCTGTAATTCTTGGTTTATCCTTTCAGGGGCTATTATTCATTTTCAGATCATACCTCCTTATATCTTTTCCTTTAGATCATCATTCACAAGCTCTTGAGTATGTTCCACCCGCGGCCATTTGTGAAAACTCGTTTTGCTCCTCAGGGAGCAGTGGCCTGCATTCAAGCTGTGGCAGAGTTCTACTACAAAATAGCCTTCAGGTAAAGTAAAGGTAAAGATATCCCCTGTCCGGTCATGTCTGAGTCTATGGGGCAGTTCTCATCTCCGTTTCTTAGCTGAGGGAGCCAGCGTTGTCCGAAGACATACATAACATCAAGGCGTACAGAACTCTGTTACGTTCCCGCCAAAGTGGTAGCTGTTTATCTACTCGCATTTGCATGCTTTCGAAGTGCTAGATGGGCAGGAGCTGGGGCAAGGAACGGGAGCACTGCACTTGGGTCTGGAACCTGGGGTAACTGCTTAGCCATCCCACCCCCACCCCCTTCAGATATGGTCCCCCAAGAGAAGAAAGGTCGTATTCAGTGTGGGGCATGGGAGGAATAGGTGTGCAAGTATGTATAGGTAGATCTGAGCAGGAAGCGTGTTGGGTGCAACCGCAGGTGGGACCATTTCATCCTGTTGCTTAGAACGATCTAAAGCAGAGGCATCAAACTCGCGGTGTCAACGTAATGTATCAGGACTTTTTCCCCCTTCGCTAAACCGGGCAGGGGCGGGGCCAGCATGCGACACATCCAGCCTGTGGATTCTGAGTTTGACACCCCTGATCTAAAGGAAAAACACTAAGGGATATACTTTATGTACATGACTCCATGGCAGTGGTGGAATTCATTTTTTTTTACTACCAGTTCAGTGGGCATGGTTTGGTGGGCGTGGTGTGGCTTGGTGGGCATGGCAAGAGAAGGATACTACAAAGTCTCCATTTCCACCCCACTCCAGAGGAAGGATACTGCAAAATCCCCATTCCCTCCCCACTCCTGGGGGAAAGACATTGCAAAATCTCCATTCCCACCCCAGTCTGGGGCCAGCCAGAGATGGTAATTTGCTGGTTCTCCGAACTGCTCAAAATTTCCACTACCGGTTCTCCAGAACCTGCTGAATAGCACCCCCGTTCCATGACCTCGATTAACGAACTGACCCCTTTCCAAAGTTATGGCCCATCTGAATTGTTGGCCCTCTGTTTTCCCTAAATGCTTTTCCTGTCAAACTGAGAACTGATGACCTTGCTGGGATTATTAAAAAGCCTTAAAACATATTGCAGTTGTTTTTCATTGTAGGTAGATATAAGTGTTTTTTTTTAAAGTTTGTGATCTGTTTGATGTTTATGTTTTATTTAAATTGCTATGAGGTTTCAGTATTGAAGGCTCTAAAAACGTAATCATAAATAAAGAAGGTCCAGTTGATTTAACTTTTAATTCAAAGTTAAATTTAGCTTCCTTTGTCCCGAACAGATTGAATTGTTGGGATGTGAGATTCCTCCCTCAGTGCCATTTAAAGACCATGTATTTAAAGGCCTTCTGTTGCTGGGTTGTCAGATTGAGAATAATCGTCCTTGCTCACTGGTTCCTCAACAGGAGAACAGTTGTTCTAAACTCCACGTAGGAACAGTCCTGCACTAACGTTGCTTATTGGAATCATGTGTTACTTATTGGTACAGACAAGCAGTTCCCATGTGATAGGGAGGGAGTGTTTCATGTGCCAGTGAAATGGATCACCTGGTGATTACCTTCTCAGCTGAGCATCTAGTCAACCTGCTTTGCACGTAAATAGACTCTGATTCATTCCTTGGCATCTCCAAAAGGTCTGTCAAAAATTCCAGCCAGATGCCCAGGAGAGAGTACATCCAAAAGCACTGTGCAACCATTTAGTTTCCCACTTCCTAGAAAGTGGGAACCATCCAGGGGTGAAATCCAGCAGGTTCTGACAGGTTCTGGAGAACTGGTAGAAGAAATTTTGAGTAGTTCGGAGAACTGGCAAATACCACCTCTGGATGGCCCAAGAGTGGGGTGGGAATGGAGATTTTGCAGTATCCTTCCCCCAGGAGTGGGGAGGGAATGGAGTTTTTGCAGTATCCTTCCCCTGCTACTCCCACCAAGCCACACCTGCCAAGCCACACCCACAGAACCGGTAGTAAAAAAATTTGAATTCCACCACTGGACCCATCTACTATACCTAAGCAAGAAGAGCATGAAATGTATAACTGTCATTTTTGCAATTGTGGGTATGTGACTGGCTTTGTTACACATACGTCAGGAAGTTCTGTGATCCTCTATAACTCCTGCATCTGAATGGATTTGCACTTATAAATCTTTTTCTATGGTAGATCAATCTAAGTGACCGATGAGAAATAGTCAGTGCAGTTTATTAATTCAGAATATGCCTAAACAGAGAGCTAATGTTTCATCTATGAGAACATAGAACTCTGCTTAATAGTTAATACACTGTGAAAAATAGAAAAAAAATTCAGAGTTACAATTATGTGCTTTATATAGAAAGGTTTTCATTCGATTTTGAGTCCCCGCAGATGCTAGCAGCTCCATTTAAAATAATTAAATTAAATTAAATTTAAATAATAAAACACAATCATTAAGTTAAATTAAAATAATAAAACACAATCATTTTTAAATACACATAGTGCAGAGTAGGAGCTCTTAAAAAAACACCTTCCAAAATGCAAAGTCTTCTTTTATGTTTTGAAGGCGAGAAGCACCATCAATATTGTATGTATGAGAGGCAGAATATTCCACCCTGTCAATTATTCAGTATTAATGGCAATGCTGGGAATTTACCATAGAGGCAAACTGGAAGCTTCTGCAGCTGTCTAAGCATGTCTCAGTAAATGAATCATGTGAAGAAGTTCCACTGTTTAGCCACTTCAATCTTGCTCATTTAGATAAAGGTAAAGGTTCCCCTCGCACATATGTGCTAGTCGTTCCTGACTCTAGGGGGCAGTGCTCATCTCCGTTTCAAAGCCGAAGAGCCAGCGCTGTCCAAAGACGTCTCCGTGGTCATGTGGCCGGCATGACTAAACACCAAAGGCTCACAGAACACTGTTCCCTTCCCAACAAAGGTGGTGCCTATTTTTCTGTTTGCATTTCTTATGTGCTTTCGAACGGCTAGGTTGGCAGAAGCTGGGACAAGTAACGGGAGCTCACCCCATTACACAGCACTAGGGATTCGAACTGCTGAACTGCCGACCTTTCGATCGACAAGCCCAGCGTCTTAGCCACTGAGCTACTGCGTCCCATTTTACTTTACTCATTTACAATAACCCAAAATTCTTCTGGCTTACTAGGATGTGGGAATGCAGTCGTCTTTATTTGGTGCAGATGAGGGAAGATAAATTTGAAAATAAAGTGCTTAGCTTCATTAAGGACATGATTGGCTGATTGCTCTTTTTGATTTCAGAATCCATGCAGAATTCCAATTGAATGAGCCTCCAGATTTCCCATTCTGGTTTTCTCCTGCTCAATTCACGGGCTACATTGTCCTCTCAAAGGATTCTTCCCATGTTCGAGAGTTCAAGCTATTTGTCCCTAATAACAGGTAAACTTCTCCAGTTTCCAGTACCACTGGTCAAGAAACAGCATGAAGTTAGCTTCAAATTCAAAGCATGCACACTCAATACATCATTAACGATTTCACATTCTTCTACCTGAAGACAGTTTACAGTAAGCATTTGGGTATGATTCATTTTCAGTTGGAAAAACAGGCCTGCTTTAATTTTAGTTCTTAACAAGCTTAAACCCAAAATGATTATCGTTTCCCAACTGAATTGGGAGGCTCTGTTCTCTGATCTTCTTTGGATAGAGTTCATTGCCTTGACCAACCTAAAGTTTATGTCATCCTGGTTTCTTTAAAAAGACACAGTGACTGAATGTAGTATCATGTGCTAAGCCAAAATCAGATAAACCAGATTGTAGCTTGTGGCATGATTTCAGCTACTCAAGTCAGGCAACCGAGTGGTCTTACCGGGTTTTTAGAGCAGAGTTTCTCAACCTTGACAATTTTAAGATGTGTGGACTTCAACTCCCAGAATTCCCATGCTGGCCAGGGAATTCTGGGAAATAAGTCCACCCATCTTAAAGTTGCTGAGGTAGAGAAAGCCTGATATATAGAGCATGTGCTTTGGCACTGACCTTTTGCCAGAAGAAGATGAAACTTGGCGAGGGATAAGATTTTGGAATGTCCATATGGCCTTTCGAACAAATTGCAATGATTTATTTAACAAGACCTTGTCTTGTTGTCAATATATTCCATATGTACTTCTGAATGCTATGTTTGGTAATTGCCCTCTTCCCTTTCTCATGGGTGCCCTGCTTCATACGAATGAAAGTTTCTGGCCTTGTTGAATACAGCTTTCCCATTTCTAATGATGGTGACTTTTTCCCCCCCCCATCAGGTCTCTCAATGTAGATATGGAATGGTTATACGGTGCGTTAGAGAGCAGCAACATGGAGGTGGATATCGGATACTTGCCTCAGGTCTGTAGCAAGTGTGGACTAATCCTCTCTGTACACGCATAGACATTCTTGTTCTTTTTCAGTTAACAAGAACATTCAGTCTTTTCCAAGCTAGTCTCAACCATCTTTCCATAAAATGCTGGCTAAGAAATTGGAGAATCCTTTTCCAGCTATTCCATAATGATTGTGTTTATGTTTAGTGTAGCTATTGAAACAACCCTGGTTCTGGATGTGTGAAATAGATTACATCATAATAGAATAGAATTCTTTATTGGCCAAGTGTGATTGGACACACAAGGAATTTGTCTTTGGTGCATAAGCTCTCAGTGTACATAAAAAGGAAAGATACATTTGTCAAGAATCATAAGGTACAACACTTAATGATAGTCATAGGGAACAAATAAGCAATCAAATCATATTAGGAAAGTATAAATTGTAAGGATACAGCAACAAGTTACAGTCATATAGTCATAAGTGGGAGGAGATGGGTGATAGGAACGATGAGAAGACTAATAGTAATAGTAGTGCAGACTTAATGAATAGTTTGACAGTGTTGAGGGAAGTATTTGTTTAGCAGAGTGATGGCATTCGCGAAAAAACTGTCCTTGTGTCTACTTGTTTTGGTGTGCAGTGCTCTATAGCGTCGTTTTGAGGGTAGGAGTTGAAACAGTTTATGTCCAGGATGTGAGGGGTCCGTAAATATTTTCACAGCCCTCTTTTTGACTCGTGCAGTATACAGGTCCTCAATGGAAGGCAGGTTGGTAGCAATTGTTTTTTCTGCAGTTCTAATTATCCTCTGAAGTCTGTGTCTGTCTAAGGCAATCAAATATCACTTCGGTATCCCCAAAAGGTCTTATGTCCCTGTTGCTTCGCAGATGGAGCTGGAGTCTCTGGGACCATCTACCCCTTCGGTGATTCATGATGAAAATGGGAATGTGATTGACAGCAGAGAAGGAGAACCAATTCAGTTTATTTTTGAAGAGATTTCCTGGCAGAGAGAAATAAGCTGGGAAGAAGCATCTGGGAAACTGGAAGTGGTCATGTATCCATTTAAGAAAGTACGTAAAGAGCTTGACATCCTCTCAAACGTGATTAAATAATTATGTCCATGCTCTAAGGAATTAAAGTAATAACAGTTATGCAGGCCATATACCAGTAGTGAAAGTGACTTAACCTACTAACAAAACAAGCAGCTCTTTTAGCCAAAACTTGGATATATTAAATAAATACACAGTACATTTTTTTTTTTTTTTTGGAGACATGCTTGGAAGTGCTTGGAAGTACTGGTTGAGGTCCCAAGTGGAATCTGGATCTCTTAGAATAAATGGTGTTTTTAATGGCTGCATCTTCTCTCCTTCCCCTTATCCAAATCCCTGATGCCATGGTGAAAGAGGCAAGCGACAGAAATGTTTCTAGGAGCTTCTTATCAGCAGGGAACACAAAGGCTGCGTGTAACTCAGGAGCTTGAAACAAAGAGAGGATTTATAGCTCAAAATATGAAATGTTAGACCGCTCTTGTAACAAAGCTCTCCCTCCATGAGCTAGTGGGGAAAAAAATTCCAGGAGAAAATGAGGGAACTTGAACAATCGAGTTTATTTTAAGACATTTGTCCATGGCTGGCTCTTAAGCAACACAAGTGCTTTTGGCTCGAGGGTTGGATCAGGCTTTGTGCCATGTTGATGGAGCAGTTCCAAAGTGGGTGGGCCAGGGCTTGATTTTGGGGTATGGGGGTGAAAGGGCACCGTGAGTCTCTGAGAGGCTTAGGTGCAGTGGTGAAATCCAAATTTTTTTACTACCGGTTCTGTGGGCATGGATTAGTGGGCATGGTGTGGCTTGGTGGGCGTAGCAGGGGAAGGATGCTGCAAAATCCCCATTCCCACCCCACTTCAGGGGAAGGATACTGCAAAATCTCCATTCCCACCCCACTTCAGGGGAAGGATGCTGCAAAATCCCCATTCCCACCCCACTTCAGGGGAAGGATGCTGTAAAATCCCCATTCCCACCCCACTTCAGGGGAAGGATACTGCAAAACCCCATTCCTACCCTACTTCAGGGGAAGGATACTGCAAAATCCCCATTCCCACCCCACTTCAGGGGAAGGGTGCTGCAAAATCCCCATTCTCACCCCACTTCGGGGAAGGATACTGCAAAATCCCCATTCCCACCCCACTTCGGGGAAGGATACTGCAAAATCCCCATTCCCACCCCACTTCAGGGGAAGGGTGCTGCAAAATCCCCATTCTCACCCCACTCCAGGGGGAAGGATACTGCAAAATCCCCATTCCCACCCCACTCTGAGGCCAGCCAGAGGTGGTATTTGCCGGTTCTCCGAACTGCTCAAAATTTCCGCTACCGGTTCTCCAGAACTTGCTGGATTTCACCCCTTCTTAGGTGCTTTTAATCCGCACCCCAACCACCCAAACACACGCAAAAAAAGCTGCCAGATTTGGCCTCACCCACTCAAGGGTTGCAAGGAAAATAATAGCCTACAGGGCACGGGTCTTTTGCATGCTTGTCTTAAGAAGAACGGATTTCCTTTTGAAAGGCTTATATAGCAGGATTGGCCAACCTGCGCATAACGCCAGATCTCTGCTTAACTTGAAATATGTGACTTTTTGTTAAATGAATTGCGAGAATATTGCATATGAGCCATTACGTAAATAGTAGTTTAACTTTCCTTGCCTGCATTAGAAGCAGAAATGGGGACTAGTTATTTCCTGAACCACTTGAAAATGTCACGGTGGTAAATTAAGATGGGAAGTTGAAAAAGATCCCAGAAAAGGGCATTGAGAAAATCACTTACGCTCTGCTGCTGTGAATATTTCTAGGAGATTCCCAAAGGTGCTTTTTTTTTCCCCAAAAGGCAACTGGACTTTCTTGTTTTTCTTTGAAGACATTTCACTTCTCATCCAAGAAGCTTCTTCAGCTCTGACTGGATGGTGGGGAAGGGAAGGATTTCTACTCTTTGCAGACAACTGGTCATTTGCATTCTTTTAGCAAGTCGTTGAGGCTACTTGGAGGTTTATCTGTGTTGTCAAGGTCACCTGAGTGCCTAGGAAGATGGGTGTGATCGGTATTTTTACCTTTAAATATCAGAGCAAGTGAAACCTGCACAACCTCAGGGGCCTTTCTCTTGTCTTTGATTTTGGGAGGGGGGCTCCCTTTGAAATGCAAATAAGTATCAACAAGCTTAACGCACTGTAAGCTGCCCTGAATCTCCGGACAAGGGCGGCATATAAATCAATTTTTTTTTTTAAAAAAAGTGGTTTTTCTCATAGCCCTGATGGAGGAGGAAGACTTCACAAAAAAGTCTTCAGTAGTTTCTGAGCACCTACCACATCCTGTGGAAGGGACACTGTGGCTCAGTGGCTAAGACACTGAGCTTGTCGATCAAAAAGATCAGCAGTTCAGCGGTTCGAATCCCTAGTGCCGTGTAACAGGGTGAGCTCCCGTTCCTTGCCAACCTAGCAGTTCGAAACCACATAAAAAATGCAAGTAGAAAAATAGGGACCACCTTTAGTGGGAAGGTAACAGCGTTCCGTGCACCTTTGGCGTTTAGTCATGCCGGCCACATGACCACGGAGACGTCTTTGGATAGCGCTGGCTCTTCGGCTTTGAAACGGAGATGAGCACCGCTCTCTATAGTCGGGAACGACTAACACGTATGTGCGAAGGGAACCTTTACCTTTACCACATGATGTGGGAAAAAATACCTTTTTTTCTTGACAGTTGTACATTACAGGTATTCCTTGACTTAAAACCTCTTGTTTAATGACCATTCAAAGTTTCAGTGGCACTGAAAAAAGTGAATTATGACTGGTCCTCGCACTTCTGACCATTGCAGCATTCCCATGGTCATGTGATCAAAATTCAGGCGCTCTCAACCAGCATGTATTTAGGATGGCTGTAGTGTCCTGGAGTCATGTGATCACCATTTGCAACCTTCCCAGCTGGCTTCCGACAAACATAGTGGGGGAAACCAGATTCACTTAACATCTGCATGTTTCACTCAATAATTGCAGTGATTTGCTTAACAACATAGCAAAAAAAAAGGGGGTGTCAATAACTCACTTAACAACCGCTTTGCTTAGCAATGGAAATTGTAGTCCCAATTATGGTTGAGGACTACCTGCACAGTATGTAGGGCACTGTGGCCAATCAGGAACATTCTATATGTCTCTATTTTGAATATACTATAAAGAATAGAACACTTTTAACATTTTAGCATTTGTAACATTAAATACATGAGCCAGACATGATCCCAAATGAAGGGTACGTACATTCAGCTCGTTTTGTTTTTCAGGTTTCCTACTTTCCCTTTACCCAGGCTTTCGAAAAGGCCAAGTCTGAGGGTAAACTTGTGCATTCCATACTCTTGTGGGGATCCTTAGATGATCAGTCATGCTGAGGTAAGGGCTGAATTTGACATTGGGGTGTTTTTTTAAAATGAGTTTGTCAGGAAGTCTAAGTTGTTTTTTCCTCCATCCTAAGGTAAAAATGTTAGAGGATGTTTACTGAGAATATTAGCAAATTAGCATGTGAGGTAAACATAAACATTAGCATGTGAGGTAAACTTAGGGGATGGAGACTAAAACATATGAAGAACGGTTGCTGGAACTGGGTATGTCTAGTTTAATGAAAAGAAGGACCAGGGGAGACATGATAGCAGTGTTCCAATATCTCAGAGGCTGCCACAAAGAAGAGGGAGTCAAGCTATTCTCCAAAGCACCTGAGGGCAGGACAAGAAGCAATGGGTGGAAACTAATCAAGGAGAGAAGCAATTTAGAACTAAGGAGAAATTTCCTGACAATTACAATTAATCAGTGGAATAACTTGCCTCCAGAAGTTGTGAATGCTCCAACACTGGAAGTTTTTAAGAAGATGTTGGATAACCATTTGTCTGAAGTGGTGTAGGGTTTCCTGCCTAAGCAGGGGGTTGGACTAGAAGACCTCCAAGGTCCCTTCCAACTCTGTTATTCTATTCTATTCTATAATATACTGGTGGTTTTAATACCCTGACTCTTAACTCAATAGCTCATGAAACCTTGATTTTGCAAAGCCTCTATAAAGGTGCTTAATTTGTTAAAGATCTTGTGCTAGGTTGATTTTATATAAAAATCTCAATAAAATAAGTATGAGTACAAGCCAGTATTTCTCAACCTTGGGAGCGTGAAGATGTGTAGGTTTCAACTCCGAGAATTCTTGGGGTTGAAATCCACACATCTCCAAGCTACCAAGATTGAGAAATACTGGCTTGTACTCATACTTATTTTATTGAGATTTTTATATAAGCACTGCTTATTCTTTTCCTTTTTAGTATTAAACTGACAATGGGCCACACGTTTTATGGATTGTGATTTTAGTATAGTTAGACCCTGTATAATTGACAGACTGGGTTTTATCATAGATTTTAGTTGTTATTTAATATTTTATACTAGGCTTTTTAATTGTATATTTTCTGAGTGTTTTTATTTGTTCTGGTCCTTGGTCTATGACTGTAATAAACTGAATTGAATTGAATTGAATCTAGGCTTTAGTCCAGTGTAGGGGTCTCCAACCTTGGCAACTTGAAGACTTGTGGGCTTCAACTCCCAGAACAAAGCTGGCTGAGGAATTTTGGGAGTTGAAGCACACAAGTCTTCAAGTTGCCAAGGTTGGAGACCCCTGGTCTAAAGTGCTTATGTTGAGCAAAAGGAAGCCATGCTCTGAAGAACTTAAAAAGTAAATTGAGACCAGGCAGGAAGGTAAAAGTTGCAAACAGAGATAGGGAGAGGAAATGCAAGGATAGAAGGGCATACATTCAAACAATTATAAAACAAATGACATTTTGGTACAGTAAGGATGTTTTGACTCAGTTTGCATATTATCTCTCATTGCTTCCAATGCTTCCTTTCTGCTTCTCTTGGAAGCCATTGGCATAATACTGCACACCAAGCTCTGCACAGACTTTACTCCAAACGGCCCTACTAAGCCAATTCAGAGTAACTTGCATTAAGACAAATTAAGCTCCATCTCCCTACCAGACATATCAAGAACCTTGCCTCGGAGCCCTTCTGAGCCGCGGTGGCCCAGTGGTTAGAGTGCAATACTGCAGGCTACTTCTGCTGATCACCGGCTGCCAGCAGTTTGGCAGATCGAATCTCACTAGGCTCAAGGTTGACTCAGCCTTCCATCCTTCCGAGGTCCGTAAAATGAGGACCCAGATTGTTGGGAGCAATATGCTGACTCTGTAAACCACTTAGAGAGGGCTGAGAAGCACTATGAAGCGGTATATAAGTCTAAGTGCTATTGCTTCTGACAGTGCCTACTCACTACTATATTCAATACCCAAATCAATGTTTGCAGCAGGACCAACATAACAGATCTCCCAGGAGATGAAAGTGTTAAACCAGATATGAATATTACTCCTTTGCCTAAAGATTCAGAAATCTGTTCCTAATCCAAAGATTTCACTAAACTTCTTTTGTTCCTCCTCTGGGCAGGTTCAGGGCGAACTCTCCGGGAAACAGTCCTGGAAAGTTCGCCCATCCTTGCATTCCTGAATGAGAGTTTCATCAGTACCTGGTCATTGGTGAAGGAGTTGGAAGATTTACAGGTAAGCTGTTCCTGAAATTCAAGAGGAGGACAAGATGGAATGGGTAGCTTGAGAAGACAGGGAAGTGATCATATATAAGGTGACCAACCTCTTTTAGTAGTAGTTTATTGATGAATTCGTCTTGCAATCTTATCAATCCTTGCTCTATTAGATTGTGTTCTGTTTATTCCTCTACTCTTATGGTGGCCAGTTCTTCTTTGAATAAATCTGGGAAGCTTATAAGCAAGACACAAAAGCAGAAGGACCATCCTTCTTCTGTTTCTCAACGCGTGACTTACATTGGCAGAGTTCTCCTACTTCAGGCATGGCCACAACTGGCACACCATCCAAAGCTGACCACAGTCTCTTGTCTTCTTCACCAGCAGTGGCCAGAAGGATTTCCAAATTGAGAACCTTCTCCTTCCTTGTCAAAGAGACATCGAAGCTGGCACAATTCTTCACTAGCAATGCTTTTAGCTATCCTAAGAAGCTGGAGCTCCCCTAACTGAAGAATTGGTCTTTGCATATGAATGAAATCTAAATAAAGTTATATATGATACATAAATGTCATTTTTAACATTGGTTATGCCAACTGTTTTACATGAGCAAGTGAGTTTGTTTTTATCTTTCAAAAACATTTTGACCTTTCAAAAAACAAATCCTTCTGCCCTTCTGCTCTTGCTCATTCCCTTCCCAACTCCTCAAACAAAGCTTATGAAATGGCGGTCATGCAGATGTTGGTGAATCACAGCTTCCAGCCTCCCTCATTCTGGCTGAAGCCACTGCAACAGGGGTGTCAAACTCAAGGCCCGGGGGATGGATCCGGCCAGTGGGGTGCTTAGATCTGGCCTGTGGTGCCACTCTGGAAACAGTGAAGGACTGTCCCATGGTGCCTCTGCCAGTGAAAATGGAGTTTGGGAAGGCTGCGTGTGGCCCATCCAAGCTCTGTTTTTGCTGGCAGAGGGTTTCAGGAGGCCGTGGCAGCCAAAAAATGGAGCTTGCGAGGGCTGTGGGTGGCACTCCCAAGCTCCATTTTCACTGGCAGAAGGTTGCAAGAGGCCGTTGCAGCTGAAAACAGAATTCGGGAGCCCGTTTTTACGGGCAGAGTGCTCGGGCTGCCACAGGCACCCCCAACCCGCGTGATATTGAGCTGGCCACATCCACCCTGGCCACGCCAACCCCAGCCCCCCAAGGTCAAACACAACCCTAATGCTCTCAACGAAATCGAGTTTGACACCCCTGCACTAGAAGATTGAGTTGAGCAACATCTGGAAGTCAATCCAATACACCAAAATAAAACAAGAAGCAATCAATTAGGAAATGTTATATCATCTGTAATAATCTTTCATGGTTTTTAGATCTTGATGCAAGCATAGACTTTGATCTCATTTTAAACTTAAGATTTGTTTCTATTTGAATCAAACGAAGAGCATCTTACTAACACAAGAAACATTAAATGCGAATGTCTTTTTCACAGATTAAACAGGACAAGATCACCAGTAAACTTGCAGCCCTTCATCTTGAAAAGTATAACTTCCCTGTGGAGATTATGATCTGCCTGCCCAATGGCACTGTGGTAAGATTCTCACTCTCTTGGATCCTTTCAATCACCTCTTGTATTTTTCTAAACCGTGGAATCTTTTGGAATTGCTTTGACTTACCTACAATAAGTACTGAACATCTCATGGACAATTCTGTATCACAGAACTAAAATCAAATTATTTGGAGCAATGCATATCCTTGCGGCACCTAAGAAAACAGAAAAGTATTTTCTAATGATTATGGAGATTCTCAGTCATCCAGATCATGGTTGTCCCAAAAGTACTTTTTCAAGAGGCAACTGGACTGTCTGGTTTTTTTTCTTTGAAGACTTTTTGCTTCTCATCATTAGAGCTGAAGAAGCTTCTTGGATGAGAAGCAAAACATCTTAAAAAAAAAAAACCCAATACAGTTGCCTTTTGCAAAAGCACCTTTGGGATTATTTTCCAATGATTGTTCCAAAGACACAGAAATCAGGATTTGCCAAGGATCTGTAGGATTTTAAAAGTAACTTGCTTGAAAGTAAGTTACATCTTGGGCAGAGACATGGCACAAACATTCTCAGAACCACTGAAGCATTAGGATGGATTAAAGTGAAGAAATTAGCTGAAATATTCCCTCAACTTGAAGCAGGGAGAATTTATCACAAATATGCACAGAAACACTAAAAATTAAATATGAATATTTACTGTTACGACTCTAGGTATCAATATCAACAAAAAAGAGATGCATGGGAGATTGTAGTATGTATATGCAAATATTATCTACCCTGTTTTCCCCAAAATAAGACCTATCTCGAAAATAAACCGTAGCATGTTTTTATGTGTTCGCCTAATATAAGCCCTATCCCCAAAATAAACCCTACTGTTGTGGCCCGCCAGCAGCCTGCACGGATCGTGGCTGATCCCGACAACGAGGCTGGTGTGGTGTCGCGCCAGCAGCCTGCGCAGCTGGTGCTTGCGTCGGACAGCAAGGAGGCCGAAGAGGATGTGATGCCAGAGGCAGAGACTCAGCCAGGGCCTTCAGAACCTCCAGAGGCTCCTTCAAGTGGAGAGAGCGAAGCGTAGGAGCCTCTCCTCAATGCTCGGGCACACAGGGCTGCCAAAAGGCAGGAGTGGCTACTCAGGAGGAGGAGGTCTACTTGAGAGTAAGGTTTGAGGATAATTGGCCACTCCCTTAGCCTATTTAAGTCGCACGCAATTTGTAATTTCTTGCTGGAAACAACGTGTAATTATTACAGAGCAATTTTGGAGAGTGAGTGTCTTATCGTATCTTGTTTTCTGGGCTGGTTGCCAACCTTTGCTGGACTTTGTTCATAATAACTTTGATAAGGACCCTTTGCACGGGAAGCCTGCATTCTTGAAAGGGGTTTGTTTGGAATTAAACAGTGTTTGCGAAGCTTGGTGTGTGTCACATTCTCTGGGAATCCGAAGCTGGGGCAGAACACCTACTTAGGAGTCTGTACAGCCGCCCATTCTGTCTGATTGCTCGCAGTGCCATGGCCACGAGGCGAGGCAGGGTGGTGGAGCTACCCCACGCATCCTGCACCGCCTTACCTCAGGGTCCCGGTAGCCAGGCCATTCACATCCCGACACCTGCCTTGCGGCTGCAGCACCAACACCCATCTGCAGCAGGCGCCCATGTGGCTGCCAGCCCACTTCTTCTGCTTGCTCGCAGCCACAACGGAGCAGGAGGCTGAGTGGCGTGCTGCAGCTGCGAGGGAAGGCAGTTGTCAGGGCATGGACGGCCTGGCTTTGGGACCCTGAGGTAAGCCAGTGCAGGCTGCGTGGGGCAGCTCTGTCTCCCCGCACATTGGTGCACTAAGCAACCTCCTGCTCAGTGGTGGGTTTCAAAATTTTTTACTACCAGTTCTGTGGGTGTGGCTTGGTGGGCGTGGCATGGCTTGGTGGGCGTGGCAGGGGAAGGATACTGTAAAATCCCCATTTCCACCCCACTCCAGGGGAAGGATACTGCAAAATCCCCATTCCCAGCCCACTCCAGGGGAAGAATACTGCAAAATCCCCATTTCCTCCTGATCAGCTGGGATTGAGGAGGCAGAGAATAGATGGGGGCGGGGCCAGTTCTCCAAACTACTCAAAATTTCCGCTACCGGTTCTCCAGAACTGGTCAGAACCTGCTGAAACCCACCTCTGCTCCTGCTCCACCACAAGCAAGCAGAAGTGAGCCTCCTGGGGAACATGGGGAAAAAAATAAGACACCCCCCCAAAAATAAGCCTTAGTGTTTATATTGGGGCCCAAAAGAAAATAAGACCAGGCACGTCTTATTTTGGGGGAAACACGGGTATAAATATTTCTATGCACCAGAGACATCTATGGGAGAGTTGCCCTTTTTGGATCCAAGACATCCAGGCAAGGCAGCCCTAGGCCTTTCTCCACCTTCAGTGGTTGCTGGGGAAAACAAGAAACGTCCTACAGAGTTTTTGAACCCTGCTTCCTTCTTTTGTTTTACAGGTTCACCACATCAATGCCAACTATTTCCTGGATATTACTTCTATGAAGCCTGAAGAAGTTGAGAGCAGCATCTTTAGTTTCTCCTCTGGTTTTGAAGACCCCTCGACAGCAACTTATCTCCAGTTCTTGAAGGAAGGACTTCAGAAAGCCAAATCCTACCTGTAGCCCCCCCCCCCCCCCCCCAAGACCCAGAAGCAAATAAGGGTTCCTCCTACACCCTAATGAGACAGTTCTTGCTTCTTGTCCTTTTGGAGCTCAGGACTAACACAGTATTGAAGAACAAATGTATGTATGTAAATGAAAACTCGCCAAACCAGTAAGTGTTCCTTGGAAATATGACGTCTGAAATTACCTGAATAATGTGAAGGAAGCTGCCCAGATATCTTTCTTAGTTGGTAAATGGTGGGATTATTCTGAATCCAGACAGGCTACAGGAGACAGAGCTTGAGAGATAATATAGTGCAGTGTTTCTCAACCTTGGAAGCTTGAAGATGGGTGGACTTCAACTCCCAGAATCCCGCTGGCTGGGGGATTCTGGGAGTTGAAGTCCACCCATCTTCAAGCTACCAAGGTTGAGAAACACTGATATAGTGCAAAGGGTGGAGACAGATTCTGAGACTGCAATGAGGTACCAGCAGGTTGCATTTTTAACTCCTTTGGTGCAGTTCTCCGTTAAAACTTGGTGAGTTGATTCCTGAATGAGATGCCATCGTTTCTACATCAAACTAGTCCCTTTTAGGATCCTGAATGTATACTATATGGTTTTACGCTTTAGGAGTCTTAAATTGCTCTTTGGTGTCAGAGGACCTCAGGAAGCCATATATGTATCTTTAAGTCAGTGGTGAAATGTAAAATTTGTTACTACCGGTTCTGTGGGTGTAGCTTGGTGTGAGGGTGGGTAATGTGACGGTGGGCGTGGCCACTTTTTTTTTTTTTAACTTTTAAAACCATTTTTTCTACAACCTCTTCGGCCGAAGAGATTGTAAAAAAATGCTTTCAAAGGCCTCTGATGATCCCAGCTGAGCCACGCGATCACCAGAGGCATTTTTTAAAAAAACTTTTAAAAGCATTTTTTTCAGCCGAAGAGGTTGTAGAAAAAATGCTTTTAAAAATTTAAAAAAAACAGCCTCTGATGATCGCGCGGCTCAGCTGGGCATGGGGGGGGGGCAAGGATTTTTGCTACCGGTTCTCCGAACCACCCGCCGCCATCGCTACCAGATCGGGCGATTCAGTCCGAACCGGGAGCATTTCACCCCTGCTTTAAGTTCATAAATACCAGGCTGTATCTGTATCTGTGTGTCTCTTGCTGATGTTTGCAGGATCCATTTGTTTGATGCTGTTATGTGAGTCATTCCCTTAATCCAGAGTTTCCCAATTTGTTACCCTCCAAGGCAGAGATCTCCAACCTTGGCAACTTTAAGCCTGGAGGACTTAAATTCCCAGCTTTGCTGGCTGGGGGTTTCTGGGAGTTGAAGTCCTCCAGGCTTAAAGTTGCCAAGATTGGAGATCCCTGCTCCAAGGTGCTGCACCAGGACAATACCCTCCTGACTGGGAATTGTGTGAGTTGTTGTCTCATCCACAAACCACCAATGTGGTCATCCTCAGGCCACCAAAGCCTCCACATTCCTCTTGACTATTCCTCTCGAGCCAGATTTAGTCCCAAAGTCTCCGTTAATGAAGCCGTTAACCTTTACCATCCCATCAAGAATATTGTATCTTGCACTGCTTTAAGCACATGCAATATACGAAATGCATTCCCAGGGATAGTGTGCTGTCCATCATCAGGCCTTTGGAAGTGCTTACTAATGCTTTTTTTTTTTTTTTTGGTCACAGAGAGCCCCAGCCACAGGAATTTAACAGTTGTTGATATCCTCTCAGTTGTGAGATGGTCTTCAAAATGGGGTCACACAGCCTGTTGTTGTTTTTTTCTCCCTTCTCTAGTATATGTACTGCACATTAATTTCTCATCTTTCTAATTTCTTGACTGTGGAAAAAGACATGTGAATTCAACTGAGAACAGGATCATTCAGAGATAAGCAATATATCCTATAACCCAAAAGAAATTATATTTTCATTCTCTCCTGATAATGCCATGATTGATAATGATGAGGATGAGGATGTTAACCATTCATTCACGTCCAACTTTTGCCGATTTTGTGGTTCAGGTCTCTCCACGCCTTCAGAACTTGCACTACTTTTTTGAGTTGTTCGATGCTCTATCTCAGATGTGGTGGCTCAGTGGCTAAGACA
This sequence comes from Pantherophis guttatus, assembly GCF_059756535.1. NCBI lineage: Eukaryota > Metazoa > Chordata > Lepidosauria > Squamata > Colubridae > Pantherophis > Pantherophis guttatus. The sequence continues at coordinate 17,940,165 of NC_142072.1, read as the reverse complement.
CTGAGCTTGTCGATCGAAAGGTCGGCAGTTCAGCCGTTCGAATCCCTAGTGCCGCGTAATGGGGTGAGCTCCCGTTACTTGTCCCAGCTTCTGCCAACCTAGCAGTTTGAAAGCACGTAAAAAATGCAAGTAGAAAAATAGGGACCACCTTTGGTGGGAAGGTAACAGCGTTCTGTGCGCCTTTGGCGTTTAGTCATGCCAGCCACATGACCACGGAGACGTCTTCGGACAGCGCTGGCTCTTCGGCTTTGAAACGGAGATGAGCACTGCCCCCTAGAGTCGGGAACAGCTAACACATATGTGCGAGGGGAACCTTTACCTTTACCTTTATGCTCTGGCTGGTATCAACTTTGATGATGTCCAGCCACCGTGTTCTTTGGTGGCCTGGCTTCCTTTTCCCGCTAAGTCTTCCAAACATAATTGCTTTCTCTGGTGAATTCCCCTTTGCCTTGTTCACAGAATTTTACATTAGATCCCAAATGACATCTCTTTTCTTTTAATATTGCTACCATGTGGTGTTTTTTTTTTTTTAAAGGATTTGTTTTGACGGTTGGTTGGGGGTTTTGTTACCAGAAAAGAAAATCTGTAGAAGATACATAGCTGGTAGAAGATATTTTGGGAATGAAGAAAGATTTATACCCTTGTTGAGTTTGTTTTTAAATAATGAAAAAGAGAGCCCAGTATTTTTTATAAACAAATGTGTTCAGTTTCTGACTTAGGCACTCTGGGTGGTCAAGCCACCATCTAGAGTGAAATCAACAAACTATTAAACACCAAATTTATTTTTTCCCTTTTGATTCAAGTTACAAAATAACCTACCTATATTAAGCCTAGCACATCACATATGCTCTGAAGTCTTTCATTTGGAAGCAGCCTGTTAGCAAGAAGGTGGTGCCTAAGGATAGCCTCAGTTTATAAGCAGCAGCAGCAGCAACCTTCGCATGCTTTTATTTTTGTTTTAGAAACCTCTTTATGTGATTTAAATGTTGCATAGTCTAGGCCTTTGCATTCATACGGTCGTCTGCTTGTGTTCATTCTTAGCAGTTCGATAGTTCTTAATCTATGCTCTCCTGAATTTTTAATCCGTTTGGAACATTTCCATATGTCCCCAATTCCCTTCTTGGGAGATTCTGTGATCATCATAACTCTTTCTATCCTAGTTCTATGTTGCCATCCTTTGCCTCCAAGTTCCTTATGTCTTTGTAGTTCTGCATTAGCATCACATATTCAAGGAAACACAGAAGAGTCAACGAGCAGTCCTTTCTGTCTCCTATTCATTGGTGGCATAAGTGGAGAGATGGCCTGTGTGTGCACACTTAACTGCAGTGGAAAGCCATAATGTTCAGCAGAATACTGTTCTGTCCCCTCCCACGAGTGGCCTTGCAGAGGCTCAAATAGCCCAGCAGTAACAAATGCAGGCTAGAGAGAATGAAGCTGGCCCTTTAATAAATAGTTCTCTTCCAAAGCGTATATCAGTCCAATAGTTACCGTGCAATGTTCCAAAGGTCTTGGCAGATGGCCAGCAGGCTAATGCAGGAATGCAGTCTCTTATCAGAAAACTCCAAACCAACCGTGGTAAATCCACTGCATCCAAAACCCCAACAAATTGTTCACCACACCTTTCCAGCCCAGTCACACCCCTTTTATACTTTGTAGGGTGTGGCCCTACGTCTCCTGACCACACCTCTTGGGATGTGGCAATAGCTGTTCTCTACGACGTCTCCTACGTCTCTCTCTTGCATCCAATAGGGGCTCCTTCTCGGCGTTACCGGCCTCTGTTTCCTCCTCAATTAGGCTGGGGTCCAGAGGCACGTCAGCAACTGTCAGTTCTTGCTGACTCACCAGTGAAGACGGCCCCTCCGGCACATAGCTCCGACAGCTTCCTCCTCCTCCTCCATATCATCCTTTGACTCAGCATGCAAAGATAAATCAGCCTCCGGGGCTGGGGTCACAACAAATACTCTCTTCAGTGGTGGGTTGCTCCCAGTTCTGTCCGGTTCTTGAGAACTGGTAGTAAAAGCAGCGGGACGCTCCGCCCACCCGCCCGGACATCATAAGGTACTATCTGCACATGGGCAGAAACTTCTGTGCATGCGCGTTCCCGTTGCGAACCGGTAGTAAAGGTAAGTAGAACCCACCTCTGACTCTCTTGTGAGCTGGACTCCCAACAGGTGCATGGCACTATGGATGGAACTATGGAATTCAACTGTAATAGTTGAATTCCTGTGTCACACTAACTCACAAGCAAGCCAATGACCTTGAGTGACCTTTACACATTGCCGAAATGGGGTTTGCCTCATAGGCAAACTCAACTGATGGTTTGCAAATCATGATTTATACATGCAGCCTATATTGGCTTGCTCAGCAAACCCTAGATCAGCACTGTGTGAACACAGCCTAGGTGGCCAAGCGTTATTTGTGAACCCCTGTGTTAAAGTGGAGCTTAGATTTTTAATCATTGTCACTCAAGCTATTGGCAATAACAGCTGTTACCAACAATAGCTATTGTCGCTTCCATGTATTAATCTTTTTTAAATGTATGCTGTTACGTTCCGTGACAGAGAAATCCCACAGGTGCATCAGTATTATGCTTAATTTGTGTGTATTAGGATAATGTGGAGCTTTATCAAGCCAGTTTTTCTTTGCAAAGATAAAGGCAGTAGCCAAAGCAGCAACTAATTTTATACTACTGCAAATTAGAGGGAGCCTAATATTAGAACGCAGGGCTGCTGTCATGCTTTCATGTAAAAGAAACAAAAGGGAGCATGTTCACATCAATTCTGTAAATTCAAAGAAGGTAGCTTTTATTTTCCTGGACAAGGTTCACACCTGGCCTTTGAATGGAACATTGGGAGCTGCATTCCTAAGAGGAGAGTGAAACTAGAATAAAAACCACATTTCATTTACATTTCAATGTAATTACCATTGAATATAGGTGCTTGGGGAGAGCCATATTGATTACATTTAATTTAAAAGAGTTTAGGGAACCATGTATTAAGAATTTCCCCCTTTTGTCACATAAAAATTGCCATTTAGTAATAATGTTTGAAAATGGGGGGGGAGGAGGGGGGCTTACAGGCAAGGTTTTAAGCCACAGGCGGCATCAGTTTGTGCATCTCTTCTGCAAAGAAGCATTCCTGAAATCTAAGATGCTTTAGAAGACTTCAGAAAGAATGCCAAATATTTGTGCTGGTTGCCAAGCACTCAAATCATCTTTCCAAGACCTTGTGTTTTTTCCAGAGTTAAGGCAATGGAATTGAGCATTTAGGATGGCTTTACTCCAGGAAGTTATGCTTCCTTTGTGCAGTAATCACCACACCCCAATATTTGAAAAACGATTTTAAAAAACACTTTAATTTCCCAATGCATTGGCTTATATTAAGAGCAGATCATGGGTTCTCTTTGTCAAGTCCCATGAACAAAAGTCAGAGGTTTCAATTCAGTTCCCAGCATCTCCAGATAACACTGGAAAAGCTGCTGCCTGAAATACTGGGAGCCATTGACTGCTGTCAGTTGTTAAATTTATCCACAGTTAACTGGATCTTGGTTTCTACAACACATGCACACTAAGCCACAAACAAGCCAAGCACGTTTCAGCCTAATGGGTAGTGGGAATTTTACTAGTACCAGATTAAAGTGAGCCAATGATTTGATGTTAAAAAGGGCAGTTTTTTATATTTCTGTGTACACAAAACAACATTTAATAGACCAAAATCTGAATTATTCTCTTGGTTTTCTACCCATGATTCATTATATGTAGACATTTCTGACTAAATCTGGAATTTGAGGAACTTCAGAGAAAATGGACATTTACTTCTGTTGGATGTTGATGTTAGAACAAGGGTATCCAACTTTGGCAATTCTAAGACCCATGGACTTTAACTCCCAGAATTCCCCAGCCAGCTATGCTGGGTGAGGAATTCTGGGAGTTGAAGTCCCCAATTCTTAAAGTTGCCTTGTTTCAGAGGTACCTGCTAGAAGATGTCTTTCACCCTACTTCAAAACAGAATGCAGGGACTTGATCACAGATCTGTACGCCATTTTGTCACATCACGTACAACTGTGTACTTAAAAAGGCTGTGTAAGGTTTCGCATTCTTGGAAGCTTCTGCACATTTTCCTGTCTCACCCTCTGACTTTAACCTACAAATTTGATCCTCATTTGCTCTCACTCGTGCAAGCAAAAGGCAAATGAGTTATTGAAAACGACTAATGGTGTTCTTGGAAAAGAACCTTCTCTGTGGAAAGTTATTTAAGGCTGCCACCTTGTATCTGAACCAAGAATAAGTTCCACTGAGCTCAATGGGATTTATTTTGGAATCACTGTGGAAAGAAAATACTAGTGGGCACTTTGGGGGTAACCATTTCACTTATTCTATTTTTGATCCCTGGATTTCTTAACCAAAAAGAAAAAAAAAGCTAAGCCTTTTCTATTTATCTTATCACTATAAATAGATTTTTATAGGTATTTTGATAACTATAGAGAGAAGAAAATGAATAAGTTGCTTTCTCTCCTTGCTCATCTGTTCTTTGTGAAGGCCTGATCTTAAATCAAGGATGGGTCAGGCTTGATGTCTGACAGTTGATTGCAGGAGAAAAAAAAATCTTTATCATTCTTCTCTTCATTTTTTAACTATTCCTTTAAAGATTATTTTATTTTTGCTAAGTGTTTCTTTTTTTTAAGGTGGTTTATTGTAAAATACAAACTTATTTGAATTCCCTCTGTTAACAGCCTTTCCCCACTTAAAAGTCTTTCGTGGGTTTTGGTGATCATGAGAGTTATACAGGTAGTCCTCAACTTACAATTACAATTGAGACCAGAATTTCTGTTGCTAAGCAAGGCAGTTATTGAGTTGTGCCCAATTTTATGACCTGTTTACTACAGCTGTTAAGTGAATCACTGCAGTTGTTAAATGAAACATGCAGTCATTAACCGAATCAACTGTCTCCCATTGACTTTGCTTGTAGGAAGCTGGCTGGAAAGAATGCAAATGGTGATTCCAAGAAGCTGCAACTGTCATAAATTCACACCAGTTCCTAGCGCCCAAGTTTGGATCACATAACTTGGGAAAGTTGCCATGGTTGTGCAGCACATGTGAAGACCAGTTGCATGTCACTTTTTTCAGTGCCATTGTAACTTTGAATGGTCACTAAACAAATAGTTGTAAATTGAGGACTCCTTATCTTAGTTAACTACCCATATCTTCAAGAATGATTAGTTTGAAGCTGTATAACACTGAGAATGTTTTGGATCTAATTAGTGTTGCTATTCATAAAATTATATTAGAATAACTGCAGGACAGATTTTTAATAATGGTTATCAGAAGTCTGTAAAACAAGTTGAGGTCAATCGTCCAGAAATTGTGCCAATATTCTTCAATATTGCTTCAAATGCTTCAAAGCATTGAACATTTTACACACCTCTATTTGTTATCAAATACTGAAGAAATATTAAAGGGAAAAATCAGGAAAGTTAATTAAGTGATGGTCAATGTATTTTTAAACAGCTGTGTATTATTTTAAATTCAACCTCATAATTCATATAGGAACCATGGCCTTTGATTTCTTCGAATCCCAAGAATGTTCCGTTCACTTTGAAACTGAATTGATATATTTGAGTATATTATCTTAATTTCAGACCTGAGTTATTAAATTTGCAAGTTCACAGATTCATTTATAACAGTATCACCCAGCTGAACCAGTGTTACAGTAAACCATTGTGGATTTATTCTTGTATAAAATGTTGGCAACATGGCTGTTTGTAGCAGCAAAGATCACTCTTTTGCAATAATAAAAATTGGGAAAACCAAACAAATGTGTTCTCGTATTTGGTGCCAGGGCAAGACACTGTATATTTGAAAACTAAAAAGGAAATGGCCAAATGAAACTGGAACTAATCTGTAGGTGGAATATTGAAATGGGCAGCATTTCTTCTACCTGCTGGTGAGAAGTTGTTAGTTGCGAAGTCGTGTCTGACCCATCGCTGGTGAGAAGACAACTAATTAAAAAACCGTCTTTCTGATCTATACAGAGGCTGCTAACATTTCTTTTACAGTAATTAATTGCAGAGTTGGCCTTTTCAACCAATAGATCAAAACAAGGTTTGCAAACTTTTTCAGGCCACAGAACCTGTCATTAAGAAAGAAATTTCCCTGAACCCTTTACCAAAGTTCTAGTAAAACTGGTTATTTCACCCACCCACCCTTAGTCTTTCACAGAATCCCAACAAATTCCAGGAAATACGATTTGAAAAACCTGCATTAAAACATGGAATGGTTAGCTGAAATCTTAAGTGACTTTGTAGCCTCAACCTGGCCTGGGTCTGTGCATGAAGCTTATGAACATTCCCAAACCAGAGCATTGGCTCTGTAGCAGTGGTGAAATCCAATTTTTTTTACTACCGGTTCTGTGGGCATGGCTTGATGGGTGTGGTGTGGCTTGGTGGGTGTGGCAGGAGAAGGATCCTGCAACATCTTCATTTCCACCCCACTCCAGGGGAAGGATACTGCAAAATCCCCATTCCTTCCCCACTTCTGGGGGAAGGATATTGCAAAATCTCCATTCCCACCCCACTCTGGGGCAGCCAGAGGTGGTATTTGCCGGTTCTCCGGACTGCTCAAAATTTCCACTACCGGTTCTCCAGAACCTGTCAGAACCTGCTGGATTTCACCCCTGCTCTGTAGCCTAACACTGTTCATATTCAGTCAGCAATTAGATTTATGTAGTTTATTGGATCAAAGATATCACAACGTTTTGCTCCACACACATTATTTACCCTAAGTCTCATAATGTCAACTCAGTTTTGAAATTCAACATGATTTGCAGCACTGAAAGTAACTAAGCAAGTAATGTGGCTTTGCCCAATAAAGGAGATTCTTTGAGAAACAGCCCAAGGTAGTACTATATCTTCCGGGTGGGGCAAGTTGACAAGTAGCTGTTACTCTTCCCCAGGCAACTCTTTCCTGAACAGCAGCTTTTCAGGAATACTCCTTTGATTTGACACCTCCCACCTGTAGGCATTCATTATGAATCACGATGATGAAAAATCCAAAATATGCACCTGAGACACATACCAACTCTATTTGTGTCCAGATGTTGGATGTACACAAGTAACAGGATCAACACTTTTTACGTTCAGGGGAAGCCTGTGTACTACCATTCGTGGGACTGATTAGGAGGGGGGGCACCTCTAATTTAAAGTTACGCAGGTTTGTTTCTCATACAACTAAACTACAGTTCCAAGCTTCCCTAAGTATCAACTTTGAAATCAGTATTCTGGAGAAGCATTTGTGCTTTCCTCTTTTTTAAGGTGCCTTGACTCAGTTCAAACATTTGTTGTTGTTAGTTGCAAAGCCGTATCCAACCCATCGCAACCCCCTGGACAATGTTCCTCTAGGCCTTCCTGTCCTCTACCATCCTCTGGAGTCCATTTAAGCTCACGCCGACTGCTTCAATGACTCCATTCTCTGTCGACAGCGTTCTCTGACCTTACAATGTAAAGCTTGTAACCTTACAATTTATATTGTTTCCTACTATGATTCGATTGCTTATTTGTACCCTATAGCTATCATTAAGTGTTGTACCTTATGATTCTTGAAAAAGTATCTTTCCTTTTTATGTACACTGAGATTATATGCACCAAGACAAATTCCTTATGTGTCCAATCACACTTGGCCAAAAAATTTTTACTACCGGTTCTGTGGGCGTGGCTTGGTGGGCGTGATGTGGCTTGGTGGGCATGGCAGGGAAAGGATACTGCAAAATCCCCATTCCCTCTCCACTCCTGGGGGAAGGATACTGCAAAACCTCCATTCCCACCCCACTCCAAGGGAAGGATACTGCAAAACCTCCATTCCCACCCCACTCTGGGGCCAGCCACAGGTGGTATTTCCCGCTGCTACCGGTTCTCCAGAACCTGTCCGAACCTGCTGGATTTCACCCCTGATCTAAACTAAAGTAAAATCCCAGAGGAGGGAAAAACATCCAAGCTTGGCACATTGAGTTAGCGGATCCCGTTGAATTCGTTCAGCAAGCCCTGATCATCGCTGCTTATTCCAAAAACCTTGTTTGTTTGTTTGTTTATTTAAAATAAATTAAATTAAATTAAATAATAAAATAAAATAAAATAAAATAAAATATAATATAAAATAAAATAAAATATAAAATAAAATAAATAAAATAAAATAAAATAAAATAAAATAAAATAAAATAAAATAAAATAAAATAAAATAAAAGCACGCCTTTTCAGGGTTTATCCTTCCAAGCAGGGCTGCCTCCGGGGTGCTTGCAAGCAACGGGCTCGCCTCGAGCATCCACGGCACGCGCCGCCCCCCCCTCCCCTCGGGGGATGCCTGGCTGCCTCCCGACGCTGTCGTCACCCAGGGGGCGGGGCCGGAGTGGGGGCGTCACGCGGCGACCTTCCCCGCGCATGCGCCAGGAGGAGAGCGGGGCGACGTTGAGAAGGTGTGGGGGGGGGAAGGGGTGGCGGGCGGTTGCCGAGGTAAAAGGCAAAACTCGGGACCATCGGGAAGCGGCCTTCGCGGTTGGTGGTTGGCGGGGGGGGGGTCGTCGAGGGCGCTTTCCGCGTCCGGGTCGTCTTCGCTGGGTGGGGGTGGGGCTCCCCACGGCCTGACGGGACCGACCACCGCCTTCACGGGTCGGTGTGGAGCCAGAACCGTGTCGGGGGAAGGGAACGTGTGAAAGGGGGAGGGGGAGGGAGAGGGGGGAGTGGCGACTTTCGGGCAAAGTGGGGGGGAGGGGCACTAACTGGACCTCTCTTACTCCCCCTCTCTTAGTTCATCAACCTCCTAGGCCCAACCTCTGGGAAAAGAGGGCTCCTGAGCTGGTGCAGAGTGCGCCTCCCTTGCTTCCCACCTCCCCAGTTTTGCAGAGACTTTCGGAGGTGGTGGGGGGGAGGATGTCGGCTTCGCTCCCCGCCACAAAATCCAAGCGATCCAAACTGCATCCAAAGACCCGTCTTGGTGGGGATTGGGGGGGGAAGGTGGTGGGACTGCCACTCCCATCCTCCCCATCCATCCAGCGAGTGGGGATTGTGGTGTGTGTGGCCCCGTTAGTCCGAGAAGGCTTATCAATGAATTCCATGTAGCTGAGTGGAGGTTTTGCCACAAAATCTCCTTTGTTGTCTTTATTTTTAAAATCATGTCGCTCATCTCTCTCCTCCCGGTCCCCTCCCGCCACTGAATAATAACAGTAACAAGAGTTGGAAGGGACCTTAGAGGTCATCTAGTCGCAACCCCCTTACACAGGAGATCTACTTTAGATACCTCTGAAGGGCAGAGCTTCTAAATTGGAGAATCACGATTTAGCATCCTTTTTTAAAAGAAAAAAAAAACCTAGGTAGTCCTGGGGAAAATATTTTACTTTCGGTTTTTATTGGTTAAATGTAAGAAGCTGATTTTTCTCCTTGTGAGTGACTTAGTTTGCAGGATGGTGAAGCAAAACTTATTCCCTGATTGACGCCATACCGAATGCATCCTGCTTCTTGACATTAAAAATCCTTATGTAGATATTTTATAACTGCTACCTCAAGCTTTTCAACCATGTTACATTAGGTAGATTAGGTTTGAAAAGGTGTTTAGGGGTTGGTGCTCTAATAATAGGTTTGTCCTTAAAATGGTTTTTGGTTCTCTGATTCATTTTGTTGTTTCAAAGTAGCGTATGAGACCAGAAAGAGGATCGTTTGATGAGGATGTCTAGAGTGATATTTGTTAAAAAGTAGAAAATTGATATTAAGGTATTAGCTTTCTTAAGGACAAAATTGTTCATCTCTTTTTTGGACAGTTCTTAGGTTTCCTATAGAGAGCAAGCTGCTGACTCCACAGTAAATTACTTGGAAGAGTTCAGTGTTTTCTTTTTCCAAGTAACTGTATTATGATGACAAAGTTTTTTCTCTTTCTGGTGATTGAACCAGCTTTTTGCTTTTGTTTGCAGAGCATTTAGACCTGAGAGAATTGGCTTTTTTTCTGGAAAATACCTTCACTGAAAAAGTCTGAATGTCCCCAGACAGTGATGCTTGAAACTTCAATAGGGACAGTTATTCAAGAATTGGTTCTAGTATTGTATCCTAACTTTAGTCTGCTCATTCAGGGGCTCTGGAGTAGGGGTGTGTTAAGGCCTCGCATCTCCAAAGTGCTGCACTGGTGCATACATTCAATGTGGTAGCTTAGATTTTCAAAGTGTATCAGCTTTTTTCTTGGTTTCATTTGCAAATTTGTAATAAGTAGATGTGTGCATGTTAGATTTTTTGTTGTTGTTAGTTGCAAAGTCGTGTCCAACCCATCGTGACCCCATGGACAACATTCCTCCAGGCATTCCTGTCCTCTACCGTCCTCTGGAGTCCATTTAAGCTCATGCATGTTAAGATTATATTATGGTTATATGTTTGTTTTAAATTGTAAATGCCTCACAATGTGTTTTTATGACTATAGCCAGCTAACAACAAATAGGTTGATTCAGTATTGTAAACAGGGGAAGTGTGTTATGTGAACACATCTAGTGGATATTCTTGAGTGAATGGGAGGAAAGAAACATAAACTTTGCTATTTTCTACTATATCCTTTGTCAGTCCACTCCCCAACTGATGCCCCCAAGAATTTTTGGATGTTAATTTCAGCCAAGCAAGTATGCAAGGCATCTGACATAAGATAACTAATCTATCTGGAGGTTATTTGTTATTGATTTTTCCAGTCTTTCCAAGTCTGGAGTGTAATATAAAATGAAGTACAGTGAATGCCATAATTCCATATGGTGGTTAGAATTGATCCTCAGAGTTCCACCCCCAGTTACATGATTGAAATGTGTGTGTTTGGCAACTGGCTCCCATTGAAGACCAGGTGCAGCACCCCACAATCACATCATAATTTGTGAACTTTCCTACTAGCTTCCCCAGAAAGTCACTGTGGAAACCAGCAGGGAAGTTCACAAATTGCTAGTGCAAGTTTCCCTCATCTGCACATCCTACCCTAACCACTCAGCACTTGCACTAGCCAATGCACCCTCCTTAAGCCTTGCCAGGTTTACCCCACCACTCATGCGTCCTCCATGCTTCCCATGTATCCTTCCTGAAGCTCGCTGTGCTTCCCTTGCTAGCCTGGGATTCTTTCCCTTATATGAAATAAAAGTAGAGGTTTTTTTTTAATACAATTAAATTCTATAATCTGAATTCTACCACTAATTATGGTCTGTAGGAGGAGAACAACAGACGTACAGCATAATGCCACCTCCACCCAATCAAAGCGTTTGGGCCTATTTACAGTGGTGGAACTTACTTCATTAAGTGTCTTCCTTTTTTTTTCTTAGCAATGCATTTGTTAATAATGCATTTTGCCCATTTCTGCTCCAGATAATGTGGTTTGCATTAAGCATCATAAATTTCATGTGGGTTTTGAAAAATATTTTTTCCCTTTATTTTTAAGGATGCTGATACAGTATTGTTGGATCAGTATTGATTTCTGTAAAAAGTGATATTGTTCATTCCGTGCTTGGCCTTATATTATCAGGGCAAGCTGGGCAAAACAAATGCCTTATTTTTTCCCCCAACTAAATCAGCTGCTGAGTTATTTTGAGCATTAGCTTTTAATTTCTGGTGTGTATTGTTACTGCTCATCTCTCTTTGATTTTCCTCTTCCTCCAAGCTGGGCAAAACCGACACCAAAGAGCTCCACCTTCAGCATATCTACATTCTGTATGACATGTGAACTGAGGATGGATAAACACTATAACTCTATATATGTCTCTGTCTAAATGACTTGTCAAGAAACTTTTGCTATTGAGAGTAGTTATTCTGGGGTGCTGACGGTGATACCAGGAATGGCACATGTCAAACGCTTGACCCTAATTTTGTATAGATTGGAGAGTTAACTCTCTCTACTGGACATATCAGATAATAACTTTTTTTGGTAAAGTTTGCCATGATTAACTTCTTCTTGTGCCATATCTGTCATCGGACGTTGGCGATCATGTTGGCAATCCTATTTTTGTCAACAGCTGTATGAAAAAATGCTGCTGAGTTTTGTCCAAATCAGACCCTTAGATTTTGAAGCCATGATGTTCTTCTTCTGCCTGGACCTCGTTTGCCTTCAATCTTTCCATAGAGGATTAAATTGAAGGATGCCATATTTTTCTGGGTGTTGTATCACATGTCCAAAATATTCTAACTTTGGCTTTTTAATGGCTTTGATGATTTCCCTCGGCTTTCCCAGGCGGTTTATCACCACCTCATTTGTGATTTTGTTAACCCAGGTTATACGTAACAGTCATCTGTAAATCCACATTTCCTTTGTCTTATTTTGCTTTGGTGGTTGTTTTTTTCATTCTTATGAGCCAAATCAGGGACTGACTGTGTTTTCAAAGCCAGACTAAGTAGTGTACATGACTAGTGAAACTTGGTCAATCTAAAAGCCCATGTCACAAATTTGGGGGTTATCTGTCTTACCTGGTTGGTTTTAGGAACCAGATAATTACATCATAAAATCGGGGCTAAGGAGGGAAATGAAAGTATAACTTGTTTTTATAGAACAGAGTCAACGCTTATGCATTTTAGTTCCTGCAGACAACATTTGTTCATTTTCATATTCTGTAAATAATGTGGTTTATGTTATTATTCAACAGAACAATCATTATTGGAATAATCCCTGATCTGTTCTGTGATACCTTTGGTGAATGGGATGTCACTCCACAGATCTTCCATTATGAGGAAAAGCTGAGCTCCTTCAGATTATTCGGTGAGTTCCATATTTAGGAAGGCAGGGCGGGGGGGAAGGTGATTTATTGCTGTCATTAACTAGCATAACAGAGTGCCTGGATATGTGTTATATTTTTAGAAGCCCCCAATACCTTGTGGGGTGGGGAGGGAAACCTTTAATTTTTGGGGACAAAAAAATGGCCTAGTTGAAGAATGGATTTGTAATTGTCCTCATCCTTGGAAGAAATCCATTAGCCTGTCTGGGGGTTTCTGGGAGTTGAAGTCCACCCAACTTTTTTTTTTTTTTAATTTGATTTATATGCCGCCCTTCTCCGGAGACTCAGGGCGGCTTACAATGCGCTAAGCAATAGCCTTCATCCTTTTTTGTATATTTATACAAAGTCATCTTATTGCCCCCACAACTGGGTCCTCAATTTACCTACCTTAGAAAGGATGGAAGGCTGAGTCAACCTTGAGCCTTGGCGAGATTCGAACCTGCAGTAATTGCAGGCATCTGGTCTTAATAACCAGCTTAATAACAGGGTGCCTTAGACCACTGTACTACCAAGGCTCTTAGCAACTTCCAATTGCTAAGATTAAGAAATGCTGATCTAGACCTAAACAACTGAGAGGTGCTCACCAGGATTGGTGGTTTTTGTCAACATGATGAAAGCATTATATTGCAAGCATAGTGCTTTCACAGAGACAGGCAATGTCACACCACAGAAGGGACAGAATGTAAAGGCATTATGTCATTTGTTCACTGGGTCCCCATCTCTGATAAAGGCCTCTGGGTTGAAACAATGAAGTTGCATCAGATTTTGCCCTGTTGCTATTCTTTTGAGAATGCCGATAGTTGTGTTACTAGTTGCATTTCATCCCATGCTTAGTGGTTGGATTTCAGTGAGAAGAAAATGAAATCTTCAGAACCGGAGAAATAATTTCAGACATGGCCACATGGACCTAAGCTGCACCTTTATAGCAAGGTTGTTCAGATGCCTTGTGTTCATAATTTGAAATAATCTATGTTTTGCAAACTTTTAATTTTTATTTATTTATTTAATTGTATTAGTTTGTCAAACATGTACAAGATAGCAGGTATGAATATGAACATGGTCATGAACATAGGAAATGAGTACAAATAAATGGGGACAGTAGGACAGGGATGGTAGGTACGCTGGTGAGCTTATGCACGCTCCCTTTACGGACCTCTTAGGAATGGGGTGAGGTCCACAATAGACAGTTTAAGGTTGAAGCTGTGAGGGTTTGAGGATGTAACAATGGAGTTGGGTAGAGCATTCCAGGCATTGACCACTCTGTTGCTGGGGTCGTATTTTCTGCAATCGAGTTTGGAGCAGTTTACCTTGAGTTTGTATCAATTGTTTGCCCATGTATTATTGAGGTTGAAGCTGAAGAAGTTGTTGACAGGTAAGACATTGTAGCAGACAATTTTGTGTACTATACTTAGATCAGATCGCAGGCGACGCAGTTCCAGATTGTCCACGCCCAAAATTTCAAGCCTGGTGGCATAAGGGATTCTATTGTGAGTAGAGGAGTGGAGTAGTCTTCTCGTGAAATACCTCTGGACCCGCTCAATCGTGTTAATGTCTGATATACAATGTGGATTCCAGGCAGACGAGTTGAATTCAAGAATTGGTCTGGCAAAGGTTTTGTATGCCCTAGTTAGTAATACAATGTTACCGGAGAAGAAGCTTTGCAAAATTAGGTTAACAACTCTTAATGCCTTTTTGGCAATGCTGTTACAGTGAGCTCTGGGGCTTAGATCGTTTGAGATGAGTACTCCTAGGTCCTTGACAGAATGAGGGTTGTCTACGAGGTCGTTTCCGCCCAACTTATATTTGGTGTTCTGATTTTTATTGCCAATGTGTAGGACAGAGCATTTGTTAGTTGAGATTTGGAGTTGCCAAATGCGCGACCATTCTGACACATGGTCAAGGTCACTTTGTAGGGCAGCAGCATTGTCAGTGGTGTTAAATAATTTTACGTCATCAGCAAAGATGCAGCTGCTTTTAATATGATCGCATAGGTGGTTGATGTAAAGCAGAAAAAGTATGGGTCATAGAATGCTGCCTTGGGGGACACCACTTTTAATTGGTGCCAGATTTGATAGGGCCCTCCCTATTTTGACTACTTGTTGCCTCTTTGACAGGAACACAACTATCCATTTGTGCAGGGATCCGGAAATGCCGTAAGAACTTAGTTTTAACAGTAGTAGTTTGTCGTGCACCACTGAATCAAAGGCTTTGCAGAAGTCTATGTAAATTGCGTCTATTGCTTTACCATGGTCAAGATGTGTGGTCCAAATGTTTCTGCAGTGTAGGAGTTGCAGATTACAGGACAAATTTTTCCTGAAACCAAACTGCTTGTTAGAAAACAGGTTGTTTGTCTCTAAGTGGAGGGTGATGTTTGGTTTATAATTGATTCCATGATTTTACAGGTGACACAACAAAATGAGATTGGTCTGTAATTTTCTACTAGACCAGGGTCTCCCTTTTTAAAGATAGGTATGACTGTGGCTAATGACCTTAGGCCGGGCAAGGAGCTGGTTCTGAAAGATACTGTGCATAGAGGCTCAGCTATGGCTGTGGCAAGCTTTTTTAAGAAGTAGGCACATAATCCATCGGGGCCAAGAGTTAGAGATGGCTTTAGGTTACGTAGTGCCATTTCAACGTTATCTACTGTAAAATCAGTATGTAGTAAATCGTTACAATTAGTTATGGCACGATTAGGAAATGTGGGGCAGCAGCCATTGCTGTTGACAAAGACTGAACTGAAGAACGTATTGAAGAGGTTGGCCTAACAGCTTCATTGTTACATTCTTCCCCGTTAGACCCTTTTAAGGGTGGGATAGTTTTCAAGTTTGGCATTTATGAAATTATAGAAGGCTCGGGTGGATTTTGAGTGTAACAGCTCTTCCTCCTGTTTGATGATTGGTCTGATTTGATGGTAATTGGTACATTCTGCCTTTATCGGGTGGCATAAGGCTTTATAGCGGTTTTTAAAGTTAGCTACATAGCCAGTTTTGTTTTCTCGCCAAAGAGATTTTTTTTCTTGGATTGTAGCTTTCTTATTGTTATGGATAATTTGGTTTTTTTGGCCTTAGGGATTATTATTGGTACGTATAGGTTAATGACTCTATTGACTTTGATCAAAAAAGTGTTATAATAATCTTCTGCAGTATTACAACCTGTGAACAGAAGGTGCCAATCGAGATGTGAGGTTGGCAGCTATGAGATCATAGTTGGCTTTTTTAAAGTTATAATTTGGAGTCCCATCATTATGGCCCTCTTTGCAAGGACATAAATTGAGGCAAAAATCAATCATGCTGTGGTCACTGTTGGAAAAAGGTTCTTTAACTTGTCGGCCATAAATTGAGTTTAGACTATTGCAGAAGATGAGATCTAAGCAGTTGTTGAGCCTAGTGTTGTTTGTTACCAACTGTTCCAGCTTCAGAGTTGTAACAGCATTGTACAGGGTTGCATGTATAGGTTCAGATGTACATTTGTTTAGGGTCCAATTAATAAGAGGCAAATTGAGATCACCAAGAAAGATAAAGATAATTCTCTCATGAGGGACATTTTCCAGATGATACCAAAGAAATGCATGCTGAAACTTTAAGATGAAGATCCAGGGTCTGCAACCTTAAACACTCAAAGAGCCATTTGGACCCGTTTCCCACAGAAAAGAAAACACCGGGAGCAACAAAACCCTTCCCGTGCCTGACTATTTCTTGAGTGGCCACAAAACTAGCATATGTAGTTGAATTAAACATTCTGTTTTCTTCTGAAACTTTTCTTTTCTTGGATTTATCTATGGTTGGCCTACCGGGGGTTGAAAAGTTCAATAAATTGTGTGCTGGCGGTTGTCGCACATTGGCAGTTGTGACACATATTTTGAGTGACAGGGAGCTGCAGCAGAGGAGTGAAAGAGCCACATGCAGCTCCAGAGCCGTAGGTTGCTGACCCCTGACTTAGATTGTAGCATTTTTTTATCACAAAGTAAAGAAATATTAATTGTAATGATGAGGGAATATTCTCTTTCACTTCAATCAGTATGTAATAATGACAGCATGTTTTCTCCAGTCAAAGATGACAGGTAAAAGTGGCAAAAGGCCTGGAGAAACTTCTAATCCAAACCCTACATTTTTGTCTTTTATTTCAGCAATAAAATAGCTTCCCTTCTACCAGGCTTAGCCATTGTCAACCAAAGGACTTGTCTTACTTCTTGAATAGTTGTGTAATTGAATAGTGAAGCAAATTATCAAGGGAATTTGTGTAATTGAGAGGTTACTTAAGTGTCTATGAGGAATATCTTTTTTAGAGTACAAGAAACTGTCATTTCTGTTTGGCAGACTATCAGCTGTTCCAACAGCATCATTAAAGGCCTCTCAAGGCTTTGCTTACCTTCTATAAATTACATGAAACAACTGTGAAATCTGCATTCATCTGTGTTTGTAACAAGTCAATTTTCTTCAGGGATGAAATACTGTGCAGCTTATATATAAATCCTGGGGCTTCAGTTTATTCCTGTGACTTACCTATACTTCTTGTATGGACAGACATGGAAGCTGAATCAGTAAGTACCTGATTTTTTTTATTTTGACAGTATTGCTTATTTTATTTATACTGTTGGAAATGTATAAAACCACCCACTTCTATGACAACTGTGAGTGGTAAAAAGTAAAAACAAATACAATAACATTAAAATGAAAAGAACATCCAAACACTATAAAACAAGCAACCCTTACAAGACAAATTAGCCTGTTCTTCCAGGTTTATTGCTTTAGAGAATGTCGTCCCCTAGTGGGTGAAATTGAATCTCCAAATTGTTATTTTGAAAATTAAAGATACATGGAACCTCATTTTGATGTTCAGTGCATGATTGGCATGATGAAGCTGAGGCTTGAAGCTTCAAGCTTGCCATAGTTTTCAGGGACTAGGCAAAAATATATAGCTACAAGTAAAAGAGAGCCAAAAGTTGTACAATCTGGCATTTAGTCTGAATAGATTATACTGCGTCCCCCATTGTCAAGGCAGCCAGTTCCCTTCTTTATAACTTGATTTGATTTGATTGATTGATTGATTGCATGCCGTCAGGTCAGTATAGACTCATAGTGACTACCTCAGTACATTTTCTCCAGGACAATCTGCCCCTATACTGACCCTTTAGGTCAGGGGTGTCAAACTGGCGGCCCATGGACCAGATGCGTCACATGCAGGCCACGCCCACCCCAGTTCCGCGAATGGGGGAAAACTTCACGAAACGTCACATAATGACAACGAGATACAGCGAGTTTGACACCTGTGTTTTAGGTCTTCCGGTGGCGAGTCCATCACTATGGCAATTGAATTCATCGATTTTGCTGTTGGTCCTTCTCTTTTCTTCCATCTTTCCCAGCATCATAAACTTCTCCAGAGAGCCAGGTCTTCACATTATGCCTCCAAAGTATAATCTCACTTGGACATTTGTGTCTCAAGTGAGAACTCTTGAGATCATTTTATTTGATGATCTGTTTGCTCTGTGCACCTGTTTAATCATAGTGCCATCAATATGCCAGAGCTGGAGAGTTTTGAGCAACATTCACAGGTGAAAGTCTTCTTAGGAAGCTCTCTTGAAGCCTCTCCACCCACCCAAATTTTATTTTGAGTACATCTACCTCCTGTTATCTGGGCTAACTGCTCCCATGCCTTGAATGTTTTAGATTCTGCTCCAAATTGTTCTTTATTCCAGGAATTCTCACTTCTTTAAGGCAATTGGGTAACTGCAGCTAATTTGGGAAAAACAAATTAGATTGCATTTAGGTGCTATCTGTCAATCTGGTATCTGATTACGCTGGCCAAAGTGGGAGCCAGTTTGGAACTGAGACAACATGCTCTGCTCACCAGTCTTCAAATGATTGGACTTCTCCCCTCTTCCCCTTTATGATCAGGGCAAGCCCAAAGGTCCTTGATCCCAGACAGCTGCCTAATGGCTTGAGCCTTTTCTCAACCTGTTGAGATTTAATACCTTGCCTTCAGTGTTGCTAGACAGGAGACCAGGCATCCCAAGTCAAAACCAGAGTGACCTTGAGGTAGCCACCTGTGTTGTTGTCCTGTCCTTTTCACACAGGCTGGCATTCAAGACCTAATCAGCCCGCTGCTGCTAAATTGTTCTTGCAGGTCAGTCAAGGAAATGTGTTGTTTCTTCCAGCTGAAATCTCCGGAAACATAACTAAATTCTGTGCTGTTGCCATTGCCATTTGGAGAAAAAATGTTCAGCCCCCTACCCCCACCCCAAGTTCCATCCAGTTCAGTTTGTTTATTGCTTTGACCATGGATGATGGGAAAAAAACTTCCCCAATACACAGGCCCTCCTCCCACACTGAGACTTTTGGCCCATTTCGCTTTTATCTCTGTCTCTATATCTTTCAGTGTTTTATGTTTTATAGTATACATACATATGCTCATTTGGGAAGTTTATTTCTTTTTATTATGCTGGTTTATGACCATAATAAATGTTAATTATCATTGTCCTCAAGTGAGACTTCCAAAGCACGATTGTCCCATTATAATCATTATGTCGGGGTTCCATGGAATACATCCCATTCAATAAGAACTCTGAAGCAGGCAGATTCCTCAAAGAACATTTTATTGGGACATATCAAATTGGCATATTCCTGATGAAAAACCGGCTCTAGGTGCCAGCTTTACACTCAATTAAAAGTAAAACTTTGTCACTCCCCCCCCCCCGGTTTACTGCGTGCGCACATGCGTGGTGCGTGCCAGATGTGCACTATGCACGCATGCACACTGCAGGCACTACCGTGCAGCACTGAAAAAGCAGGCTTAAGGTAAGTAGAACAGCGGGGGGAAGGGGGATAGCTGTGCCGCACGATTTAGATTCGCTACAACGCGGCACAGCTGACCGTCAGAAATACCGGTTTGAGCAAACCGGTAGCATTTTTTTTACTACCGAACCGATAGCATTTCACCCCTGGATTGTACCCTTGTACAGGATCCCCAATGGCAGACCCAGGCTCAGCATTGAAAAAGGTTGCCAATCTGCCTGTCAGCTTTGGAAGCCGTATTAGGCCGGAAGCTTCCATGCTGCCACCTTCTCATGTGTGGGGAAGTAGGAGGCGGGATTTAGTAGAGGGGTTGTCTGTAGACATAATAGCATTCTTCCTGTCGGTCAAGGTCAGGCCGATGCTGCATCTGGGGAAGGAGTGGTGGGAGTGCTGTCTCAAGATGGGACGGATGGTGATTGGAGCCTGTGATCGTCTGAGGAGTGAGGGGATGGTTTGGGGGGTTTTGATTTACTGAGGGAAAACCCGGACCTCTCAGATTCGGGTTTTCCCAGATGTGCCAGTTTACCTATCCTAGTAAATAGAACTTTGAAAAATGCTTGCTTCAGAGTTTTTACTTGGAGTTGGGGTTTTTTTCTGGAACGCTGACACTGCCAGTTGCAGAAACTATTAATCTTTCTAGAATAGAGGCAGAGTTCACTTGCCATATTAATAATTTTTCACATATTATGACATAGTATCATATGGTATTATTTGTTTTGACAATACTTGTGTTTTTCTCCCTTATCTTGGCAATTTATATCCTAGCAAAGCATTAGGATAGAGAAATATCACTTGTTCCTTTTGCAATTCAAGGTCAGTTTATAGAATTGTGGGGAGGCCTTCCAATTCCCACATTGTCTTTATTCCACCATTAAATTATTCTGTTTGCTGTATATAATCTACATACTAAAATTTCTGAAAATGAAATTTGATGTCCCACTTTTAAAGAAAAGCTCTGCAGCCTTTAGTGACTAATAAACTGCCTGCAGAATAACTTTTTAAAATGACCAGAAACAAAACGATTGGTAGCTAAGCCGCCCCCCCCCGCCCCCCATACACTGGCTGTATTTATAAAGTTGTTTTCAAATTCCTTAGTACAGAATAAAGAAAAATTCCCTTTAAACAGGACTATCCCAGACCAGCAATTAAAGTTAATACTACGGATCAAAATACGTTCTATGATGTTTCTTGATGATAGTAATTAAATTGTATTAAGGCCGCTGTCTTTAAAACATTTTAATTTTGAATTGTTTCCTTCGTATTTTTCTGATTCAAATAATTCACTTTGTGTTTGTAAAACTAGCTGAACTAAAAAGCAGGTGACCAAGTCATCACCTGGTTTGCTGTGTTAAACCTTCACTTGATTTGATAAATGACAATTGAACTAATCAGAATTCTGGTGGCTTGCTGGTGACCTGCAGACAAAAAGAGTCTTCACAGCGTTGTTGTGACTAGGATAGATTACAATGGCAAGCCAGATTTAGGATGCAAATTTTGCCCATTGACCAGTAGTATCCCAGCACATTAACATACAAGCAACAGGAAAGATGCTGCGAGATGTTTGAGCAAATGAGCAGTGAAATGAGTCACTCAAGTTCCACTGAGGGATTTATCTAAAGTTTTGGTTACTTCTCCCATTGTTCTGTGAGTAAAGTTAACTGCAAGTGCCCAGTATATTTAATCTCTTGCATGAAACTGGGAAGACAGGTTTTATTTTTTACAACTACCCTTTATCTACTGATCGAATAATTTCATTTAATATTGTATTGGTCCTCAGACAATACCAATTTGGCAGAACAAACCCCATGGTTCATCTCGCAGTTTTGTGAGAAGAATTGGAACAAGCCTTCCTTTAAAACCATGTCCCAGAGCTTCCTTCCAGGTAAAGTTGTGTATTTGTGATTGTGTATCAATCATCCAAGTCATGGTTGTTCCAAAGGTGTTTTTCTTTTTTCTTTCAAAAAGGCTCCTGGACTTTCTTGGTGTTTTCTTTGAAAACGTTTTGCTTCTCATCCAAAAAATGTTTTCAAGGAAAACACCAAGAAAGTCTAGTTGCCTTTTTTTTTTTTTTTTGGGGGGGGGGGGGGGGCGGAATCCTTTGGGATAGTTAAAACAAATGTTTTTAATTGATAAAAGGCTGTTTAATATTTACTAATATATTTGCAACTTTTTTGGGAAGTCCTAACCAGGGTGGATTTGATTTAAATCACAATTTAAATCATGATTTAAATCACTAGTAAAAAGGCTTGATTTAAATCAACTCGATTTAAATCATAATTTTTAAAGAGCAGCTGTCATCTCTCCTACTTCTTTGACCCACTGTTGACTCACCGATAGTCCCAGTGTTGCAGAATATACAGCCTCATGCTACATAACTAAGCTCCATTTCATGCTAAATAAACTAAATTATTTATGTATCTTAAATAGAAAACTATCTTACGATAGATTTTTACCCCAAAAGTTTTTTATTAAAATAAATTCAATAAAAAGCAAAAAAATCCGATTTAAATCAAAAAAATCTGATTTTTTTGATTTTTTAAAAAAAATCATTGATTTTTATCCACCCTGGTCCTAACGCTGTTTATCATATAGCTTTCAGGTTCTATAGAAAGCCTTTAGAAGAAATGTGGCTACCTGCTAAAAAACACTTTGACTATAGAACAATGTTTGATATTTGATGTAACCATATTTGCACAAGGTAATTCACAACCTAGTCTTACATGCATTCTGGAGAACGTGGTCCCTGATTAATACAAGTAGGATTGTAATACTCTTAATACTGTAATAATAGGATACTGTCTTCAGTATCAAGTGTATTAAGTAATAATAAACATCAGATAGGAAATCTTAAAGGGTTACCTTGATCATAGAATGTAAATTATACAAAAACCAGAAGGCAACCCACCCATCCCAGCATAATGATCATTAGTAATCATAACCAAGGCTTTAATATTGTTGTATATTTTCTAGGTGAAAACCTGCTATCCGTCACACCTTAGATAGCATCAATTGACCTTCCAAATTAAAGGCCGTTTTTAAACCTGGAATCTTCTAAAATTTCCCTACTCTCATATTTCATGAGATCACAGGATTGAGAAAGCAGAGATTGTGTGAGATTTAACCATCTGAATAGAGGTCATGTGATCATTTCATGGGAGTAGGGAACAGTGCCTTAAAAGGTTGCCAGCCTGTGCTTGTGAGGACATGTATATTTGTAGAACATCCCTTGTTATCATTCTGTTGTGGTTCCAGGATTCATTTATGTACACAATACTTGCCTAAGAGTTGCTTCTCCATCTGGAATGAAGCTTTCAGAAAAATAATTGTCTGAACCTCTTTCTCATCATTTGCATTGCTGTAGGCTTCAGTGGCAATGGGTCACCATGGGGTGGCTTTTCTAGCTTCTTGCAAAGCACACATACTGGGAAGTTTTTATGTGCAATGCACAAACACCTCATGCGTAGATTGAATGCTTTGGGCTCAAGTCTACGGATTCCATGATCGTTTCCAATCTCAAAAGAACTGAGCGCATCTTTTCAGCATGTTTTTGCAAAGCAGCTGCTTTCTCTAAATGACCTTCATTTACTCGCCCTCCTACAGAAATTGCCCACTTGTGATTTTCTCTAAGAGCAAAGTCGCTGTAGCATCCTGCTGACAGAAACAGTTGAAACAGGAGAGCTAGTGTGTTCTCTGGGGAAATTTGGGAGTTTGGTAAAAGAACAAGGAATTTATTATATTCGCAAAGACAAATAAAGCCAACAAAGCAAGCCACCCACTTCCCCGCTCCTCAAGAGTCAGTCAAAATATGGGCATTCTCAATCAACATTCGCCAAGATTTGTGATTACCTAGAAAAAGCAGGCAATGAGTGACAGTTGAGCTGCTTCAACCTCTATCACCTTATTACCTGGGTGTGCCTTCTACAGATGTTTTCAGCTACAACTGCTATAAGGTAGCCAGCATGGCCAGTGTCGGGGATTACAAGATCCCCTTGCTCAGGGGTCCCCAACCCCTGGTCCGTGGACTGGCACTGGGTTGCAGCATACTGGTCCGAACAAACAAATGAAGCCCCATCCATGGGATGCAGGCAGCATGTAAAACCATAACCCCTCCGGTCCATGGAAAAACCTCTCAGCACAGAACTGGTCCCTGATGCCCAAAACTTTGGGGGCCGCTGCCCTAGCCTACAATAGCTACGAAAGGCATGACCATCTGGAATCCAGAACGAGAGTGCTTGATAGAGGGATGAGGATATGCTTGTTTCAGATTACGCTGCTTTTCTAGATTCACCAGATGTTGGTTTTCAGTACCCTTCTTTAATTGGGCAGATGTAATTTCTAGAATTCTAATCCAACCTGGACCCCAAGGTGAAGCAGGAATTATTCATTAAACAATGCTTAAAATGTGGTGCTGAGTTTAGCTAATGAGGTTGGTGTCTTCTCTCTTCTAGCCACTACCAGACATTTCTGATTTCTATTTCAATGACATCCCCCCTGTTCCCACTCTGGCAGATGTTGCCTGGATTGCCTCCGATGATGAAGAAACCTATGCCAGAGTCAGGTAGGTAGGGTTCCTTCTCCTTTTTCAACTCTCTTGACTTCTAAAGTAGAACATCCCCAGCGCAGGAATCGTACCCCAGAGAATTAAGATGGGGTCGGTTTAGGTTTCTTCCTAATGTCGTCAACTTGTTCTAGACTTAAATTGTGTTTTTATCGTCGTTGGATAGCTTAATTAGTCAAGCGAGGATCAGAGATGACTGTGTCCTTTCATACAATTCATCAGGACTGTCCAGGGATCCACATTTTGAGGTTAAGTGTTGGTTCTGAGTGACTGGCTGGCTGCATATGAATGAACCGTTGGGAAAATCTTCAGCAAATGTATGTTTTTCCAGAATCACCCAACAGCTGCAGAAGCCAGGAAAAGACATTGCTTTAAGGCAGGGGTCTCCAACCTTGGCAACTTTAAGACTTGTGGACTTGAGGAACTCTGAGAGTTGAAGTCCACAAGTCTTAAAGTTGCCAAGGTTGGAGACCCTTGCTTTAAGGCCATGATGGCGAACCTATGACACGTGTGCCACAGGCGGCATGCGGGGCCATATTAGTGGGCACATGAGCATTGCCCTAGCTCAGCTCGGGCATGCATGCGTGCGCCGGCCAGCTGATGTTCGGGCCTTCCGGACCCACTGGAAGTCAGGAAACAGGTCGTTTCTGGCCTCCAGAGGGCCTTGGGGTGGGGAGGCCCATTTATCGCTCTCCCCAGGCTCCACGAAAGCCTCTGGAGCCTGGGATGGGCGAAAAACAGGCCTACCGGGCCATTGTGTGCCAAAAGTGGGGGAGCGTGTGGGGTCACGCGCGTGTGCGGGGTGCATTGAATTATGGGTGTGAACACGCGCACACATGATACCCCCCCATACTCCCCACGCTTTTGGCATGCGATGGCAAAAAAATTAGCCATCACTGCTTTAAGGCATTCCCAGCAGGTGCTTTGGGTGCCTCTCAAAGCAGCGATGGCAAACATTTAGGGCTTGGCATATCAAATGCCCCCAAGGCCCAGCGCTCCGTGAGATCTGCCACATACCACCTACCTTCAGGCAGTGTCCTCTTTCTGTTGAGAGGCCTTCGTTCTCAAAGCAGCTTTGGAGAAAGCTCTTCGGTAGCCCCCGCAGCCTCTCAAAACTGTGCAAAAGCATGGCCTGTACTCACGCCACTTCCAGAGTCCAGTGGCTATACAAGAGCACACCTTCTTTTCATGTAGTTTCTGCAGCTTCATACAAGAACAGGGTGTGCTTTCAAGAATAGTTGTTGGGAGTTATTTAATGTTGTTGTGTCACCCGTCTCATGGTGTGTCACCTTTGATAAGTGTGTCATAGGTTTGTCATCACTGATTTAGAGTCTCTGTGAAGCAAAGGCCCTTTGCATTGCACAGCCCTTCAATTCAGGATAGCTGTTCCTTGTTGATCAGGGTCAGTTTCACTGAAATGTTGGGTTTTTGACTTCCAGGACAGACACACGTCCATTCAAGCACAGATGGAAACCCACGCCATTCTTTGTTATTCAGCGGAATGCTTCGGTCCCAAATCTGAGGAAGCAAGAAGAAAAATTGTTGGCGCTGAGGAAACCATGTTTACCTGCCTTGAGTCGAACCACAGAACTCCAGGAAGAATTGAGTCACCTGCGGAGTCAGATCGCTAAAATTGTTTCTGGAGATTCAGGTAAATGCCCAGCATCTCATTATTGGAAGCATCATACTAAGAAATAAAACCGAGCCAAAATATCAACACTTTACATATAGTCCTTGATTTACAACCATTCACTTGGTGACTTTGAAGTTGCAACAAAAAGGGGCTTGTGTCCAGTCCAGTGGTGAAATGTAAAATTTGTTACTACCAGTTCTGTGGGAGTGGCTTGGTGGGGGGTAATGTGACTGGGTGGGCATGGCCAACTTTTTTTTTTTTTTAACTTTTAAAAGCATTTTTTCTACAACCTCTTCGGCCGAAAAATGCTTTTAAAAGGCTCTGACAATCCTAGCTGAGTTGCCCAATCGTCAGAGGCTTTTGTTTTCTTTTAAAAGCATTTTGCTTTTAAATCAGGCAACTCAGCTGGGATCGTCAGAGCCTTTTAAAAGCAATTTTTTTACAACCTCTTCGGCCAAAGAGGTTGTAGAAAAAATGCTTTCAAAAGTAAAAAAAAAAAAAAACCTCTGATGATCGCGTGACTCAGCGGGGGGGCAGGGATTTTTGCTACCAGTTCTCCGAAACACCCGCCGCCATCGCTACCAGATCGGGTGATCCGGTCCAAACCGTGAGCATTTCACCCCTGGTCCTTGCACTTATGAGCATTGCAGCATCAGCCAGGGTGACGTTATCAAACTTCAGGCCATTGGCAACCTGCATGTTATTTATAACACATGCAACATCCCAGAATCAAGTGTTTAGCATCTGCGATGTTTCTGTGTTCAACAAGAAACATCTTTTGCCTCTACATCCTCTTGTAACTTAAGAGCCAATTTATTGCCTGCCACTAATTTAGAGGTTGAACTCCGTGGGATCAACCGTTCATAATTTACAAACTATCATGGTGTATTTAAAAGTTTACGCTCTTTGACAGTCTCTCTCCTCTTTGGAGAGTCTGTGGTCTGGGCCTGGAATAATTATAGCAGCCTTGTTATTTAAACACTTATCTGATGGCTGCTGGTGATGAGAGGCCCCATGCAGGCACGTGAGTGGGTTGGCAGAGCTGAAATGATGCCGTGTTCCTCTCTAGCTAGTCTGTTTAGTGTCTATGTCAACTTAGCTGCCTCTGAGGCCAACATCCATACCAAAACTGTTAAACCCTGTTAACTAATCGTGTTACCACCCTCTTAAAGTGGAATTTAACTTGTTTATCTACAGCAGAAAAGATGGAAGAATGGGAAACTAGTATGTTTAATGCAGCTGTAATGCAGTTACTACAAATAGCCTCTCATGGTTGAAGCAAGAGTCTGTGGAACCTTCTGAAAAGAACACAGAGAATGTTGCTCCTACTCCTTTGATGCCCGTTTGAGAATTTGCTCCTGTAGCCCGTGTGGCCTCCAAAATGTTGCCCTTCTAGGCTGAAAGGCAGATTTTTCTGCTTTCTTTTTTTTTTTCATTCTTGTTTTAGAGGCTATTAAAACAACCTATGAGAAGAAGCATGCAAAGCAGGCAGTCTTAGTTCTTCCTGGAAAAAAAAAAATTCTTTGGGTGGTGTTTTGTATGTCTGCCTATCTGGCACTGATAACTGGATTCTTCTGCTGACTCTATGAGAGTGGAACTGTAGATTCTGGATTATTGTTTCTCAGCCTCAACAACTTCAAGACCTATGAACTTCAACTCCCTGAATTCCATATCTGACTTTCTAAACCACTTAGAGAGGACTGTGAAGCAGTATATACGTCTAAGTGCTATTGTTATTTCTCTCCTCCTTTCCTTGGCCTTGTGTCAGCTTTGGAAGCCATATTAGCCCCGGAAACTTCCACGCTGCCACCTTCTCCTGTGTGGGAAAGTAGGAGGGGGGATTCAGTAGAGGGAATGTATTTAGACAAAACAGCATTCTTCCTTTCGGTCAAGGTTAGGACAATCCTGCATCTGGAGGAGGAGTGGTTGGAGTGATGTCTCGAGATGGGACGGATGGTGATTTGGAGCATGTGATGGACTGATGGATGCAGGGGATGGTTTTGGAGGTTTTGATTTACTGAGGGAAAACCCAGAACTCTCAGATTCGGGTTTTCCCAGATGTGCCAATATACCTATTCTAATAAATGGAACTTTGAGAAAATGCTTGCCTTGGAATTTTTCATTGTAGAGTTGGGGTTTTCTGGAACGTTGACACCTTGGTGACGCAGTAGTTAAAATGCAGTATTGCAGGCTGATTCTGCTCACTGCCAGCCGTTCAATTCTCACCAGCTCAAGGTTGACTCAGCCTTCCATCCTTCCGAGATCGGTAAAATGAGGACCCAGATTGTTGGGGGCAATAGGCTAGAGAGGGCTGTAAAGCAGTATATAAGTCTTAAGTGCTATTGCTTTTGCAAGGAGAAAACCCTTGATATGGCAGCCAGTTCATGTCTCCTTATATTATTCTTTTTTTCCCCCCCAGCTTCCTCTTCATTAACGCCAGAGTTATTATCTCCAGGAAGTTCAAATGTGTCTTCTCCCTTGCCCTGCTTTGGACCCTCATTCCAGTCTACAACTTCCTTTGTCATTAGTGACATCACAGAAGAGGAGGCTGACTTAGAAAGTCCCGAACTTCCATCTGTTTCCATGCTTTGTTCTGCAACTTCTGAATTTTGCAAAGGCGACGCGAAGGATTCGGACGACGATGACACGGTGTCTCTCTCAAAGGCCAGTAGTTTTGCGGATATGATGGGCATTCTGAAAGACATTCATAGAATGAAACAGAACAAAGACTCGTAAGTCCTTTTCTCTGAATTTGTACCTAAGATTAAGCCAAACAGTGAATTGCATGTGAATCACTGTGTTTTAATTTCTAAAACAGTAGCTAATCCAGATCATAGTACGGCTGCATTCACACAACACCTGAACCTGGCGCTCAGATTAATCCACAAATGCATCACATAGTAAGTTAACCAAATGGCGTTGCACCAGTAGAGTTAAAATTAGACCAGCGTAGTAAAGGTAGTTCTCAATTTACAACCACAGTTGAGCCCAAAATTAATATTGATAATGAGAAATTTGTTAAGTGAGTTTTGCCGCATTTTACAACTTTTTTTTTTTTTTGCCATATCTGTTAAGTGAATCGCTGCAATTAGTATCATGGTTGTTAAGTGAATCTGGCTTCCCCATTGACTTTGCTTGTCAGAAGGTCGCAAAAGGGGATCACATGACCCCAGGACACTGCAACCGTCATAAATATGAGTCAGCTGCTAAGCATCCGAATGTTGATCATGTGACCATGGGGATGCCATAAAGATCGTGTGAAAAATGGTCATAAGTCACTTTTTTTCAGTGCTGTTGTGATTTTGAAGGGACACTAAACGACCTCCTAAGTATCTCCCAAGGACTAATCAATAAATAAATTCATTCATTCATTCACTAAACGACCTGTTGTAAATTGAGGACTACCTGTACCATACAGTTTCACTTTGGCTTGGCATACTGCTAAGTAGGCACCAACATAGTAACTGGCTGTTAATTTTTCCCTTCCACACAACCTTGATTGTTATGATACCCTTCTATGTGATCCAAGTGAAGAGCAAATTGTTAAAGGGCCAGGTTGATGAATACAGACCACTTAATGAAGGAGTGTAGATGTGTCTCCTGTTGAGGAAGGAGAGGGGGATCTACCAGATTAAAAGGACTGTTTGGTTGACTAACATAGCTCTTGGGTTTAGAGCAGTGGTGAAATTCAATTTTTTTTACTACCGGTTCTGTGGGTGTGGCTTGGTGGGTGTGGCAGAGGAAGGATACTGCAAAATCTCCATTCCCTCCTCACTTCAGGGAAGGATATTGCAAAACCTCCATTCCCACCCCACTCCAGGGGAAGGATACTGCAAAATCCCCATTCCCTCCCCACTCCTGGGGGAAAGATCTTGCAAAATCTCCATTCTCACCCCACTCTGGGGCCAGCCAGAGGTGGTATTTGCCGGTTCTCCGAACTATTCAAAATTTCTGCTACCGGTTCTCCAAAACCTGCTGGATTTCACCCCGGTTTAGAGTGGGTTTCCTTAATCTCAATTTCTAATCCTTCAAAATGGCCCAGGAAGTAACTTGGTACAGATAGTCCTTGATTTACAATGGGTCAGGTAGCATCATTTGAAGTTCTGCTACGTCCCCCCCAAAGTTACTTACAACCTGGTTCCAAAATTCTGATGCACCACCCACACACATATCTGCCCCCGCCCCCCAAGGCCACATGGGCAACTGGCTTACATTTACAGCTGTTTGCAGCATCCCATGATCATGTCACCAGATTTTACAACATTTTTGCTGAAAACCGGCTCCATTATCATTGTACGTCAAGGACTACCTGTAATGTGTGGAGCAGAACAAAACCGAAGGAAGTGTGGAGTTCTCTAAAGGATGCTTTTCCATAATATCAGAGCTTAACATCAATTGTATTTTAAATCCTCCTGGCACCTTTTAATATGCTCATCCATTGGGATTCTTGCTCTTACCTCAAGTTAATTAAACCAGTAAACAGAATTACCTCATTATCAGGGGAAAACTGCATGAAAACTAGAGCTGGAACAGATGTGAGAAACACATTATAAATAAGTGAGCTCACATTTAAATATGTTTAATTCCAAACCCCTGTGCCAGTCTCTTAATAATAAAATTGATTTCCTGGGAGTTAAAGTCCACGGGTCTTAAAATAACCTGAACAACATGGTTGCTTATTGCATAGAGTTTTCATCGTATTGTTTTGAATTTTAGGGCAATGCATCTTTTGTGGTCATTGACCATAAATATTCCGTATGAGCTGCAGTGGCACAGTGGTTAGAGTGCAGTACTGCAGGCTACTTCTGCCTGCCTGCCTGCCGGCTGCCTGCCATCTGGCAGTTCAAATCTCACCAGGCTCAAGGTTGACTCAGCCTTCCATCCTTCCGAGGTGGGTAAAATGAGGAACCAGATTGTTGGGGGCAATAGTCTGACTCTGTAAACCGCTTAGAGCAGTGGTCACCAACTGGTGGTCCGTGAACCACTGGTGGCCGCGAGAAAACTTTGGTGGTCTGCAGAAAAATTATTTGCATTTTTAATATTGCACTAAATCAGGGGTCCTCATTGCATGTATTCTGGGCCGGATACATGCAATGAACATTTGTGTTGTTGCAGAGAGCCTCCTTCGTCGGGGTCTTTTTGTGAGAGTCGGAGGGGGGCAGAAATTCCAACTTGGGGTCTGCTTCAGCCTCCTGGTGCAGGGCTTTGGGCAAAGGCTGGAGGGAAGTGCCGCTGGTGGCAAAGAGCCGGAGGGCCTTGTTCCAGTGGGACTGTATCATGGCCTGGAACTGGCTGACCATCTCAGCCCACTGAACCTCCAGGCGCCGGTACCTGGCAGGTCTTCCCTCTACTTGGAAAGCCTATGCTCGTAGTCCTCAGTGAGGTGCTTCTGCTGAGCCTCCTTCTCGGTCAGATCCAATTTGAACTGAGCTGTTTTGCCAACTCTTTCTCGTGGTGGCTGCTTGGCTCCAACAACTGCTTCTTGTTGGGGATGTGAGTTGGCTGCGCCCACCCAGTGACATGACCACCTTGCCACACCCACCCAGCTGGTCATTAGACAGATCATGTTAGTGGTCCACGGGATTTAAAATTACGAACTTAGTGGTCCCTGAGGTCCGAAAGGTTGGTGAGAGGGCTATAAAAGCACTGTGAAATGGTATATAAGTACTATTGCTATATTGGAAAGACTTGGCTAACCAGTCTACACCATTAGCACCCTAAGATGTCTTGCTCTGAGCACCACCACTCCCCAGGAGCCCCTTCCCACTCTCAAGTTCCACTCCATGGTGGGCCTGATTGTTGGGAGCAAAAGAGGCAGGGCTTCACCTGGGATGATATGGGAAGAAGAGAAGTCTCTGCTAGGCAATGAAAGAAAGACTGTTGCAGGCAAGGAAGTCAAGAAGGGAAAGCTAATGAGAACAAGCCAAAGGAAATAAAAAAATCTAAGCCAGTGATGTCAGCCTTGGCAACTTTAAGACCTGTGGACTTCCAGAATTCCCCAAGCAGCCATGGGGAATTCTGGGATTTGAAGTCCGCAGGTCTTAAAATTGCCAAGACTGACAACACTGATCTAAGCCCTTTATAATAAAATGTTTGTAGATCATATCATCTTAGCTATGATCTTGGAAAAAAAATAAACCACTTGGGTAATAAAATTGATGAAAAGGGCTGCCAGCTTATTTTAGAATGTTGGTAAATATTTTAGAGCATTGGTAAATAATTCAGGAACAGTTGCAGCTTATGAAAATCTTCCCATACTCTTACGTAATATCCTTCATCTGGTATCTTCCTTTTAGGAACAGAAGTTTACTGAAAGAAGAGGATCCTGCAATTCTTATAGCAGAAGTTTTAAGAAGGAAATTTGCTTTGAAAGATGAAGATGTAAATATGAAAAAGAACTGACAGTTACGTTCATTTCTTATGTTAGTATGCTTCTTAAGATTTTTCTCTACAGTGGCTGCCTTCCTTGAACATTAAATATCCTTTAGGGGTTAGGCTTCCTGTGTGCTTTTGTGCAAAAGGAACACACTAAGTGAGAGAAACTGACATTTTGCTGGTTTTTTCCACACAGCCAAACGATAGAACTTTTTTTTAAAAGGTAAAACTTTTCCACATTGACGCAGTCAATACAGAGTCTTTTAAAGTTGGAATTGCCAGACAGTGATGCTTTTCATTTAAAAAAGGAATTCATGTTATATTCTTGCTGCAGATCTGAAGCCTGTGAATGCTTAAACTGTTGAGTCCCACAATTTTGTTTTGTAAAGGTAGATTTCTGAAAAGTTCCTATTTTCTGCAGCCTCTCTCCACAACCAGCATTCAAAACAACTGATGTATAGTTGACTAAAGAGGGAATCAACTGTCTAATCTAAGCATTGAATTTAAAATCTGGTTGTTGATGAGATACACTAAAGCTGTGCAGCACTACAGATTTGAAAGTAGACTTGGAGTCCACCTACGGAGTTGCTGGCACATGTGAGAAGCACACACCTGTGTGTACTCCAAAGTATCTTTACCCCTTTGAATTCAGGCTGCTACCCAGTCTTGTAACTCAGCTCTGTAAAGCTAAAATTCCTCTTTTTCATTTGTTGAGACAGAAAACAAACAACCTGCAGTGCCTCTACTCTTTGCTTTAAGCTCAGGGGCCAGCAGGTTAAATTATCACACAAATGGAAGAATAGCACACGGTCAAGTTTCTAGTGGGAGGGCTGCAAAACAGGGTGGATTTGATTTAAATCGAGTTGATTTAAATCACAATTTAAATCATGATTTAAATCACTAGTAAAAAGGCTTGATTTAAATCATAATTTTTAAAGAGCAACTGTCATCTCTGCTACTCCTTTGACCCACTGTTGACTCACCGATAGTCCCAGTGTTGCAGAATATACAGCCTCATGCTGAATAAACTAAATTATTTATATATCTTAAATAGAAAACTATCTTACGATAGATTTTTACCCCAAGTTTTTTATTAAAATAAATTCGATAAAAATAAAAAAAATCCGATTTAAATTTAAAAAATCTGATTTTTTTGATTTTTTTAAAAAAAATCATTGATTTTTATCCACCCTGCTGCAAAATAACCCGTGAATTTGATAAGATACTTTAGCACTGGTGGGGATGGCTGGCGCAATCCAAGAATGGCTTGGTCTGTTTGTGCTGGCATTGGAGAATAAAACCCTACTATGAAGACCAGCTTTGCAAAGTTTTGGTCCATGCAGAGCACTTTTTTCCCCCTCATAGGGTTTTGGGACAGCTGCTTTAACGATGTTTGCAGTTTATCTTCATGTGCATCTACAAACATCTCTAGCGAAGCATCTGTGACCCAAGAACCCTCAAAGCAGCTCCTCAGTGCCCCCCCCCCCAAGAATTTGCAAAATAACTCCTTGGGCTCCTTGGTGTAGCATCAGGCCATGGCATTTTTAAAGCCATTGGAAGGTTTTTTTTTCTAGGGCTTGTCTGCATGTTTAAAAATATGACCAACTAATAACTTTTCAGAACCTCCTGGCAATTTGTAGAAGGGCAAAAGTGTGGAAAAGTTTTTGCAGTATATTTTAACAGCCTTTTGAGCACTGGCTGGTCCTTTTGTCAGCAGCGATTGTAGCATGATAGTTTGTGATGCTGCCACTGTTATCTAGGGGAACCACGATGGTTTAAATCACTAACTTCAACCCTCAGGGAATTTATAACACTCTTTTCCCATGGCGCACAAGTAAGTTTCCACTTTTTACCCCTTTTTTTGTCACTGTTAATATGAATATTCTATTGGGTTATTTAAAGATACTGTAAAGCCAGATGTAGACAACCTGATGCTTTCCAGTCAGTTTGGGCTACAATTCCCAAAAGCACTTGCCATTAGCCTGAGGTTCAGGCTGATTGGCATTTAAATCCAAAGCCTCTGAAGAGCATCAGGTTCTCATTGCGGCAGAACCAACTGCGAGTCCTGTTCATACTCATTGATTGGGGTTCTTTGTAAATATACAAACTGGTCAGGGGTGGGTTCTACTTACCTTTACTACCGGTTTGCAATGGGATCGCGCGTGTTCGCTTCGCTTGTGCACGGGCCTTGCTTGCGCAGATCACTTCAGATGATGTCAGGGTCAGTGGGCGGAGCCTCCCATCGGTTTTACTACCGGTTCTATAGAACCGGTCCGAACCGGGGGCACCCACCACTGAAACTGGTGTTCTAGTCTTAAAGATAGCCTAAAGGGACACGAGAGAAGTAAACCTATGTTGGCAGGCTGGATCTTGCTGAAGCTGCATTGGGGTCAGGTTCACTAGCTATGCAGCTTGGCAGATCTGCTATTTTTTTAAAAAAAAACAAAAGACACCACCACTCGCCCTCCATTTTGAAGCAGCAAGGACTGGTCAGCAATACCCACTTTTAAGTGGTGCTGTGGCTGATGGGTCTAGCTTGAACCCATCTTAGCCGACCTTTAAGCTACCTGAACAAAAGCTAGTCGAATCTCATCTTGTGGAACAATTCTAGAGCAGCCTGACCGTCTTTCTAGAACACCAGGATTCAGATTGCATTCCTCGGTTTCTTTTATTAGCTCACACGCCGAAGAAAGCATGTTGAACAAAACAGGTTAGGTATGCGACACACAGCCACAGGCAAAATACAAAGGGCCCCTTTAAGCCAAGTTTGTTTTGTAAGGAGGCACCCGAGCCCGGTTATCTCACAGAGCAATTATGATTTTAGTGTTTAATGACTTTATTGCCTTCCGAATCCTCTGTGAATAGCAAGTCGTAACATGACTTTTCACTACGTTCTGTCAGAGGAGAAAGGCGCCTGCCCAGAGACCCAGGGGGGCTTCTGTCTCCAGCCCAACCATCCCTAAAGCAGCTCTTATTATTGAAGGCGCTTCTTACGGGGGTCCTTTTGCTCCACCAGAGCTCCTTTGGCAAGGACGGCTTGCTTCCTTCTCCTCCAAAGCAGTGCAAAATTACTCTGCAGCCCTCGGAGTCCTGTGTGAAGAGCCGCTGAGTTGGAGCTAGGGAGCTGTTCTCATAGCTAGATTCATAACAGAATCCAGTTCGGTTGAAATCCAAATGTGCTGCTTCTGATAGGTTTTCTTCCAGTTCAGGATCCATATTTTCAGAGTCCGAGTCGTCCACAAAAGTTGCGCCCACCCAAGAGGAAGGGAGTCCGCGCCGTTTCCCTGCATCCGCTCTTTGGTTCGGAATTATTTTAAAACTCGGGCTTCTCTGAGAAAACAAAGCGGGGCTCTCTTCTCTTCGCCAGCCATCGTTTTTCTCTTTCAGAGGGGACACCGGAGCCACCTGCTGCTGAAGCCCCCCCTTTTCTTCCAGATGCCGAATGAGATCTGTAGTTAGAAAAGCCTCCCCCCCTTCTGTTACGGGGTCTTCCTCCTGAGCAACAGGGGGGGTGCCGGTGTGGCTCTGGGCCCGAGCGGGGAGAGTATTGCAAAGGAAAGGACCCAAGACCTTCGTTGCCTTGGCAGGTTGTCTTTGGCAGTCTGGCAGGCTTGATGGTTGAAGGACAGAAGCCCAGGCCCTGGTCCTCTTCCCTCTAAGCAATTCAGAGTCTTTTAGATTGACAACGTTGTTTGATGCGGAGGTCATGAACTGCTGGTTTGGATCTGTGGGTTTTTCCCCTGCCAAAAACAATGGAATCCGAATCAGCCAGAGGTCAAATACACAGCCTTTATATAGCCTAGCAGTCTAGGGAAATAGCAGGTGCACCTCTCTTACTTCAAGAGCCAGATACATGAGGGGGGGGGGGGGGAATGCTATCAATCCAAAATCCTATTCTGGATCCTATGCTCCGTCTCTCAAGAGTCTACCTGACTCTAAGAGACCGGATGTTCTCCTTGCAAGACAGATGGAGGAGACCCTGTCTCCCCGTTTGATTTACTATAGTCCTCAGAAGCTTTGCCAGGACAGGGACTTAGGCAGAACCAAAACTTGTCTAGGAGGGAAGATCGTTTAATTCAGGAAAAAAGTGTGCCTTAGCCTCTGTGTTTAAAAGAAAAAGATTGGGGGATGCGTTTGTTGTTGCAAAAAAAACCTGACTGGCTAACCAGCGAAACAAATAATACAAATACCGACCAGGCTCTTGTTGTAACTAGTGCTACGCCTGAATGATCAACATGAAGAGCCTTGATAGCACAGTGGTCTAAGCACCCTGTTATTAACACAGCTGCCTGCAATTACTGCTGGTTCGAATCTCTCCAAGGCTCAAGGTTGACTCAGCCTTCCATCCTTTCTAAGGTAGGTAAATTGAGGACCCAGTTTGTGGGGGCAATAAGTTGACTTTGTATAAATATACAAAAGGATGAAGGCTATTGCTTAGCGCATTGTAAGCCGCCCTGAGTCTCCGGAGAAGGGCGGCATATAAATCAAATTAAAAAAAAAACAACATGTCTTTCTTACTAGGCCTCAATTATTCCCTCTCTTGCTCTTCTGTGGAATTGAAAGAAGCAACCAACCAACCAAGAACTGTTATCTAAAGAAAAGACTTCGGGAAAACAAAATACCTTCAAATGTTGCTGCTTTCCTCAATTACCTTTTCCCCAGTTTTTGAAGTTGTGAAGAATAAGTAGTGGAACAGGAGTCGTTACACAATCCTCCATACCTTTTAGTAGTATTAACGCAGCGGAGAGGCAAAAGTTTTTTGGATGACATTGTATGTTTTGTATGTCTTTGCAGTGAAGAGTGCGATGGAATAGCAAATAATAAATCCTATTATATAGAGCTCGGCATGTGCGTGTTATTTGAACTTACTACTTACTTGCTATCTAGCCTTGAAAAGGTGCAATGACTGTAGCTGCTAAAATATCGGATGAACAAGCTGACCACTAGATGGCACTAAAAAGTTTACATTTGTTTATCTTTTTGCTGCCATCTAGTGGTGGGGCTTTTTGCAATCCTGAGGTGGTAGTTGAAGAGCTTCCATTTTCACAATGGTTATTATCCAAGAAAGTTCATAAGCCTCTCTCCACTTTTCAAAAGCAGACCGCAGCATTTCTCTAATAACGGGGAGATGGAGGAGTGGAGGTGGTGTTTGAGTGAGTGGCTGAAATATAGCTTCTGACTTTGTTTAGGGCCACAGGAAACCATTACATGATAGTAAATGGATAATGGTTGAAATTTTCAGGAGTTAATGATGAGAATATAATTTCCTGCCAGGACAAAGACTCTGGTGGCAGGCAAACCCTTTCAATTGCCACCTTTAAACTCCAAAACATTTCCACATCCCACTGGAAATGTGGCCAATAGCTTCCGAGTGTCAGCAAAGCTACAGCCTGCATCCCCGTCTACCTGCTATTTGGATAACAGACCAAGAACCAGTTCATCCTCCACAACTGGCAACTCTCCTAAATTAAGGTACTGCAGAGGCATTTCTGGCAGGGTTGATGACAGTTCGCCAACTTCCTGCAGCCAACTCGCCACGGGACAAGAGTTACATTAATATCAAAAGAAATTGAATAGGATCATTAAAGAAAGGACAGAATGAAAGGTGAATGACCAAAAAGAAATTAAAGTATTTATTTTAAATAATTGAATTGTTAAATTGTCCGTGTCGAGATGACTGTAGAGTTGGCTAGGGCAGGTGGTCCCATTCAGCTTCTGTCAAGGGAGAGGCCCCAAAGAATAAGCCGCCACCCCCACCCACCCACCCCGGCATTAATGGGGAGATTAAACCTGGGTGGGTGGGAGTACTACATTTCCCAGAGACCTATCACTCCCATTTCTGCCTCATTTTAGCAGGAATCCAGAAGTTGCCTGCTGCATTTGTGACATTGTTGGAGCAGCATGTAAAGAAATGGAATTTCTACCAGCTTAGATAGCATGTACTAAATCCGATTTAGTACAAATTATAACGGAGAGTTTACATTGTGCTAAGCCACTGTTCCTTAGTGGCCTTATGCCAGAATTTGACAGACTAGATGATGGCTTAGCACACCCTGTAACTCAACACTGCAGAGAGAGGATGGCCATGTTCTCCAGTTCCCTTTGGGATGATTGGTGTGTAGCCTTCATTACATTCATACACAAGCATAAACTTGGATGAGAAATATTTATTTCAGTTAAGCCTAAAGTATTTTTGACTCATTCTTTCAAAGCCTAACTCTGAACAATTTCATACGTGTAAGGTCTCGTCTCTTCCCCCAGCAACAAAATAAAGCACATGGTGGATTTCTTTACTGGCGGATTACAGAGGGAGAAATCTTGTGTTTTGAGATCCCTCATTTTACCCAACATAGTTACAAACCTACACGCTGCACTTACACAACATGGTACGCTTGATTTGTCTATTGTGGCTTAGAAAAGGACTGGAGCCATTTGGTCTGTAGATGTTACAGTGCAGTGTGCATAACGAATCAAATTGGTTATTATTTCTGTGAAGACAATTCTCTTCCCGTGTCATGAATAGCTTACAATTGTTCCCACTTTGGGGGGGGGGGGGGGAATCAGACTGTACCTGCTTTCTGAGCAGTGAAGAAAGTAGAAATGGTGGTTTGTTTAGTGCATGGATGAGGCGGTCCAATTATTGCAGCAGGACGGGAGTCCTGGCCCAGGAGAGTTAAGGCTGACTTAGTGGCAACATTCTAGATGGAACAAAACACAGAATTAAGAGCAACTGTCCTCATGCATTACTATTAGCATATTGCATACACTAGTTAATCCCAAACCCTACAGTAGTGGCCAAAATTATGGAAACCTTTTGGGAAAAGTGTATTTTTGAGGTTTGATGGCTAATAACACTATTTCTTTTTTGGAGTTTCAAGATAATCCTATTCCACTGCTGGAATGGCCTGGGAATAGCCCAGACTTTAACCCAATTGAAAATCTATGGAGCCGACTCAAGAAACTGGTTAGTCAGAAGCGACCCAGCAATAAAACCCAGTTAATAGAAACAATTATTCAATCTTGGTTTCACATTATAACAACTGCAGAACTAAAAGACTTGGTTCACTCCATGGGAAGACCTCGTAAGGCCATAATTCATGCTAAAGGTTACCCAACTAAGTATTAACTGACATGGTGATAATTTTTGTATATCTTGTTTTTTAAACGTGTTTCACTTTTCTTCTTTATCCTGTAACTGCTATTCTAATAGCAAATCATAAAAGTTATTGCATTATATCCTTATATTTCCACTGATATATAATTTTATGGTACTACTCCAAAAAAAGTGGTGTTATTAGCTAGTTTTAATAAATACACTTTTCCCAAAAGGTTTCAACAATTTTGGCCACTACTTTAAATGAATAATGATATAAAACCAATTTGAACAGTATCTGCAAGCAGAAACTGCAACAAATAATCATAGCGCACGGGTGTCAAACTTGCCATGTCACATGACATATCGCAATGCCGTGTGACGTGACATACCCTTCATTGAGCCGGGGTGGGCGTGGCCTGCACATGCCACATCTAGTTTGACACCCGTCATAGTGTGATTTCCTCTATTGACAGAAAACCTTCCTGGCAATCATAGCTTCTTTTTGAAAAATGCCATCACACTATGACTAACTTGGGTTTGCACAGCATGTTAAACCAAAGGAACCTTCCTCCCACCATGGTTTTGCAATGTGTGACCAGTAATTAAAATAACCTGATGTTTTTTCAACTGCAGGTAATCCTCGGGTTACGATCGTCATGGAGCCTGCCTACCACGGTGGTGGTCATGACGGTCGTAAACCAAGTCAGTCACGTGACTGATCTAATTTTACCCCCTTGTTTTGCAGCATTTGTTAAACAAATCACCACGGTTGTTAAGGAAACCAGTGGTTTGCTATAAGCATGGTTTTGCTGAAAAGAATTGCCAGATTTCAGCAAAACTGCGATAATATGTAGTCACATGACCATGGAATGCTGCCAAGAGCCATAAGTGCAGCCTGGCCAATGAACATTTGAAGTGCAGTCATGTGACCACAGCCCCCTCCCTCTCTCCCTCCCCCCAACCATCATAACTTCAAATGTGGGTCATAAGTATCCCCCAGGTAGGTCCATCATAATTTCAAATGGTTGCTAAGCAACCAATCTCAAATCAAGGGACTACCTGTATGGCATCATAATACTGGTACTTAATATTATTGTTATATGTGACTTTAAGATATTTTTCCAGAGATTCTAAAAGGTCATTCTCTGCAAAATCAAACTAAGGTAAGATTAATAATATGTCTGCTCTAGAGCTGCTTATGGACTTCCTAGGTGTTTGCCAACCTGTTCATCTCCTCAGACTTCCTGTTCGATACAGTATTCCTGAGTTGATACTGGCTAAGCTCTTACGTCCTAAATCATGATTAGCTTAAATAACCATCATTGACAAAATCACAATGGTCTGGTTTCCTATTCAATGTATGGTAAATATAAATCACAATATGCAAACCCCAATCAGGAAAGTTCATCCAATACATTTAACCCCAAAATAAGCAAGCCATGATGGCTTAGCTTGCTGTAGGAACCAGGCCACAAAGGGCTCCACTATCTGAAAGCCTGGAAGGATGATAAATTTCAGATTACCTGCACAATGAAATAATGTGTGTTCTTTTTGCTGTTCAGCTTTAACAATGCATGAAATAAACTATCTTAGTACATTAGAGCCAGTTTGGCCTAGTTTGGTAGTTAAAACACCAGGCTAAAAACCAGGAGGCTGTGAGTTCTAGTTCCTCCTTAGGCATAAAAGCCAGCTGGGTGATTTGGAGCCAATCATCAAAAAATCAAGAACCTTCTACTCCTGCCTTAGAAATGAAAGCAGGCTTGTTGCCTTTGGCCTCAGTCCAACACACCTCACAGAGTTATTGTAGGGAAAATTGTAGGAGCCTGAGTGGCGCAGCAGACTAATGCTACTGTTAAAGGTAGTATTTAGCTTCCAGTTGTCTGCAATTACTGCGAGTTCAATTCTCACCAGGCTCAAGGTTGACTCAGCCTTCCATCCTTTCTAAGGTAGATAAAATGACGACCCGGTTTCGTGGGGGCAATAAGCTGACTTTGTATAAAATATACAAACGTATGAAGGCTATTGCTTAATGCATTGTAAGCCGCCCTGAGTCTCCGGAGAAGGGCGGCATATAAATAAATAAATAAATAAAAAACAGGAAGAGGGAGAAGTATTGTATATATTCACCACCTGGAATTATTTATAAAAAAATAATAAAGGTGGAATATCAATAAATTACCATCACTTTGCGTCTTTTGAGTGCTGAAGGATCCAGCCAGACGTCACAAGAGTCCTGCTGCTTTCCGACAGCGCTTCTGCCTTTCCCCTTCATTTTCTGCCTTCGGATTACATGAAACATCCTTCAGCATGAAAACAAAGAGAAGATGCAAATCAGGGAACTCCTCAAAATGCATCCTTAAAAGTATCGAAGCTTGGAAGGATGTTTGTGAAACAAAAACCAGAGTGCAAAATCGAAGAACCCCAACTGACTGACATTTGTAATGCTGAAATGTACTAACCAAGAATACTAACCAATTTGTAATTGCAACTTCCTCGTAGGCTTTGAGTGAGACTCCAAGTTAAGGTTACCTTTGCACAACTTTGTTACCAAATCACTTTGCCAACAAATTAACTCACTCCCTTGCACATACTGTAAACCCAACCATAAAGTAATCGAGACTGACTGGATTTGCACACACACACAAAATTAAATATCATAAAACTAAAGGTTTGCTCAACCTTGACAACTTTAAGGTGTGTGGACTTCAATTCCCAGAATTTCCCAACCAGCCATACTGTGATTGTAAAATTGTAATTCTTAATTCTTCTTAAAATAGGATAGAAAGGCTCATGGAAAGAAACTCCAGGCATTCAAACAACTAAAACCTCCCTTATGCTCAGCTCCATTCCAAACAACAATACTGACAATAGTTTTCCTGGCAGCAATATAGCATGTTCTACCTTCCTCATTTTTCAACTCCCATAAATATTCCACAGCCCCGGAATCTCCTGGTGGTCTCCCACCCAAACATCAACCAGGCCCAACACTGCTCAGCTTTGGACTGACTTTGCCCAAAGCAAGCCTGCTCGCACCTGTTTATTATATACTGCTCAAAAAAATAAAGGGAACACAAGCAGAAGACATGCGAGATCTGAATGAATGAAACAGCCTTATTAAATACTTTGTTCGTTACATACAGTAGTTTTGTGTTCCCTTTAGTTGTTTGAGCAGTGTATAAACTACTGTATGTAACGAACAAAGTATTTAATAAGGCTGTTTCATTCATTCAGATCTCGCATGTCTTCTGCTTGTGTTCCCTTTATTTTTTTGAGCAGTGTACATATACCCCACATCAGGAAAGGAGAGGCAGGCTGCATCCCGGTTTTACGAGGAGTCTCCACAACACAAGTCCCAAACTACTAGGTACTAGGTGGCTCAGGGGCTTAAGACACTGAGAGGTTGTCGATCAGAAAGGTCGGCAGTTCGGCGGTTCGAATCCCTAGTCCAGGTCTCCTGCGTGAGCAGGGGGTTGGACTAGATGACCTCCAAGGTCCCTTCCAACTCACTGCTACTGCTCCCAGGAATTTCCCTCCTAATGTGCTATGAACGCGCCTCCCCTTCCAAAGGGACCTACGGGGTTGGATCGGGAACCCGCCGTCGCGTTCTCAGCCCCACCTGGTCCGAAGTGCACCTCCACGCCTACTCCTAGGAGTAGTCCCTTACAACCCTTATTAAGGTAGTAGTGCTCTGCATGAAACGAAGGGCTTGCGGGCTTAGCTGCCTCTTACCAGCCTCCTCTTCCTCCAGGCAGGGTGGAACAGGCTCCGGCTCTCCAGCTGCAGGAACTCTTCCAAGAGGCTTCCGGACTCCAGTTTCGTATTTCCCGCCACTCTGGCCCCGCCCACCCCGGTTAGGAACCGCCCAATGGCAGAAGCAAGCGCCAGTTCACCACGCCCCCCTCCCCGTCGTGCCTTTTGGGGGGCGGAGCCCGGCCTGGAGAAAGAACCAGTTCCCGCTTGCGCCTGCGCAGCTTCCAAAGCTTGCAAAAGGGGCAGTTGCGCTGTTGTTGTGTGTCAGCAACGGATGGATCCTGCGCAGGAGACCGGAGGTTTGGCACCTGGCTGCCTTGCAGCTCCGTTGCAGCTGTCGCGGCGTCCGATGCAAAACAACAACAATCCCGCAGAGCCGTCCGCCCTGCATGAAATCAGACCAAATCATCCCCGAAAGCATTTACACGTGTACGGCGGGTCGTCAGTCTGGGAATGTTCGGAGAACCGGCAAATACCACCGCTGGCTGGCCCCCGAGTGGGGAGGGAATGGGGATTTTGCAATATCCTTTCCCCAGGAGTGGGGAGGGAATGGGGATTTTGCAATATCCTTTCCCCAGGAGTGGGGAGGGAATGGGGATTTTGCAGTATCCTTTCCCCAGGAGTGGGGAGGGAATGGGGATTTTGCAGTATCCTTCCCTCTGGAGTGGGGAGGGAATGGGGATTTTGCAATATTCTTCCCCCAGGAATGGGGATTTTGCAATATCCTTCCCCCAGGAGTGGGGAGGGAATGGGGATTTTGCAGTATCCTTTCCCCAGGAGTGGGAGGGAATGGGGATTTTGCAGTATCCTTTCCCCAGGAGTGGGGAGGGAATGGGGATTTTGCAATATCCTTCCCCCAGGAGTGGGGAGGGAATGGGGATTTTGCAATATCTTTCCCTCTGGAGTAGGGAGGGAATGGGGATTTTGCAATATCCTTCCCCCAGGAGTGGGGAGGGAATGGGGATTTTGCAGTATCCTTTCCCCAGGAGTGGGGAGGGAATGGGGATTTTGCAGTATCCTTTCCCCAGGAGTGGGGAGGGAATGGGGATTTTGCAATATCCTTCCCCCAGGAGTGGGGAGGGAATGGGGATTTTGCAATATCTTTCCCTCTGGAGTAGGGAGGGAATGGGGATTTTGCAATATCCTTCCCTTGGAGTGGGGAGGGAATGGAGAATTTGCAGTATCCTTCCCCTGCCACACCCACTAAGCCATGCCCTCCAAGCCGCGCCCACAGAACCGGTAGTAAAAAAAATTGGATTTCCCCACTGGTTGGCTCCCCCAGTCCCTGTTCTTCACACGGGGTGGCTGGGTTCACACGAGATGCTGAGCTGCAGGTGTAGCGGCTGTCCAAGAGGGTAACTCAGGACCTAGTTCTGACGACAGGGTGTTTTGAGCTGCGGTTCAGATTCGAGGAAATGTCTGAAGAGATTCTCAGTCATCCAGGTTAGGGTTGTTGTCCCAAAGGAGCTTTTTTCAGGAGGCAACTGGACTTCCTTGTTTTTTTTTCTTCTGAAGACGTTTCGCTTCTCATCCCAAGAAGCTTCTTCAGCTCTGATAGGATAGTGGGGAATGGAAGGATTAATATTCCTTGCAGACAGCTGGTCATTGGCCTCCTTTTACTCCAAGTGGCCTCAGTGACTCTCTAAGAGGATGCCAAGAGAGGCAGAGAATAGATGGGGGCGGGGCCAGTCAGAGGTGGTATTGCTGGTTTTCCGAACTACTCAAAATTTCTGCTACTGGTTCTTCAGAACTGGTCAAAACCTGCTGAAACCCACCTCTGGTATGCACCAAGACAAATTCCTTGTGCGTCCAATCACACTTGGCCAATAAAGAATTCTATCTATCTCTTTTTCCTATCTACCGATCTATCTACCTACTTACCTACCTACCTACCTATCTATCATCTATCTATCTCTTCTACCTACCTACCTATCTCTTCTACCTACCGACCTATCTATTTCTTCTACCTACCTACCTACCTACCTACCTACCTATCTATCTATCTATCTATCTATCTCTTCTACCTACCAACC
Source organism: Pantherophis guttatus (assembly GCF_059756535.1). NCBI lineage: Eukaryota > Metazoa > Chordata > Lepidosauria > Squamata > Colubridae > Pantherophis > Pantherophis guttatus. Next base: position 17,895,171 of record NC_142072.1, on the reverse strand, counting down.
TATCTATCTATCTCTTCTACCTACCTACCTACCTATCTATCTCTTCTACCTATCTATCTATCTATCTATCTATCTATCTATCTATCTATCTCTTCTACCTACCTACCTATCTATCTCTTCTACCTACCTACCTATCTACCTATCTATCTATCTATCTATCTATCTATCTCTTCTACCTACCGACCTACCTACCTATCTATCTATCTATCTATCTCTTCTACCCACCTACCTACCTACCTACCTACCTATCTATCTATCTATCTCTTCTACCTACCGACCTACCTATCTATCTATCTATCTCTTCTACCTACCGACCTATCTATCTCTTCTACCTACCTACCTACCTACCTACCTACCTATCTATCTCTTCTACCTACCTACCTACCTATCTATCTATCTATCTATCTATCTATCTATCTATCTATCTATCTATCTATCTATCTATCTCTTCTACCTACCTACCTACCTATCTATCTCTTCTACCTACCTACCTATCTATCTATCTCTTCTACCTACCAACCTACCTACCTACCTACCTATCTATGTATCTCTTCTACCTACCTACCTACCTATCTCTTCTACCTACCTACCTACCTACCTACCTATCTATCTATCTATCTATCTATCTATCTATCTATCTATCTATCTCTTCTACCTACCTACCTACCTATCTATCTCTTCTACCTACCTATCTATCTATCTATCTATCTCTTCTACCTACCGACCTATCTATCTCTTCTACCTACCTACCTACCTACCTACCTATCTCTTCTACCTACCGACCTGTCTGTCTGTCTGTCTGTCTGTCTGTCTGTCTATCTATCTATCTATCTATCTATCTATCTATCTATCTATCTATCTATCTATCTATCTATCTATCTATCTCTTCTACCTACCTACCTACCTACCGATCTATCTATCTATCTATCTATCTATCTATCTATCTATCTATTTATCTATCTATCTATCTATCTATCTATCTTTGCTTGGGGGTGGATGAAATAAACAGGACTTACTTTTCTTTATCATCCCTAAGATTTATGCAAAAAAAAAAAACCCGACCCCGAATGAATATTGGTCTTCCTTTCATCCTTCAGCCCCTGTCCCCCTCCCCTTCTTGTGCCTTCCATTTTTTTTTCTGAGCAGACGGGCAAATTTCCAGGAAAGGCTGGGTTGCAGCCAAGGTCTGTAAAGAATACTACTATCTAATATGAGGACTGCAATAATTTTGACGATTACACAATGGCAGCGAACAGAGATTTCAAGCTGAGTGAAGCTGTCCAGGGCATCACCCAGATAGAACAGTGTTCCTCAACCTTGGCGACTTGAAGCTGTGTTGAACTTCAACTCCCAGAATTCCCTAGCCACGTGGCTGGGGAATTCTGGGAGTTGAAGTCCAACACAGCTTCAAGTCGCCAAGGTTGAGGAACACTGAGATATAGTGAGCTATCTAAGGGTAGCCCTGTGACCTTGTAAGGCTCAGAAGGACAGTATTCTGGTAAATAAAGCTGAGTCTGGAGTTGGCTTTGAAGTAGATCAGATTCAGTACAGGTCATTGAAATTTGGATTTTAAGAGATAAAGGGGGAGCAGGGAGCCTGGCTGCCATTGAAGGGAATCTGGAAGGACACGTTCAGTCCATGGGGGCCCACTGCTCTGTAAGAAAAAAGGGGAAGATCAAAGCAAAGCAGAACATCCAAGACTCCCTTCCCACCCTTTGACCAGCTGTGGGCGTAGGAGGCATCTGCTCCCTTTCTTCTATGCAAGGGAAGAATGCGTTGAATTTCTGGGGTGTGTCTGTGTGTTTTTGCATTTTCTTCCCACAAACTAAACAACCGTTTGTCCCAAGGGTGCTTTTTTTCAAGAGGCAACTGGACTTTCTGGTTTTTCTTTGAAGACATTTAGCTTCTCATCCAAGAAGCTTCTTTATCTCTCTGAAGAAGAGCTGAGGAAGCTTCTTGGATGAGAAGCGAAATGCCTTCAAAGCAAAATCAGACAGTCCAGTTGCCTTTTGAAAAAAGCACCTTTGGGACAACCATGACTTGGATGACTGAGAATCTCCATAAACATTTAAACAAAGATGTCTCTCTCTCTCTTCCATTCTCTCTCTCTCTCTCTCTCTCTCTCTCTGTGTGTGTGTGTGTGTGTGTGTGTATGTGTCTCTGTCTCTGTTTCTATCTCTCTGTATCTCTCGGTGTCTGTCTCTCTCTCTCTGCCTCTCTCTGTCTCTGTCTCTCTCTCTCTGTCTCGGTGTCTGTCTCTCTCTGTCTCTCTCTCTCTCTCTCTGTCTCTCTTCTCTGTGTCTGTCTCTGTGTTTGTGTGTGTGTGTGTGTGTATGTGTGTGTATGTGTCTCTGTCTCTGTTTCTCTCTATCTCTCTGTATCTCTCGGTGTCTGTCTCTCTCTCTGCCTGTCTCTGTCTCTGTCTCGGTGTCTGTCTCTCTCTGTCTCTCTCTCTCTCTGTCTGTCTCTCTCTGTGTCTGTCTCTCTCTCTCTCTGTGTCTGTCTCTCTCTCTCTCTCTCTCTGTGTATGTGTCTCTGTCTCTGTTTCTCTCTATCTCTCTGTATCTCTCGGTGTCTGTCTCTCTCTCTGCCTGTCTCTGTCTCTCTCTCTCTGTCTCGGTGTCTGTCTCTCTCTGTGTCTGTCTCTCTCTCTGCCTCTGTCTCTCTCTCTCTCTGTCTCTCTCTCTCTCTGTCTGTCTCTCTCTCTCTGTGTGTCTGTCTCTCTCTCTCTGTGTGTGTCTGCCTGTCTGTGTCTGTCTGTCTGTCTCTCTCTCTCTGTGTGTGTGTGTGTGTGTGTGTGTGTGTGTGTGTGAGAAGGTCCAATCAGGAAGGGTGCCAGATGTCTGTGCAGGAGAAGATGAACATAGTCAAGATGAATGCAAGATGCATGCAGAAAGGGCGGGTCTTCAATTGCCTGGGTGTGGCCACCATCTTGACATTTTGGACTCCTTTCAACCACACCTGATGTCTGCATATTTTTGACACCTCAGGTTCCTGTTTTTGTTTTCCTGCCTTGTTGTTTCTGAGTGTCAATTCGTGTCCTGGGAAGCCCGAAAAAGATGGGTCCATTAGGTATGCACGGAGTGACCTAAAATGTTGCTGCCTCACCCTTTGGTGGATTTTTTTTCCTGTATTTTTCCTCTCTGCATCCCCACCCAGAGTTGAGAACAATTAATCAAAGGAACATCTGACCTCCCAGAGTTGTTGCTCCATCGCTGGAAGTTTTTAAGAAATGATTTGTCCAGGATAGAATAACAACTCCTGCCTTAGGCAAGGGGTTGGACTAGAAGACCTTCAAAGCCCCTTCTGGCCCTATGATTCTAAACTTAAGTCTTTCTTTTCCTTTTCAGAAGGAATTATTTTGGAGGATTATTCTACCGACTGGCAGAGTTTCATCATCTTTACATAATTTCTTGAGTTCAAAAGAATTAAGACTCTTACCATTACTGTAGAGATCATTTGGGGGGGGAAACATTTTTAGATATCCCAGAATTTATGCTTACCGCAAACCTAAAATTTGGCTTTAAATCTTTCTTTTCCTTTTTTCCTGCCAGCTCCAAAGAATCAAAGGATCGATCTTTACAAGATCTCCTTTGTACGCTGTAAAATTTTGCAAAGATCAGGAATATTTTCTACTTTCTTGCCGCTTACAACTTTTTCAGGAAGAAAATTTCTTTCCTTGTTGTTTTCTTCTTCTTCTTCGCTTCGCCAAAGTTGCCGAGTGAATCTGAGTGATCTAATTCTGTTGGTATTTCACTAAAGTTTAACTACTGTATACAGTTGTTTGCTACAGAGGACACGCCGTGACCTTTTATTAATGCAGATAATTTGGCTTTGAATCCTCTGCTTGTATTCACTCCCAGGCCAAGATAAACAGAGGTGGCTCAGGGACAGAAGCTTTGCTAAGGGGGCAGCAGGGCAAAATAGACCCCAAAAAGAAAGTTGTTGCTGTGCTGATTGAGTTACATGTATTATAGGCTTCCCAGACTTCAATTATGGCCAAAAAAGAATCTTATTTCCAGTGGGGAGAAAGTACAGGTAGTCCTCGACTTATGACCACAACCGAAACCTAAATTTATGTTGCTAAGTGAGAAATTTGTTCAGTGAGCTGTGCCCCATCTTATGATTTTCTTTCTTACCACTTTTGTTAAGTGAATCACTGCAGTTGTTAAATTAGTAACACCGTTGTTAAATGAATCTGGCTTTCCCATTGCCTTTGCTCGGCAGAAAGTCGCAAAAGGTAGCCTTTTTTACTACGGGTTTCAGTAGCCTACTGAACCGGTAGCCTTTTTTACTACGGGTTTCAGTAGCCTACTGAACCGGTAGCCTTTTTTACTACGGGTTTCAGTAGCCTACTGAACCGGTAGCCTTTTTTACTACCGGTTCGCCTGAACCAGTAGTTTTTATCACTACCAGTTTGCCTGAACCGGAGTGAACCAATAGCATTTCACCCCTGCGTTGCAGTGTCCCCAAGGTCATGTGATCCTCCCCTTTTGCGACCTTCTGATGGGGAAGCCACTTAACAACCCTGTTACTAATTTAACGACCGCAACGATTCACTTAACCATGCTGTGGCAAGACAAGTCATAAAATGGGGGGGGCGCAAAACTCAGTTAACTAATTACTCACTTAGCAACGTAAATGTTGGGCTCAGTTGTGGTCGTAAGCCGAGGACTACCTATATGTGTGAACTAGCTATTGGGAATAAACGATCTGTCCAAGCTCTCCCCTTTCAGGTGGAAGACAGGAGAAGCTCACAGTAATTTATGTGCCCATGATCCCAAAATGCCAGAGGTAAGAGATCACAATAAACCTTCGGTGGCCCAGCATGTGACGCAAACTTTTCTGAACAATGGTGTCGTGTATCCTCCCTGAACAATCCTATTTCTGAAGAAGATGCGAGACCACAAAAAAAAAAAAAAAAAAACACTTCCCCTTATTAACAGAATAAGCCTAACGTGTGAGAAGAGGATCAGACAGGAAAAGAGGACAAAGAAGGGGAGGAGAACTATTTGGCTGTCATTTGATTAGGAACGATTCTGATTTTGCATTTTCCAACCGATCAAACCAATACAAATGCAGCTATTGTTCTCCACTGGTGTTTTTTTCCAGACAATAAAATGTGATCCGTCGACAAAAAAAAAAAAAAAGCAAGCTTGAGAAAAGTCTGTGTGAAAAATTCATAATAGTACAAGTACATTGTTTATGTCTGTCAAATTTAGAGACGGCTCATCTCACAGAGCGAAATGCTGACTTTAACGTATGGAATTGCATTGAATGAGGAGGAGAATGGTTTACGCAGGGGTGGGCTTTAAAAATTTTAGCAAGGGGTTCTCTGCCCGGTTGCTGGGTGGGTGTGGCCATGGTGGGCATGGCCTAGTCGGCCTCCTGTACCATGGTGTGTGTGTGGGGGGTGTTTTTGCCCTCCCCGGGCTCCGGAGGCTTTCCTTGAGCCTCCGGGAGGGCAAAAATGGCCTCCCCAGGCTCCAGAGGCCCTCCTGAACTTCCAGTAGGTCTGTTTTTCGCCCTCCCGGAGCCTCCACGCGCGCCCTGCACTTACCTGTATCCAAAACAGGCTGCATGGGGTCTCCAGGGAGGGGAAGGAAGGGGTGGGCCAGGCCAGCCAGGAGTGGGATTTGGTGGTTCTCCGAAGTGCCCAGAATCTTTGCTAGAGATTCTCACAAACCCCTGTGAACCCCCAACAGCCCACCCCTGGTTTTACCCAGACCGTATGTTAAAGAACGACAATCCATAAGGTCTCTGTCTCGAGACATTGCAGCAAAATAATATATTTTAGTGCAAAGCTACTGGGGAGAGCACAGTTTTTCCAAACAGGTCCAGAGAAATCTGTACAAATGCTCTTGTTTTTTTAATCATCCAGATTGTGGGAAGTTTGCTCCCTCCTTCCATTAATTGTAGTGGCTTGATGCCAAAGTAACCCTCTTCCCTCCTGTTTGTTTTCATTTTAACGGGGAGGCATTTTCAAAAGCTCTGCTGGTGTGGTAGAAGGAAAACGTTCACATCTCATCTTGGTCCTTGGAAAATGTCCGGTTTTTAAATCCTATTATGTGCTCCAGAAGAGGGGTCTCCAAACCTTGGCAACTTTATGACTTGTGGACTTCAACTCCCAGAATTCCTCAGCCAGCGCATGCGGAATTCTGGGAGTTGAAGTCCACAAGTCGTAAAGTTGCCAAGGTTGGAGACCCCTGCTCCAGAACTCTTTGAATTCCCGTTGCTCTTTAATAAGCCAGAACCTCTCTCCTTCCTTCCTTCCTTCCTTCCTTCCTTCCTTCCTTCCTTCCTTCCTTCCTTCCTTCCTTCCTTTCTCTTTCTTCTTTCTTTCTTTCTTTCTTTCTTTCTTTCTTTCTTTCTTTCTTTCTTTCTTTCTTTCTTTCTTTCTTTCTTTCTTTCTTTCTTTCTTTCTTCCCTGAAAAAAGCAGCCATGCAATTTGTATAACTGTCAGGTTTTTTTCCCCTAGTAGAGTTGTTGTGAAACCAGCTTGTTTTGATTTGGTTATGGCTCAATATAACCAGCCAGAAAATGAGTCACTTCAGAAACGAGGGGAAGCTTGGTGAATGATGACAACCAGCATCGGGGAATCTAATGTTTACACAGAAACTTCAGAGCTACTTGCAGCTTTCTAAAACAGCTTGTAAACCAGGCCTTCTGTCAAAGGGATGTCAAATTTTAGTGGAAAGCTTCCTCCGCCCTCAGGAAGAATGTAGTCTGACCTGATTTTTTTTATATTTTTTAAATTTTATGTATTTAAATAATTCATAAGACTGCATTAGCAATTTGGGATTTTCTGCCACATACATCAATAAACATGACAAAAAACTAATTTAAAAAGAAGATATATAACCAATACAGGTAGTCCTTGATTTACAACCATTTAGTTTAGCGACTGGTCCTCATGCGTATGACTGTGGCATCATCCCCACACTTGTGTGATCAAAATTGGGGCGCTTGGCAACTGGCATGTGTCTACCACGCTTGCAGCATCCCTGGGTCGTGTGATGGCCATTTGCAACCTTCCCGAGTCCCTGAATTGTGATCGTGAGGATGCTGTGAAGGTCATAAATAGGAGGACTAGTTGTATATCAGTTTATCGGTGCCATTGTAACTTCAGATGGTCGCTAAATGAAAGGTTATAAGTCTAAGAATACTTGATTGTTTTTGCAGCAATAGATTGGGGGTGGGGCCAAATAAAAGGTAAGAATAACACAGGGAGGGGGGGGCAGAACCGGTTCGGTGACGTCATATCATAACCGCTACCACCTCGGGAGAACCGGGCCGAACCGGGAGGAACCCACCACTGACACACACCCTCTTCTTTGTGGCAGCCCCTCAAATATTGGAAGGCTGCTATCATGTCACCTCCTAGTCCTTCTCTTCATTAGAGTAAACATGTCTAAGTCTAAGGCAGGGGTGTCAAACTTGATTTCATTGAGGGCCTCATCAGGGTTGTGTTTGACCTTGGGGGGCCAGGGGTGGGCATGGCCGGGGGCATGGGCAGCTCAGTGTCACTCATCAAGGATCCATTTTTGGCTGCAACAGCCTCTTGCAGCCTCTGCCAACAAAAAAAAAAAAAAAAGAGCTCCAGGAGGCTGTATGCGGCTGGCCCAGGCTCTGTTTTCGCTGGCAGAGGGCTGCAGGAGGCCGTCGTGGCTGAAAACGGAGCCCGGGAGGGCTGTGTGTGTCCCTACCAAGCTCTGTTTTTGCTGGCAGAACCACCGCAGGCCAGTTCTTCACTGTTTTCAGGGCAAGACCGCAGGCCAGATCTAAGCACCCCGCAGGCCAGATCCAGCCCCTGGGCATTGAGTTTGACACCCCTGGTCTAAGGTCTAAACACAATTTACCCGTCTTGAAGTCAACGCCTAAACAGCCCTCCATCCTGGTGATCTGAGAATCTAGGATAAAAATGTTCTAGTGGCATCTATTAATTTTTAGAGAACTCTTTAACTAATTTCCCTTGAAGTTTGTATATCCATGGATACGATCGTTTTATTTATCTTTCAATCACTGCCAAATAAAACCGTGGCAGAGGCTAATCAAAAACTGTAAAGCAAACAAACTTATCAGAGGAGCCCTGAGCATTTTTCTGGGTAGAGGCAGGTAAAAGGTAAAGGTTCCTCTTGTACATATGTGCTAGTCGTTCCCGACTCTAAGGGGCAGTGCTCATCTCCATTTCAAAGCCGAAGAGCCAGCGCTGTCCGAAGACTTCTCCGTGGTCATGTGACTGCCATGACTAAACGCCAAAGGCGCATGGAAAGCTGTTACCTTCCCACCAAAGGTGGTCCCTATTTTTCTACTTGCATTTTTTACGTACTTTTGAACTGCTAGGTTGGTAGAAACTGGGACAAGTAACGGGAGCTCACCCCATTACGCGGCACTAGGGATTCGAACCGCTGACCTGCCGACCTTTCGATCGACAAGCTCAGCGTCTTAGCCACTGAGCCACTGCGTCCCATTTAGGCAGGTAAGAGCTCCCAATTATTTTCTCACTGCAGTGGGTGAGTTTGCAAGATAACGCTGAGTGAAGACTTTTGTAGTCCAATAAAACTGTCGAGAGAATACCTCCTCGGCTTCTCAAGCAGGGGTTTCGTTCAGCAAGTTCAGCAAGGAAAACAAAGCGTGTTCTTTTTATTAGGAACACCAGCTACAGTTGCACAACGAAAAACGCGTTTTATCATTTGCTGGAAGCTGCTTTAGAAACATTAAAGGAAGCATCTTAGGGCGTGGCCGGCATGTCAAAAGCCATTGCAGAATCAAAAAAAGTGTTTGCATGCTGAGTCACAAGATGGTTTTGCAGGGTACTGAAGAGGGACACGAGAGGGAAGAGATCCGTACGGCAGTTCTCCTCCAGCGGAGACGGCCATAGAGTGAAGTCAGATATTCATTCCTGTTTATCTGATGCAGCCAAAAGGCAGAAATGTTCTTCTCCGTTGTATAACAATGAGGCATCTTTCCTTCATTGTTGTTCTGAAATCTACCAGCTGGAGTCAAAAACAAGAGAACTTCAGGAAGGATATGTGGCAGAGGTGGGTTTCAGCGGGTTCTGACCAGTTCTGGAGAAACGATAGCGGAGGTTTTGAGTAGTTCGGAGAACCGGTAGTAAAAATTCTGACTGCCACCCCGCCCCCCAACCTATTCTCTGCCTCCCAAGTCCCAGCTGATTGGGAGGAAATGAGGATTTTGCAGTAACCTTCCCCTGGAGTGGGGACGGAATGGAGATTTTACAGTATCCTTCCCCTGCCATGCCCACCAAGCCATGCCCACCAAGTCACACCCACAAAACCAGTAGTAAAAATTTTTGAAACCCACCACTGGTATGTGGGTAGCAACATTCTCCTACCCTACATTTAATAACAATAACAACAGTAACAGAGTTGGAAGGGGCCTTGGAGGTCATCTGAGTCCAGTGGGAGAAGGGCGGTATAAAAATCTAATAAAATAAATAAATAAATCTAGTCCAACCCCCTGCTCACGCAGGAGACCTGTACTAGGGATTTGATCCGCTGAACTGCCGACCTTTCTGATCAACAAGCTCAGTGTCTTAGCCACTGAGCCACCTAGCCAGGCTAAATGAAGGAGGTCTGCAGCTCCAGATCTCCCCACACACACCCCCAAATAAACCCCATCCCTTTTTAATCCATCCACTGCAACCCTGAGATCATTGACTAGACACTAGAGAAAGAGCCAGCACTGAAAAGAGAATTTTTGCAGGCAACTTTGCCAAATGGCCCTACAGATGAGAACATTCTGTTTTGTTAATTAGGGGACCTCAGATAAGTGGAGGTTCGTAACCTTATTCACGGCAGAGTACAAAGCTTATAGTTGTGCCTACTTATCTAGCAGAAAATGTGTGTAAATATTCTAAGTGGGTCATCAAGATCAAGAGCTAGAAGAGAGGCCACTCCCTCGGGGCTTTGCCAGGGAAGCTGGAAAACAGTCTGGATTACATCGGGCCCTTCAGCCTTGATCTCGGTCCTTCACCAAATATCTCTGGGGCTGCTCAGTTGAAGAGGCTGGCAAGGACAGCGGACCTAAGCTGATGACCTCTGGCTCCAGGCAGACAGTGGCTGCTGATAAAGCTCATGAGGACCTTTAAAAAGCATCAAAGCAGGCAGCCCTTTTGTGCCTCTAGATTTCCAAGACCTGGGGGCCAGTGGTGAAATCCAAATTTCTTTACTAAAAAATGTGAAATACCTCTGGACTCGCTCAATTGTATTAATGTCCGATATGCAATGTGGGTTTCAGACAGATGAGTGTATTCGAGAATTGGTCTAGCAAAAGTTTTGTATGCTCTAGTTAGTAGTACAATATTACAAGAGAAGAAGCTACGCAAGATTAGGTTAACGACTATGCCTTTTTGGCAATGTTGCTACAGTGGGCTCTGGCACTTAGATCATTAGAGATGAGCACTCCATTCTTATGGGGGAAATAGGAGGAGGGAAGAGTATTGTATATGTTTGTGGCCTTGAGTTACTTGCAAAGTAATAAAGGCAGGATAACATAAAAAATAAATGCAAAAATCTCCACAATTTGAGTATCAATTGCTGCAAACTCCTGCATGTTCAACCTTGCATCATTTGCAAGGAAAACGGATTATTTTCTCATTCAGGGCAAGTCCTAACTTCCCACTTGGATGAAACTAAGTACGAAGGGCCACCACTGAAGAAGGCAGATTCCTTCTCTGTGAGCAATAGACGTATTTTTGCATGAATAAGATTTCCTAGTTCCAGACTCGTCCTTGTCAAAAGGACGAGTTAAACCGCAGAGTTGGGAGAAATTGTCCCTAGCCTTTCTGGGAATTTAATGTTTTGTTATTTCCCTGGCTATTATTATTATTATTATTATTCTTTTAAAAGAAAAACGGAAGCCATACATTGCCTGCCTCTTTGTAGTGCATTTGGTTATTTGCTTTTGCGTGTGGAATGATTTGAAGCTTGTTTTTCTCTCTCTTTCCACATTTGGCATTCTGGAAAACTGAAAGAACATAGAGGAGGACCAGACGGGCGAAACCAGCGTCTTTTAAGATCTTAATCTAGCTGCTTCTCTTAAGGAAGACTAGACAGTGTTTTTGTTTATGTAAACACACATGTCATGCAACGTTGTGTGTGTCGACATTTAGAGTGAGCTACAAAGGACACTCGGCAATGTGGTCACATTGCAGCAATAATTTCCTGAATCTGTCAGCCACAGTGTCGTTTTTGAAATCAGACAATGAAGCAACTTTATCTCCAGAACAGAAAGTTTTGCCCCTGAACAGTTATGTTACCTAGATTTTGCCTGTCTTCATACACAATCCCCAGAATTCTGTAGAGTTAACAAACATGTCCCAATTTCTTTTGGCAAATATCAAAAGAACTTGTGTGCTGCATTTTTCTTACATTAGATTTTCTTTTCTTTTTTTAAATCAGAGAAACTTGGTTCTCTAGAACAGATGTCGCTTCACTACAACTCCCATTATCCCAAAGTAGCTTATTGTGAGTCAGGTTTTAGCCTAGTGAGAGTTCGAAGACCACAACTTGAAAACGGTTGTAGTTGGAACTGCAGGGCGTAGCAGCTCAGATAGACAGCTCTTGTTCATGACTTGCAATGCCTTCTTTTGCTATTACCACCCTCTTTTTTTCTCTGCTCACATTCTGCTGAAGTTGGAGCAAAATAGTTAGGAGGAAGATGTTGAAATCCAACCCCAGTAAGCCCTGAGTGGACTCTTCAGATGTTCACTGTTCACATCCTCTCTAAGAGATGACAAATACCAGTGCTTAGATCTTTCATTTCCTTCCCCTTTCTCCTTTCCTTCCCTCCTTTCTCTCTCTCTCTCTATTTTCCCTTTTCCTTTCCCTCTCCTCTCCTCCTTCTCCTCCCTTCTTCTTCCTCCACTCCACTCCACTCTACTCCATTCCTATCCTTTTGGTCTCTTTTAACTGCATCCCTCCCCACCCCTCCCCTCCCCTGTAGGAAGAGCCAATCCTTTTATGTAGCCAAAATGTTTAACCCCCCAGCTGCCCCCTTATTAAAATAATCCAGCAAAGACTGAAAAAAAACCCCATTCCTCAAATTCTGTCTGTAGCAGTATGGGATATGGGCTTGCAAGTTTGCATAGGAGCCTCCCTCACTGCAACATTTGGCTCCAGACCAGGATCCCCTCCCCTCCCCACTGATGAAGGTGTTGTGGTGTTGTAAGGGATAAATGAAGCAGAAGGTTAGAATATCTGGCTTATAAAATGTTTTTTTTTAATAGAAATAAGTGGTGGCATCAAAGCCCATTAACATGTACAAAATGTACAAGAGACAAGAAAACAAAAAAAAATCAACAGACACATGTATCCAGAAACTCCTTTCTACAAAAATTCTGCAGTGTGATTGAAAAATCATCTTTCAGCATCCAGGAGAATCGGTAGAAAGATTTCAGCCCAAATGTACATATCCATAAATATCATCCAGTTCAGGGGTCTCCAACCTTGTCAACTTTTAAGACTTGTGGATTTCAACTCCCAGAATTCTGGAAGTTGAAGTCCACAAGTCTTAAAGTTGCCATGGTTGGAGACCCCTGATTTCCAGTCCAAAGCGTTTGAGCTAGGAAGCTTTGTAATTCTGATAGGGAGGGGAGGTTGGACAAAAGGAGATTTATAGCCTGGGACAAACTAAATTGACAGCAAAAGCTTCTGGTTTTTCCCTCCTCCCTGCCATACGCTCTTCCATTCCCCCCCCCAAACCTGAATTCATACAGATTGAAACTCGTGCTTTTTCACGATGGTGTCACCAGATCTTTGGACTCGGGGGAAGAGAAGACAGCATAAAGCCCCTTTTTATTGATGTTGAATGCACCAAGCAAAACTTCAACTGGCTTAATGTATCTCCAACAGAGCTGGCTCATTTTTTGGAAGACAGATAAAGGTAAAATACAGAGGAGCGGGTGGAATCTCATAGGTGGATCGGGTATTTGATGGAGAGGTATGACCTAGATATTTTGATTCTTCCCTTTAGGATTTGTAAAATTGGGATTTTTTAAAATCTTATTTTAAGTTTACTTTTGGTCATAGATTATGGGGTGGGGGAGATACACCCCCCCCCCAATTCTGGAAATCTGCACTCTCAATTTTGGACACAAGGCAGGCAGGAAATAAAGGTACGGCCACCTGTGGCTTAAATCAGGGGTCTCCAACCTTGGCAACTTTAAGCCTGGTGGACTTCAACTCCCAGAATTCCCCAGCCAGTTTTGCTGGCTGAGGAATTCTGGGAATTGAAGTCCTCCAGGCTTAAAGTTGCCAAGGTTGGAGACCCCTGGTCTAAATATCGAACCATACTAGCCTTTTGCAAAGGTCGAACCACATCAAATTGCTCCGCTTAGAAACCCCAGGATGAGTCCTGATGTTGCAAAAGTTGTCCGCACCGTGTCTCAGCTGCATATGTCGCTCGGCTAGTATTCCCCAGAGGTGTTGGGACTTCGGCGTCAAATCATTCCCACGAGTTTGGGGAATGCTAATGTAACTAATCGGTGTTTGGATCTCGACCAAGCAAAAAAACAGGGTGAAAGTGAGTTGGGGCAAAGCTAAATCCCACTGCATTCAGGGGAAGCCGGTCATGCGCTCCCATGCTTGTTTACACAGAAGTAGTAGGCCCCAGGGAATTTAGCACGGCTGAGTCCCTATCAGTATGTGTAGGACTGCAGCTGAAATAAACAGACCATCCAGAACCAACCTCGTTATGAAGAGTCCCCAAGTTATTTCTCAACGGACTCCCTTTAGGGATTTTAATTTCGACCCTCCTGCTAAAAATAAGACATGTGTTTGGTAAATGGAAGATGCAACCTCATTCCGCTTAAGATGCGAAGATAGTGACACTCGTGTTAAAACTTATTTGCTTACTTGCCAGTAAGCATGGATTGGGATTTGGAATAGTTCAAAAGATGAGGAAGAACATAGATGGTGTTCTTTGGTATAGGATCCCGGAACAAAAGCCACAAACATAGACGGGGTTTTAAAAGAGGGTTGAAGATATAGAAGAGAAAGGCCCAATAAAACGATGCTTTCACAGAGTGCAATCTGGTTGGGAATTGTAGAGTTGGACGGGATCTCAAAGACCTTCAAATGCAGGGACTGCGGCGTGGTAATATCATAAATGTTTGCCATGGGAGAAGGGCCGGTCTCAACCCTTGGCATTGCCATATTATTGCTGACAATGGAGCCTCATCTGTGTTAAAAAAACTAGAGGAATAGATCCAATGGTGAAATCCAATGCTAATTGCCAGCAGTTTGTTGCCCGCGTATGCACTTCGCATGGAAAAAGAAGACTTCACTAGGTAGTAGAACAGTGAGGGGGGGGGGTAAACAGCTATGCCACGTGATTTAGCTTCTCTAGAAAGCAGGGTTCCCTGATTTCTAGCGAATATAAACCGCGCGGCACAGCTGATCGTTCGAAATACCAGTTCGAATGAACCGGTAGCTTTTTTTTTATCACTACTGGTTCACCCGAATCAGCGCGAACCGGTAGCATTTCACCCCTGAATAGATCTCCAGGCTGTTAGATGAGCAGATAATTAAATTTGATAGAAGGAACCCATAGATAATTGGGGGAAGGGGGTCTCCAGAGCACTGTTTGAAGGTCTGTTAGCTCAACCCATCACAGTTGCATGGACTTCCTTCTGAAAACGCTAGCCATCAAAACCCATCTCTTCCCCTTTTTCAAATCTCACTTCGACCGACAAGAGATGCAGCGTTGGCCCAGGTTCTCCTCTCCAAACCAACTTACCGCTGCATGAAAAACATCACAAGTAATATCATTCCCACATACGAAGTTTTGGATAGACAGATGCTCTTCTGAAGGCACATCCACCTGGCAGGTTTCCGCAAGGCCTGGCTCAGGGTAGACAAGCAGAAGTCCTAGATCAGTGTTTCTCAACCTTGGTAGCTTGAAGATGGGTGGACTTCAACTCCCAGAATCCCTCAGCCAGCAGCGCTGGCTGGGGGATTCTGGGAGTTGAAGTCCACCCATCTTCAAGCTTCCAAGGTTGAGAAACACTGTCCTAGATGGTTTGTTTCCCAAAACAAGGAAGGATGCTTTCGTCTGGATATTGCAGAAGGCAATCTGTGAAGGCACTAGTGCTGCATGACGAGTGCCCCGAAGGAGGGCACAGAATTGTGGGGCTGGGAGTGCAAAGGTGCTGGACAAAACAAAACAAAATAAAACAAAACAAAACAAAACAAAACAAAACTCCCCAAACCAGTGAAACCCAGAGCAAGAGCTATTTTCATTCAAAATATGGAGGCTAGGAAGTCCTCTCCTCCAGGGGAAGTGCTGGTTAAGTGCCATCTCTAATCTCTCTTCCGGAAGCTCTTCCACTACTTATAAAAAAGGAAGAGGCCTAAAGAATATAGTCAGGTATTTCTCTGTGCGGTTCATGGCCGATAGGCTGACACTTGTTTTAATTGGCAGCAGTGAAAGAAACCACTCCACCCATTACTTCCCAAGCACTGCTGAAATGGAGGAAGTTTGGAGAAGCCTAGGGTGAATGTTGGGTTGCTCCATCTAGTTCTGATATTCAGAACCAGTTCCGGGCCTCGGGATCCTAAATCGATCCTTCTGGCCCAGGGTCCCTTTTGTGGATCTGGGAACTCTTATAATAATCAAGTGGATTCCTAAAAGCCCAAAGGCTGCCAGTTCTGATTCAGAAGGATGGAAGTAGCTTCTGAGAGGTATACCAGCAACATGTTCTCCCTTCAATCAGAGACAGCAGAGTTATAGTACCACCCTCCAGGAAACAAAACGCGAATTCCTTTCCACGAAAGAGTTTGGTCACTTCCTTTGTGATGCAACTTCCCACTTATCATCTCAGTTGCCTGGACAGAGCAACCCGCAAGCAAGATCTCCAGTGCAAGAGGAGGGGAAGACCCCAGCAATAGCTACCTATCTTATTCAGTTTCCTAAACGACAGCAGGACAGACATTCCCAGAGCAAGAAGAAGCTGGCGGTAAATCCCCAGCAGCCGGCATCCCCTTAACTCAGTCCCGCTTCGGCCAGACTTTGTGTTTGACTTTGACCGTCATGTAGAGGGCGGTGAGGCCACAGCAAGCCATCACCACAAGGCACATGATGGAAAAAAAGGGAGCGAGGTCACCATGCAGCTTAGCATAAATGTCCCGCCTAGTCCGGTAATCGACAAGCACCGCCTCTAACTGGATGAAGGTACAAAGTATGAGGAACATGTGGAAGAGCTGGTGGCCTTGTCCAACAAAGTGACACTTCCCAGGAAACCACTTCTCGGGGTAGGGGTAGGCGAAAAAAAAGGCTGCAACCAGGAAGCACAAAACGTGGCACTTATGGTAGGTAGCAGCCAAGTCGCTTTTTCCAGAGATAGTGGAGGTGTAGATACGATGAAGCACAGGGCTGATGTCTAAAGCATAGGCTACCGCGGAGGGCATTTCCTGGCAGAGCCTGCCCTGCAGAGGGGAGAGGTGTGGGCATCGGTATTTGGCATAGCAGGAACCAGCACAGGACAACCAAGCCAACCCCACCGCGCCCAGAATGTAGAAACTGGAGATCCAGGCATGCCATTCTGGCTCAATGGCATAGTAATAATGCACCAAAGCGCTACCGTACTGGTAGGTGGCTACCCCTACATAGTCCAAGAAGAAGAACGTGTAGTGGCAGAACTCAGACTTGGCTTGCAAGAGATGAGCCAAGGTGCTGAAGGTTGAGTAGATGATGGAGGACACAGCCACGATGCAGAAGGGCTGTGCGTGTGGGTCGCCCACAAAATCCACTATCTGGGAGAGTTGCCAGAACCGCCCCAGCAGCATGAAAGCCGCCAGCAGATGTGTCCAGACGTTGAGCGCTTCGTTGTGCTGCTGGAAGAGGGACAGGAAGTAGAAGGCCCAGCTCCGGTGGAGGGGTCGGTAGCCGGCGTGAATGTAAGGCTTCCGGAAAAGCTGGGGCACCTCCGAGGCTGCCACTGTGCAGGATGCCTGAGCAGGCAAGGACTTGGACAGAAGTTGAGGGATTTTGCACAAGTGCTGGAGGTTGATGAAGAGGTGGCTGAGTTTTTCGGATACAATCGTTGCCATGACAGGAAAGTGAGAGACCTTGAAGTGGGGAAAAAAAAAGACATTCAGTGGGAGAACCCAGCAAAGCCAGCGGGATTGATCTCGATCAGCATTCTAGGACAACAGAAGTGGCGGGCCAGCAGGCCATCGGGAGGAAGCAGATGTATACACCGACACCCCCCCACCCCCAACACACAAGCACAATTCGACAGGAACTTAAGACTGCGGCCACCTGGTGCCTCTTCATCTGGAAATGAAGCTTTGCTGCTGAATGCAGCAGGACTTGCTTTTTAAGTAAACACACCCACTACTACGCTGTTTGGATACAAGCAAAACAGGAGTGCAAGGAAGAACAAAGTTCGAGGTGGTAAAATGGAACAAATGCTAAATGGTGTTACGGACTTTCGGTTTTACCCCAAACAACCTGGAGCATTTGAAAGCAAGGCTTGAAAAGTCAGAAATTGGAGGCTTAGCGGAGCTGCAGGCCAGGCAGTCCATATAACCTAATTGATCGCAAACCGTTCTTACCTTGATTCAGATTTGACAAAAACACTCCCATCCAGGCAGCCCTGTCTCAGTTTTCTAACTACCTTGTTTTCCCGAAAATAAGACGTCCCCTGATAATAAGCCCAATCGGGCTTTTGAGCGAATGCGCTAAAATAAGCCTCACCCCAAAAATATTTAAACACAGAGCTGGAAATCAGGTAAGACGGCAAGAGGAGCCCCATCTTGCTCTACGCGCCCCAAAATAATAAGACCTCCCCAAAAATAAGGCCAAGCGCTTATTTCGGGGTTCAAAAAAATATAAGACAGGGTCTTATTTTCGGGGAAACATGGTAGTTTTCTAGATAGTCCAAGAAGAATTAATTCTAATTCTAAAGTTTCTAAATTGTCAAATTGCATAACTCCAGATCAACCTAATCCAGGGGTCCCCCACCCTCAGTTTGTGGACCAGGACTGGTCTGTGGCATGCCAGAAACCAGGCCACGCAAACAAGTGAAGCCCCAGCCACAGGATGCCAGCAGCACACAAACCCATGCCTCATGCCACACAAACCCTCCGATCCATGGAAAAACCTCTCTCCATGGAACCGGTTCCTGGTGCCCAAAAGGTTGGGGACCACTGATCTAACCCAGATACGTAAGTAAGGGATGAGTAAATCAGGTGGGTGGATGTGCATGCACCCAATACAGGTAGTCCTCGACTTACGAAGCACAATTGAGCCCAACATTTCTATTGTTGAGTGGGACATTTGTTAAGTGACATTTTGCCCCATTTTCCAACCTTTCTTCCCCCAGTTGTTAAGTGAATCACCGTGGTTGGTAAGTTAGTAACCCAGTTGTTAAGTGAATCTGGCTTTCCCATTGACTTTGCTTGTCAAAAAGTTGCTAAAGCTACTCACGTGACCTTGGGATACAGCAACATTCGTAAGTATGGACCAGGTTATCAAGCATCTGGATTTTGATCATATGATCATGGGGATGCTTACAATGGTCAAAACTGTGAAAAACGTTCATAAGCCCCCCCCCTTTTTTTAGCGCCATTCTAACTTTGAACGGTCACTAAGTGGACTGTTGTTAGGTTGAGGAATACCTGTACAAAATTACTTACAACCTTCCTGGATCACACATGATAAAATTCTGCTTAGGATACTGTTCAGCAGGGATGTCAAACTCAAGGCCCAGAGGTAGGGATCCAGCTCATGGGGTGCTTAGATATGGCCCCAGGGGCTGCCCTGGAAACAGAAAAGGACCGGTCCACGATGCCTCTGCCAGGGAAAACGGAGTGTGGGAGGGCCTCCTGTAGCCCTCCCGAGCTCTGTTTTCCCTGGCAGAGGATTGCAGGAGAACTCGAAAGCCCATTTTTGCAGGTAGAGTCCTCTGGCCACCACAAGTGCCCCCAACACAAGTGACATCAATCTGGCCATGCCCCCTTGCCAAGCCCCCTCCCCCCATGCAGCCCTCCCGAGATCAAACACAACCCTGATGCGGCCCTCAATGAAACCCCTGTTTGAAATTCGTAAAGGTAAAGGTTTGTGCTAGTCGTTCCCGACTCTAGGGGGCGGTGCTCATCTCCATTTCAAAGCCGAAGAGCCAGCGCTGTTCGAAGACGTCTCCGTGGTCATGTGGCCGGCATGACTCAACACCAAAGGCACACAGAACGCTGTTATCTTCCCCCCAAAGGTGGTCCCTATTTTTCTACTTGCATTTTTTTATGTGCTTTCGAAATGCTAGGTTGGCAGAAGCTGGGACAAGTAATGGGAGCTCACCCCGTTACGCAGCACTAGGGATTCGAACCACTGAACTGCCTACCTTTCGATCGACAAGCTCAGTGTCTTAACCACTGAGCCACCGCCTCCCTTGAAACCCCTGCTGTACAGCAATTCAGAGGAATGGAGATAAATAGGTTGGCTTGCCTAAAAAACCTACACGAATGAAAGATCATTCAGCTCTGAAAAAAAACAAAAGGGCTCCTAACTTTATGGAGATGGAGAAAATTACGGGAGAAATGACAGGGGCTCAGCTCAGGGGCTGCGTTTGTGTGTCCACAGGAAAGAGAGAGAGAGAAGGAAGAGCTCATCCTTCTTAAAAAAAAATTGCCTGCTGCAGCACATCTGCACCACCTAACAGCTGGTTTTTTGTTTTTGTTTTGTTTTTTTTCCCCCTCCTCTAGGCTTGTTTTTCTCTCCTCGCCAGAAGACAAATGTGCAGGGCTAGCGGTCTAAGGGAGGCATCAGCGACAATGCACGTGATGGAGTCTTTCACCAGGCAGCAGTGAGACCGAATAAGCTTTTCAGCATCACGAGCGTGTGGCTGTGGGCCGTTTGACAGGCAGAGAATGCGAGGCGCCCGGCGTGCCACTCAGGAGCAGCATGGCTGGGTAGAAGAATTCGTTCCACGAATCTTCTCTTTAATTGCTGTACAAGAAGGATAGGAGCCTGGATAGCTCTGCAGACAAGGCACTGTAATTTAACACCAGCTGCCTGCAATTACTGCAAGTTCAAATCTCGCCAGGCTCAAGGTTGACTCAGCCTTCCATCCTTTCTAAGGTAGGTAAATTGAGGACCCAGTTTGTGGGGGCAATAAGCTGACTTTGTATAAATATACAAAAGTATGAAGGCTATTGCTTAACGCACTGTAAGCCACCCCGAGTCTCCGGAGAAGGGCGGCCATATAAATCAAATTTTGAAAAAAGAAAGAAAAAAAAAAAGAAGCCTGTCTAAACCTCCAGAAGATTTTTTTTTTAAATCCCTCAGTTTATAAATGATTGACAGGCGTCATATTTATTCTGGCAGCTTTGTCCTCTTGCACAACACAAGTAGCAGATTGGTTACTTCCTCAAATGTCTTCTTCAGTCAGGCTGCACTTTCTGGATGGGAAAGGAGCTGGGTCAGGATTACCTCTCACTATCTGTCAGAGCAGTGGTGAAATCCATTTTTTTTTACTACCAGTTCTGTGGGCGTGGCTTGGTGGGCGTGGCAGGAGAAGGATACTGCAAAATCCCCATTCTCACCCCACTCCTGGGGGAAGGATATTGCAAAATCCCTATTCCCACCTCACTCTGGGGCTAGCCAGAGGTGGTATTTGCCGGTTCTCCAAACTACTCAAAATTTTCGCTACCGGTTCTCCAATCTGCTCAAAATTTCCGCTACTGGTTCTCCGAACTGCTCAAAATTTCCGCTACCGGTTCTCCAGAACCTGTCAGAACCTGCTCAATTTCACCCCTGTGTCAGAGGCCAAAATCCGACTTGAAATTTTACTCCCAAGAATCAGATGGGTGTCTTTGATGGCATCAGGCGAATAACAATCGCCTTCTCTGCATCGCTTCTCCCCAATCAGATGTCCTCCAGATGTGTTGGACTCCCAACTCCCACCAACGCTAAGTACAGGTGATGGATTTAGCAGTCAGACACATCTGGAAACACTTGTGGGGGAGAAAAGGCTGCCTGGATTGACCACATGAAGATCTTGTAAGGAAGGGTAAAAAGCACAAGCTGTGTTCACGCAATTATGCTTGACCTCACTCAGGGCCTCAAGAGGACCACTTTAGAGCAAAGATACAGGAGTAAAGTTCTTCACAACTCTAATGGCGGCTTCCACACAATTGGGAGGTGGGTAGGAATAATCCAATGTCATCATCTCCATCTTTTTTCATTCCTTTCTTACAGATAGCAATAGCACTTAAACTTATATACCGCCTCACAGTGCTTTTACAGCCCTCTCTAAGCAGTTTACAGCCTATTCTCCCAGCAATCTGGGTCCTCATTTTACCCACCTCAGAAGGATGGAAGGCTGAGTCAACCTTGAGCCTGGTGAGATTTGATTTGCTAAATTGCAGGCAGCCAGCAGGTAGCAGAAGTAGCCTGCAGTGCAGTGGTGGGTTTCAATTTTTTTTATTACCGGTTCTGTGGGCGTGGCTTGGGGGGCGTGGCATTGCTTGGTTGGGCGTGGCTTGATGGGTGTGGCAGGGGAAGGATACTGTAAAATCTCCATTCCCACCCCACTCCAGGGGAAGTTTACTGCAAAATCCCCATTTCCTCCCGATCAGCTCAGGAGTCAGAGAATAGATGGGGGCGGGGCCAGTCAGCATTTTTACTACCGGTTCTTCGAACTACTCAAAATTCCCGCTACCGGTTCTCCAGAACTGGTCAGAACCTGCTGAATTCCACCTCTGCTGCAGTGCTGCTGCATTCTAACCACTGCACCACCGTGGCTCTTGATTTTATCTGTTTTACTTCTGTAAATAAATGAATAACAATAATAACAATGCTCATCTGTTTTAAGAACGTAGTCTTCGTCTCCCATAAGAAAGCATCCTCATGTAACCTTCAACCTTCCATTAGTTGTGGAGAGGATGATCGAAATTATGGTGCTGCCTTCATTAATAATACTCTTGCTCACTAACCACTTTGGGTGGCCAGAAAGAGAGGAATTCTTTCTTTTGGTGTGCAGAAATATCTAGGCGACTTTGCCATATTTGGTGCAGAGTAACTGCCATAAAAGGCCCTAGGATTTTCAAAGGATATCTTGATTTATTTCCGTGGGACACGGCTTGTTATTTGTTTTATTAGGTGTGTAGGATGTATTCGCTTTCTGTTTGGGTTCTATGCAAGCGTATCTTGTAAGAGGCAAGCAACGAAAGTCAAAATGCCAATTGTGACCTTGTCGCTTTTTAATGCCCGTTGTGCACAGGGGCAGAGCTTAGATTGCAAGGTGTAAAGAGGGCTAGAAGATGGAGATATATGCAGGAACAGTTTCGTGGCACAAAGGTTTGAAGCATATTTTAAGTCCACAAGGAAATAACATTTTAAAGAAGCTCAGGCAGAGCATTCCCTAATTCACTGAAGTAAAAAGCTTCAGCATAATCGGACTTGCAAAATTCTGTTATTATGGCCAATCTCAATAAAAGTAGTTTTGGCCCTCCTGGGGAGCGGGCTTGATTTTCTGCTCTGGTCTACTAGTAGAAGGACAGAGGGGCAGCATCTATATCCTTTTTCATTCCTTTCTTGCAGATGCCTTTGACTGTATCTGCTTTTCTTCCCTAAGTAAACTTAATAAGAGCAACACTGTACAAATCAGGAAAATGAGCTAGGAACAAGATAAAGTGGGCTAGGGAAACAACTGAGTTGGTCAAAAGGATTAGGAAAGCTGGGATTTGGGTTTTTTTAAAAAAAATATATTTTTAAGAACATATGTGTGAATTGCAGCATAATGGCAAGCACGTGGCCACAAATGGGTATGTCTAGTTTAATGAAAAGAAGGACTAGGGGAGACATGATAGCAGTGTTCTAATATCTCAGGGGCTGCCCCAAAGAAGAGGGAGTCAAGCTATTCTCCAAAGCACCTGAGGGCAGGACAAGAAGCAATGGATGGAAACTAATCAAGGAGAGAAGCAACTTAGAACTCAGGAGAAAATTCCTGACAGTGAGAACAATTAATCAGTGGAACAACTTGCCTGCAGAAGTTGTGAATGCTCCAACACTGGAAGTTTTTAAGAAGAGGTTGGATAACCATTTGTCTGAAGTGGTGTAGGATTTCCTGCCTAAGCAGGGGGTTGGACTAGAAGACCTCCAAGGTCCCTTCCAAGTCTTTTATTCTATTTCTATTTTTAAATAGAACTATTGCACTACTACTGCACTACTATTCATCTTCTCACTGTTCCCACCACCCATCTCCTCCCACTTATGACTGTATGACTGTAATTTTGTTGCTGGTATCCTTACGATTTATATTGATATTGTTTCCTGATTGCTTATTTGTACCCTATGACTATCATTAAGTGTTGTACCTTATGATTCTTGATGAACGTATCTTTTCTTTTATGTACACTGAGAGCGTATGCACCAAGACAAATTCCTTGTGTGTCCAATCACACTTGGCCAATAAAAAATTCTATTCTATTATTCTATTTCTATTTCTATTTCTAAATGCACTCTCGACTGGGCCAAGGCTGTCTGATATCCAGTAAGGCCTCTACTAACTTGCATATTTGATGTGGCGTCTTGTAGCTAATGTGGGCTTTTCCCCTAACATTATCAGGCTACGAACAATGTGTGTTGAGAGGGAGGTTCTAAGTGCTGGATAAGTATGATAAGGAGGGTGAAAGCCCATGGAGGGGGGAGGGGGGGTTGGAATCTCTCCACCTAACGCACATTAGCAAAACCCCAAACAGCAGAATCACAACACAGAGCTTTGGAAGCAAGATATCCGTTTCTGGATTCCAAGACCTAAAGATTAGTCCCAGGCTTGGTGAAACACAGGAAAAGAAGGATACGCTGACCGTCTTCATGTAGCACACTCAACCTGGCTACACGTAGTCCTCGACCACAACTGAGCCCAAACTTTCTGTGGCTAAGCAAGACAGGTGTTAAATGAATTTTGCCCCATTTGGTCTTGCCATAGTTGTTAAGTGAATCATAACAACTGTTTTAATAACACCGTTGTTAAGTGAATCAGGCTTCCCCGTGGACTTTGCTTGTCAGAAGGTCGCAACAAAGGGATCATGTGACCTGCAACCGACCTAAATACATGCCAGTTGCCAAGCATTCAAATTTTGATTGTGTAATTATGGGATGCTGCAATGGTGGAAAGCGGGGGTGAAATCCAGCAGGTTCTGACAGGTTCTGGAGAACTGGTAGTGGAAATCGTGAGTAGTTCGGAGAACCGGCAAATACCACCTCTGGCTGGCCCCCGAGTGGGATGGTAATGGAGAGTTTGCAATATCCTTCCCCTGGAATGGGGTGGGAATGGAGATTTTGCAGTATCCTTCCCCTGCCACGCCCACCAAGCCACGCCCACAGAACCGGTAAAAAAATTTGGATTTCACCACTGGTGGAAAGTGTTTAAAAATGGTCATAAGTTGCTTTTTTCAATGCCTTTGTAACTTCCAATGGTTACTAAACAAATGGTTGTAAGGCGAGGACTACCTGTACTTAAGGAACTGTTTTTCAGCTTTATGCACAGCATGGCATTTCCAACCAAACAGGATGGATTCATGGAACACTGCAAACCAATTAAAAAGAAGCCATGATTAAAACTAACCAAGTTTAACATGCTGTGTGAATGCAGCCTCTAGGGTTAACACAGGCCAGGGCAAGAGGGTCCATGAACAGAATAACAGAGCTGAAAGGTCTTCTAATCCAACTCCCTGCACAAACAGGAAACCCTATACCGGGTGTCTGCAACCTGCGGCTCTGGAGCTACATGCGGCTCTTTGGGCCCTCTGCTGTGGCTCCCTGTTGGATGATCCCACCACTGGTTGGCCCCACCCCTCACCCTCCCCTCCCAGTCACTCCTCACCTGGCCTGAGAAGGTAAGGGTGACAGCGGGGGATGGAGAAGCGGCCAGGGCAGAGACAGTGAGATAGAGGGGGGGGGAGAGAGAGAAAGAGACATAGAGAGATACAGAGAGAGAGAGGGAGGAGGGGGGAGGGAGGGAGAGAGAGAGAGATATGTCAAAGGGGCTTTGTGGTTCCTGTTGTTTTTTAGCAACCGGTTCTCTGCACTAATGATCGGCTGGGTAGGCGTGGCTGGGGGAGGTGTCATGTGACTGATGAAAAATGAGTGACGTCAAGTTGGCCATGCCCACCGAGGTTTTATGGCTCCCGGTGTTTTCTTTTCTGTGGGAAATGGGTCCAAATGGCTCTTTGAGTGTTTAAGGTTGCAGACCCCTGCCCTATACCATTTCAGACCAATGGTAGTCCAATCACTTCTTTAAAAACTCCCGTGTTGGAGCACCCAGAACTTCTGGAGGCAAATTGTTCCACTTATTGTTTTTTTTTTTAATTTGATTTATATGCCGCCCTTCTCCGGAGACTCAGGACGGCTTACAATGCGTTAAGCAATAGCCTTCATTCTTTTGTATATTTTATACAAAGTCAGCTTATTGCCCCCACAAACTGGGTCCTCATTTCACCTACCTTAGAAAGGATGGAAGGCTGAGTCGACCTTGAGCCTTGGAGAGATTCGAGCCAGCAGAAATTGCAGGCAGCTGTGTTAATAACAGGGTGCACTAAACCACTGTACTATCAAGGCTCTGTCAGGAAATTTCTCCTTAGTTCTAGGTTGGTACTTTCCTTAATTAGCTTCCATCCATTGCTTTTTTGTTCTTCTTCAGCTCCTTTGGAGAATAGGCTTTCTTTCTTTCTCCCTCTTAGATATTAGAATACTGCTATTATATCACCCATAGTCTTTATTTTCATTAAGCTGGACGTACCCAATTCCTGCAACTGGTCTTCATATGTTTTAGCTTCAGCCCCCTAATCTTTTTTGCTGCTGTTCTCTGCCCTCTTTCCAGAGTCCCAACATTTTTTTTTTACATCATGGTGACCAAAACTGGATGCAATATTCCAAGTGTGGTTTTACCAAGTGATTATAACGTGGTATTAACACTTCATGTGATCTTGAGTCTATCTCTCTGGCATCACCGAACATCCGATCATCACTGAACAATTTTTCAAGATGTTTCGAAAAATGGCAACCAGAGACCTATAAAAACCCCTCGTTTTCTAAAATGAAGGAAAACCCAACCACAAAATCCATCTGGATGGGCTCAGGTGTATGAATCTCTCTTGTAAAGTGCCAGGGAAATCAAAGGGATCCAGGTAGTTCAAAGGGACTCGAGACTGATGATGTGTTTGACCCCTCCCTTGGGCACAGCTTGGTCATCTCCTACCCCTCTTCTCTAGCCTCCTTTTCGAATTCAGTACAGTTGAGTGGTACTTAGAAAGTAGGACGAGAACAAATGGTCAACGGCTAACAAAAATCTCTGCATGCATTTCATTAATTTTAAAACTTTTTTTTTCCTTTTCTGTTCTCCAACACCACTCAATAAGAGTTAGGTAAATAGAAATTGCACTGTTCTGCCCCAGCTACGGACCCCAAAAAACGCAGCACACACAAAGTCTGTACAAACCTTAGTTTGCTAAATTAAATCAGTCTTTTTCAAATAAAAAATATTTGGATTCAAATATAAGAATCCGAAGAATAAATAATTATAATCTTACTATGGTTGGCAGAAAGCCCAGAAGCAATTTGCAGGAAACTGATAAGAGAACTAAGATCTGGAAGCGAAGGAGAGTGAACAAAGTTGTTCCCTGCAAATTGCCTCAGTCATCGTCCTTCCTTAAATAGGCTAATTAGCCAATTAGCCCCAAGCCTTACTCTCGAGGAGACCTCCTCCTGAGGAGCCACTCCTGCCTTCTGGCAGCTCTGTGTGCTTGTGCATCGAGAAGAGGCTCCTCCTCTTCTTCCTCTTCACTTATGGGAGCTTCTGGAGATTCTGAAGGTCCTGGCTGAATCCCCACCTCTGGCACCACATCTTCTCCAGCCTCCTCACTGTCCAACTCAAGTGCCAGCTGCACAGGCTGCTGGCACAGCACCACACCACCCTCCTCGCTGTCAGAATCAGCTACTAGCTGCACAGGCCACTGACGGGCCACAACATGCATTCAGATTTTATCTCAAAGTGATGGTGCTCAAACCTGATTGCCTTCTGTATAGAATCCTACACAGCAACAGAATGTGGGATAAAGGTTTATATGAGCGTATCAGGAATCACTCATGAAAAGGTCCAAGGAAGTATTTTGCATGGTCCCTACTACACAAAAGGTAGCAAGGTTTACTGTTTCAGTTTGGAGGTGTTTATTCATATGGCAGCTGAAAAACAGAACCTCCATCATCAGAAATAGGATATCTGCACCTTGACACCCGAGTGGATGTTGTGGAAAAATCGTGAAATATACTTTGGGTTTCTACTATCTGTCCAACAACCCACACCAACAAACTTTGTGATGATTTAATAGCCAACAGATGGGACAGGATATCTTAAGTGTTTCGAATGTAAAATTAGCTGCAGGAAAGATCTCCGAAGGAAGTCGTAATTTTTGACAAAAAATAAAAATATTTTGCAGATGAAATAATTAGAGCGTTTTTTAAAAATAAAAATAATAAAAAAAAATCCCTGGCTTTGATTTCTCTTTGAACAATACCACACTCAGCCTTAGTCTCCTTGGAAATGTCGCCCCTGCCTTACAGTTTCAAAGGCAGCTTTTCATCTCCTGCCAGAGATGGCTAATTCAGTGCTCAGGCCAATGCTTCATCTGACTGAGATCGCTTCATGAAATAACAGAGACGGTCTTGCAACACTTTAAAGGGGAAAAAAAAAAAC
Organism: Pantherophis guttatus; assembly: GCF_059756535.1. Lineage (NCBI taxonomy): Eukaryota > Metazoa > Chordata > Lepidosauria > Squamata > Colubridae > Pantherophis > Pantherophis guttatus. The sequence continues at coordinate 17,867,452 of NC_142072.1, read as the reverse complement.
ACACCCCCAAAGTCTACTCTGAATCCAGCAAGCGCAGCCAAAAGGAAATTCACTGGGTGTTTGGTAAAGCCAGATTAAAATCCATAGCCGGGATCGGGATCTTTTGTGGACGAAGGGTGTGTGTGCTTTATTTTGTTTTGTTTATATACAACCCATCTCGCTATCGAGCGGCTCAGGGTGTGTGAGTGTCCTTTTATTTCATTTTTTTAAAAAATCTGGTTTCCTGGGGACCCACTGGCTGGATCTGGTGTTGCAATGAGATTATTTGAGAGTCGGGAACTCAGTTTTCTGGGTGGGTTTAAACAGGTCCCAACAAATCCATTTTGGGTCCCCCCCCTCAAGCAAGAAAACCTATGCACTGAGAATCAGTGAATGTGCAGTTGTATATTTTCTGCACAGTTAATGGTGCCTTCTGGTTGTTATAAAAACCAGTTAACCAGGTCTGGTCAATTCTCTGGTTTTGCCCTACAGAGCAGTGAGGTGGGGGTGGTGAAATCCTCCCCCCCCTTTTTTTTTAATGAAGAAAGCATGCCCGTTCTTTGCTTCACACACTCAGAAAAAGACACGGCATGTACTGTATTTTGCATAATTCCTCCCTCGGATTCTTCCAAAATTCACCTTCCTTCCTTCTTTCTTGGTACACTGGAAAAAACTGGTCAAAGCCGATCAGCATCAGTTACGCCCATGCAGGTCAGACTTTAACCTGGTTGAGAAGGACTCGGCAGATACAATTGCCGTTCGTGCTAAGACTTTATTAGCGTTACCTCCTGCTTTGACTTTTTGTCTGACCGGACCTGCTTAAGATAACAACCGGAGGGCACTATTAGCAATGCAACAAACGTTCAAGCTTCTTGTAGCTCTGTGAGCCAAGCAAACCAAGCACCTTTCACTACTTTATGACCCCATTTTCCGCACAAAAGCTGAAAATCTAGGGGCCAGGCGTGTCCTGGGAACACAACCAAGGGTTGACTCGGAGAGCCTCACACATCCAGAAGGTGCCTGGGCCATCAATGCTGATATATGGGGCCTGGCCTCTCCCATCATCTGCTATTTGTTCCTTCCTACTTGGGATCTTTCTTGATCTATAGCCAGCATCTCAGCAAGTGACTTCAGGTGGCATACATCGTAAAACATAAAAGCAAATAAAACAGTAGGAAACAAACATACTCTGCGCCAGGGGTGGGCTTCAAAAACTTTAGCAAGGGGTTCTCTGCCTGGTTGCTGGGTGGGTGTGGCCTCGTCAGCCTCCTGGGAGGCCGGGGGGTGGGGGCTGCTTTTTGCCCTCCCCAGGCTCCGGAGGCTTTCCTCGAGCCTCCAGGAGGGCGAAAACAGCCTCCCCAGGCTCCAGAGGCTTTCCTTGAACTTCCGGAAAGGTGAAAATGGCCTCCCCAGGCTCTGGAGGCTTTCTGGACCTCCCGAACTTCCAGAAGGCCCATTTCTCGCCCTCTCCGAGCCTCCATGAACTCCCTGCACTTACCTGCACCCAAAATGGGCCCCGTGGGGAATCCTGGGAGGGGTGAGGCAGGCGGGGCTAGTCAGGAGTGAGATTTGGGGGTTCTCCGAACTGCACAGAATCTTAGCTAGAGGAACCCCTGCGAACCCTCAGCAGCCCACCCCTGCTCTGCACCAAGTAAAACTGTTACTATGGATGGTCATACAGCCAAGAAACGGGGCCCCAGGCCTGGGCACACAAAGAAGAGGCTCCATGATGTTGTGAAAGGTGAACAGGCTTGGGGTCATGCTGATATCTGAAGGGAGAAGGCTCCCCGAGGACAGAACTATGGCACAGAAGGCGCCTCTCCTAGTTCCTGCCAGCCAACATTCCTTGGCTGATGGGGACCTGCAACTGGCCCAACCTGCCTGACCAAACTGGGCAGGTAGAAATGACAAGAAGATTGATCTTCAGGTAATCCAAGCCCAAACCACGAAGGGCTCTAAAGGTGACAGCCTCTCGGTATAAAACAGGGACAGCAATATCTTTTAGACATGAAAAGCCAGATCACCACAGATTTGCCTGCTTGCCTGCCTGTATTTGTTCAATCAGCAACCTCCTAACAAAACAGCTATAATGAAAGAAACTAGCCAGAAGAAGTTTGGGGTGGGGGGGAAAGGAGTTGATTCATAATGTCCCATTCTAAACAAGGCTGCAGGGAGCTAAAAGATCAACAATATAGCCACATGTTTGCACAAGCCTTAATTCGTTCCCATGATCCTAATCACATTTATTTATTTATTTTAATTTGAACACAGCCCGACTCTCAAAGACCTCTCGGGCACTTCCCAAGAAACATGAAACACTACAAAACAAGAAAAGAACCAGCAAAGATCTTCAAAGACTATTACTGTCGGTCTGAATTGAAGTAATGGGGTAAAATAATCAAAGCCAGATTGGCTCAGACCTGCAGCCTTATGAGGGCAGCTGTTTTGGGGTCAAATCTTACATGCTCCAGACAGAATATTCAAAGACCAAGGCCACCGAAAGTTCTGTTAAAGCTCATCTGGGAAAAGCCAACCTTGTTACGTAGACCAGTGGTTGTTAATTAACAGCATGCATCTCACTGAAAGACTCAGAAACAGTTCAGGCGAGCCACAAGGTAAAGAATTGAAACTCAAATCAACTCTCGAAAGTTGCTGTAACGGATAACATAATAACGGGATACTTAAACATACCTTCGAGACCGACTTCTGCCACCAATAGCCTCCCACCGACCAGTCCGTTCCCACAGAGAGGGTCTCCTCAGGGTACCATCAGCCAAGTTATGTCGGCTGGCAACACCCAGGGGGAGGGCCTTCTCTGTGGGAGCCCCTGCCCTGTGGAATGAACTGCCCCCGGAAATACGCAAGATCTCCGACCTCCGGGTGTTTCGCTGCGCATTGAAGACCTTGTTGTTCCACCAGGCAGGGCTGTCAATATAATAATTTTAAATTGGGGTATTTTAATTTTTAGAGTTTTAAATCAGCCAAATTTATTTAATTATTTTAATTTTTAATTATTGTTGTGTCTTGTGTTTTTAAACTGGCTGTACACCGCCCTGAGGGCGGTATAGAAATAAAATTATTATTATTATTATTATTATTAAACATGAATGTATATCGGGAGGAAAATGAACATGTATCTATCTATCTATCTATCTATCTATCTATCTATCTATCTATCTATCTATCTATCTATCTATCTATCTACCTACCTACCTACCTACCTACCTAATCTTGTATCCCAGCAAAGGTGACTCTAGGCAGCTTGCAGACATTGAATAGAATGCAGCATGAAACATTAAAACAATAACTAAAGATCTTAAATTTTAAAAGTTGGTTAAAATAAAACTAAGCAGGAGGGAGAGGGGGGGAGCAAAGTGCACACAGGGAGAAGGTGGGGTGTTTTCTACTCCATCAGCCACCTCCAACGTGCCACATCCCCACTGGGGCCACAGACCAGTTGGTATAGCCATAACTTTAAGGCCTTTCGGAAAGCCAAAAGGATGGGATGGGTCAGATCTACTGCAGAGAGCAGGAGCTATGGCAGCAAAGGCATTTCTGAACCCCATCGGCTGAGATTCCTTGGCTGACCTGGTCTGCACTGCAGCATGCCCCTTCTACCTGCACAGGTGGGGCAGGCTAATCCCACTGAAGAACCAGTTTCTCTGCCAAAATCCAGGTTCTTTGATCGCAGTGATAGGTGGAAGGCAAAGATGCAAGGAGTTGAGAATCAGTGGTACAATCTGTACAAACTTTGTCCGAAGGTGGGAAAATACATTTAAATATAATCCTTTTCTTCATCCTTGAACTTGGTTTGAGCATGCTACATTCTGTCCTACACATGAAGAACCAGTATATAAAGAAGAAAACACACTATATTCTGTCCTACTCATGGAGAAGTAGAATATTAAGAAGAAAGTGTTAGTTTAGTGCTTTGAAAAGTGCAGTGGATAAGATTTTTTTAAAATCTACATCAAGGGTCTCCAACCTTGGCAACTTTAAGACTTGTGGACTTCAACTCTGGGAGTTGAAGTCCACAAGTTTTAAAGTTGCCAAGGTTGGAGACCCCTGATCTACACCGTATTTTCTACGATGTTATGTTATATTCTACCCACAGGTGATTATTCTGTATCACTAATAATCAATTCGTTGGGAGACCAATCTTGAGTTTCCTTTCTGAAATTCTTTGGGATTCTCTAGCCTCTTCTCAACAATGCAGTATAATAACTGGATTCTACACCCGCCTTAGCCATAAAATCTGGTTGGGGGACTTTGGGTGAGTCCCTCTCAGCCCAACCCACCTCACAGAGTTGTTGTTGTGGAAAATGGGAGGGAGGAAAGAAGATTAGGTATGTTTGCTGTTTTGAGTCATTTGTAAAACTAATAAGGGATCAAAAATAAATAATAAAATGAATAATATTAAAGCATATTTTTCTTTTGGTTTCTTGTATGACGTCCTTTCCCAACCAACAAGAGCCTTTCCCAGATAAGCTGAATTTTGACTCCCATTGCTTCCACCCAGGGGTGAAATCCAAAATTTTTCCCTACCGGTTCTGTGGGCATGGCTTGGTGGGCATGGCAGAGGAAGGATATTGCAAAATCTCCATTCCCTCCCCTCCTGCGTGAAGAATATTGCAACATCTCCATTCCCTCCCCACTCTGGGGCCAGCCAGAGGTGGTATTTGCCGGTTCTCTGAACTACTCAAAATTTCCGCTACCGGTTCTCCAGAACCTGTTAGAACCTGCTGGATTTCACCCCTGCTTCCACCCTCAAATGTTGTTTTTCTCTGGGCCAATTTAATATCTTCCTGTCGGCCCCATCAACCCCTCTCTAAAGCTCCACTGGCAAGTTAGAAAGCCGCAGTCCTAGCCCATCTGAGGAGGTGGGTTTAGGTAGAAGATAGATTTAAATCCCAGAAACCGTGGAGCAGAAAAGTCTTGTTTTATAAAACTGAACCCACTGGAGCAAAAAAATGGGGCGATCCCTTTAACTAACTAAAAAGCAAGCACATCCAGAACCCAAGTCAGCAGTTTTGCCCAGTCTCGTGCTATACCATGTCACTGACAATGGAACAGCTTTCTGCTTTTTGAATAATAATCCTCCCTGTGCCATTTCTATTACTATTAGAGGGGGAAAAAAAGAGTATTATTATTATTATGGCTGGTCACCCAATCAGTCAGATGTCTAGATTCGATTTGGCATTTTTACCCACCTTTGGAGGAAGCTCTCCTGGGATAGGCGAGTGCTGTTCTTTGAAGGTGTTCAAGGTATATTATTATTATTATTTATTGGTAGTAGTATCATACGCAGGTGGTGAAGGAGAAGCATCAGCTGCAGCTTCCTTGTTCTTCTTTCATAGTTTCAAGAGCCACCCAAGTTTATATGGCAGCAGGCAGATTTAAGTGCCACTCGATTAATTAAAAAAAATATATCACCACTAACACAGTAGCACCTTTTTCAAAACAGGCAGGCTAGCTCTGAAGAGTACCACACCCAGTTACATAACTCAACGTGGTGGAAAGGAGGGGTGTGTCTGTGTGTGTTTGGATATTTCCTTAGAAGCAATTCAAGATATTTGTGCACAAACTTAAAAAGGCCCTGCCCCTCCCCTTCTGGTTTTAATATACATGCTTTGGGGATTTTCAAGCGGCCTTAACAAGCCACTGACATTTTTCCTAATCGTAGTTTGTTTTTCTTTTCTTTGGTGTCTCCAGCTTAAATCAGCTTTCTCCAAGCCTTCCCAGTATTACAGCTGCCAGAATGTCCAGCCAACAAAGGGTGGAAGAGTTGTCAACCCACACTTTTCCCCACATCCAAAAGTTACCAAGTGAGGAAGGCCAAGAAAGGGATCCTTTTCTCCCCACTCTTTTCATAGTTGAGAAGCCCAGGCTGCTCCCAGAGAGACTTCAAAAGTCATGGAGCCTGGATAGCTCAGCAGACTAATGCATTGTAATTTAACTCCAGCTGTCTGCAATTTTTAAGGTAGGTAAATTGAGGACCCAGTTTGTGGGGGCAATAAGCTGACTTTGTAAAAATATACAAAAGTATGAAGGCTATTGCTTAACGCATTGTAAGCCGCCCTGAGTCTCTGGAGAAGGGTGGCATATAAATCAAATTTTAAAAAAAAATTGTACACAAACAGGCTAAGGCTAAACGGCATAATAGCTTAGACCAGGTTGTCTCCAACTTTGGCAACTTTAAGCCTGGTGGACTTCAACTCCCAGAAATCCCCAGCCAGCTTTGCTGGCTGGGGATTTCTGGGAGTTGAAGTCCACCAGGCTTAAAGTTGCCAAAGTTGGAGACAACCTGGCTTAGACAAGGTGTGAAGCAGGCTGATGGTTTAAGTCCCAGAAAGCCAGGCAGAGCAACCTTCTCCACAAGCTGTTTTCAAGAGTTCAAACCCCCTCACACCCAACGGGCTCGGAGCAAAGAAACAGCAGCACCCACCCAGAATAAACTTGTCCTGGTCTGAGCCAAAACTCCTCTCTTGGAACAAAGGTTAAGGTATCAGCAGGACGCTTAGCTGCCCCCCAGGAATGCTGAACTGTAGCTGTGCCACCCGCATTTATTGACCATGGCAAGGCTGGCGCTGAGGGTAACAGACTTTATAGCCCAGCACCGCCCGGAGGGCAGGAGTTTTGACAAGCTTGCAACAGACGGGCGAAAGTTCCGACGCCCCAAAAGTGGCAAGCAGACAATGCTGCTTTCCTAATTCAGGGTGATTCCCTAGTAAGCCCTGCCGAAGCCCCCCTGGACGGGGAGCTGCAAAGGAAGGGGAAACGGCACTCGTTGCTTTTGTTTGTTTGTACATCCCTCCTTCGAGAGAAGCTGCCCCTTGACTTCTCCCCAGGCGGAATTGGTAAGCAGAAGTTGGTCTCGCCTCGGAGTGGAAAGCAGAACCCCCCCCCAAAACGACACACCCGTCCTCGCCTCGGTTCACCCCGCAAGCTAAACTCCAAGCGGCTCGGCTCTGGACCCGCCCGGCTGGAATCATTCAGAGTTTAGTTTGCACGAGGACGCGGCGCCAAGCCCGACTGCAAACGCGCGTTAGGCGCCCGGGCATCGTCTAAAGATGAGCAAGTCGCTCGCCTCCTTCTCCGCCAAGCCCGGGAGGTTTGCAGCGTCCCAGTTTTCCCCTCCTCCAGATGCGCCCCCTCCCCGTTTTGTTTTGTTCCCCCCCCCCGCTCCTTTTCTTTTGACTGACCTCCTCCTGGCTTCTTCCCGAGGATGCTGGTCGGAAACCCGAAAGGCTGCGAAAAGCACAAAAGCAGCAACGGGAGAAGGGCCCCGGTCTCGCAGGGCAAGGCCGCCTCTCTGCGGCAAGAGAGCCGCCTCTCCCTGGGAGACCCGCCTCGCCTGTTTTTTCCTTTTTCCCACGCAGCTGCGCGGGCACGAACCAAACAGAAGCAGAGCCGTCGCGGACTCCGGCCGGCCCGGCGCTGCGCCCCCTGGAGGTTGCAGGCCGACGGTTCCCCTCCGCCACCCGCCCGGTGAGGAAGCCGGAGGGAAGAGAAAGCGAGAAGGCAGCGCCATCCGCCCGCAATCCGCGTTTCCAGGGCGCGCTGCTTGTTTTATGCCTCCTGGCAAGGAGAGCGCCACTAACGCTGGCCAGGAACTTCCTTTGGGTCCAAATCCTGAAGGAGGAATTGGGGATCGGGCTTTTCGTCTGTCCACCTGGAATTTCTCTTGGGGTGCAAAAGGGAGAAGGAAAGTCATGTTTGTAGTGGAAAAACTTATGGACTATTTGTGGTCTGCCCAGATTTTGAGACGAAGGCACACCTGAGACAACAGCTGAACCATCAAATAGGCAACTGCATGTCCCAAAGGTGCTTTTTTTCAAGAGGCAACTGGACTTTCTGGTTTTTCTTTAAAGACATTTCTCTTCTCATCCTAGAAACTTCAGCTTTTTCTTGGATGAGAAGCAAAATGTCTTCAAAGAAAAACCAGAAAGTCCAGTTGCCTCTTGAAAAAAGCATCTTTGAGACAATCATGACCTGGATGACTGAGAATCTCCATAGAGACGTAGGCAACTGCATATTGCATGGGAAGTTGTGAAGCCATCCATGTGTAGCTTAGACTTAATTTTGTTATGTGAAGCCACACAATTTGGTTGAAGTAAACAAGTTAAATTAACCATTAATTTTGAATGCTGCTTCCAGTTAAGTTGGTGCTACTTGCATATTAAAGGCATCTGTTCAATTATCTCTGTGGCACAAACATTTATTACAAGTCCAATCAAATCCAATTTCAGTCACTCCCAGCCTGGCTCCTAGCAGAAGTATTGGCTGACTAAGAGCATTCTGCATTGTAAACCAACATGCCTGGAGGTAAGCCAGGCTAGAGAAGGCTATTCCAAAATATGGGTGAAGACTGGATCTGTGCTGGTAAACCAAGTTTCTGTGATGCTTTGATAAGTGAATGATCCAAGAGACACATGGTCAGAATCCACATCAAAGTTCCTGTCCCTATCAACATTATTCCTCTGAGCAGGAGGCCTACATGAACCATCGGTGAAGCATGGGTGAAGCAGTGGACTTTGGCAATACATACCATGGACAGGAATAGCAGCAAAATATTGGATGGCAGAGTTGGGATTGCCATGTACCTTTGTTTCCTAAAGTGGCCTGCTGGACTCATCACTGTTGATTCCTGATTCAACTACAAGGTCCAGTTTCTAGGCAGTCAGCTTGTCTTAACAGAAAAAAAATTACATATATACACCCACACACACTAGGAGCCAGCAGTTTGTGGAGTCTTTCTTCTTCATTTCCTCTTTTACCACTTCAGGTGTTGATGCTCATGGAGTAGTGGTGTTATATGGAAAGAACAAGAAACTACCTATATTACTGAATTCTGGACCAGCTTCACAATCCCATGCAGAATGCAATACATAATCCAAATAGGGAACTAAAGCATGAATCACAATGAGCAAAGTCTTGCAGTCCAGGTGTTGATGTAGTTGGTGTACAAGACAACATGTGCTAATATCCATCTAGGCATGACTACTACCTTTCTTCAAGGAATCCAGGACCTCCAAATTATGTACTAGCTCTGACTGGGGAAGCAGATGCCTAGACAAAGTTAAATGTTTTAAAACCCCCGGAACTGGAGTGGGTCTTACAACCCACAGCCAATCATGCTAGGAATGAATATGCAAATTGCCACAGCTTCCTGGGAAACTACTGACAGCAACACCTGTCAAATGAAGAGATATTCCACTGGGTGTCATCAGGATGTTACTAACACTGACTGGAAGTGGGCTCAGAGAAAGGAGAGCCATGTAACACTATGCCTCTTACTTCCCAAAGCCAGCCCAGAGGGATACCAAGACTGATAATACTAAAAGCTACTGAGAGATCAAAGGAAATTGAATGCATTACTCCCAAGATGGGCTGACCAAAGGTCTTTAATTAGTGCAATCATTGCCATCTCAGTCTATGGTCAGACCCAAATCCTGACTCGGTCTAGATAATCTCCTTCTTCAGGACCCACCTGGAGCTGCAGGCTGACCACCTTTTCAACAGAAAGGTGGAGACTGGATGAGTTGTCCAGACCCACTGTGTTTAGTCATGGTTTTTTAAGCAGGGGGCAGCCACCATCTCTTCTAAAGTCAAATGGAACCATTATCTCCTGCAGAAAAAACATTCCCCATTGCATGGACCCATTCACCTGTTACTTCCTGGAAGATTTTAATCAAGCAGGAACAGGGATCTAAAAGATAGTCAAGCTTATAGTTTCAGGGATCCTATAACTTGATTGGTACCAACAGGTTCAAACTCTTCCTAGATAACTGGACAAGACTCTGGAAGCATGGGATCAATAAGAAGTTATATGTCTATGACAAAGGATTGATGTAACACACCCCAACTCCAGATCACACTGCTGCTGCCCCAAGGTCTTCATTATTAGACCAGAAATTGCCTGGGTCCGGTTGCTCCTGAGCTGCCTCTGAGCCCACGAGTAAGGAAGACAAATTGAAGTCACCACACAAAGCCTGGAAAACTCCGCTGCCAACCCAGCCACAGACTCAAGCAGACCAGGTAAAGAGGGAGGTTACTGTGCAGCAGAGAAGCTGGTACACAAGCAACAACCATTTTAGATTCCTACAGCCGTGTTTGACAAGCAAGGCTTCATACCCAGGAGCAGGGGCCTGAAGACCACAAGGGTTTCTCAGATGACTATAGCCACACCTCCACCCCGACCCTGATTTACAACTAATGCCACTCATGAAACTGGCAAACACCTCTCTGAAAGGGACTGGAAGGTGACATTAATACCAAACATCAAGTTCACTTTCCCCAAGTGAAGTCTTATTCCCTTGCCTTATTCCTTGTCCATTACCACCATAACAGCTTTGTCTGTCCTATCCTATTTTACACCCACACACCAACCTAATCTCAACTCTTTGCTGGTCCCCAAGCCAAAGAATCCCAACACATCATTCAACCTTCTGATTCTACCATCCAAAACTTTGGCACTGAACTTAGAGGTACTTCTGCAACACAATCAGCTTCCCCTTATCTACCTACACCTTCCTTTAGAGTCATCAACCAAACAGATCGCCTTCCACACACCTCACCCCATTCTAACCTAAGTGTTTATGAAGAAGCCACCAACCTATAAAGAACAGGTAAACTTGGGATACAATGCTACAGCCATTGTCAGAAGGAAAAACAATGGAAATTACCTTCTTCTGCCACCTGATGTGGTGGGAAGTCTTGGTAGCTTCAGTGATGCTGAAAAGAATGCTGGATGGAGCAGGAGATTCACCTTTGCAGGTAGTCAAAAGGGAAACAGTGCACAGTACAAGAGGAAACAAAGTGGGGCTCAGTAGCTTCAAAATCAAACCCAGAAAAGGCAATGGAAAGCTACAATATTATTGTGAAACAAACACACAGATTTAGAGTTGGAAGGGAACTATGAGGCCATCAAGTCCAATACCGCACATACCGTGAGCATATATGAACACTGTAAACATTGTACGGACGTGGCTAAAACTGTTACAACAAAACACGTCTGCAGATTTTCACCAGTAAATCTGGAGGCAATGACAACGTTAGAACAAAACCAAAAGGAGGAATGGGGGAACCTAGACTTATAGGAAGATTTGGATTGTGTAAACACAGTAATGCAATAGATAGAATGACAGAAATTTTTTGGAGACAATTCCTTGTTTATTCCCAACACCTGTTTCAAGAAATATAAATGCAGACTCTATATATGGATATCTCCTAAGAATACAATATCAAAATTAAATTGATAGGAAACAGATGATGATGATGAAGTACAATCCTATCATCCAGGACATTTCCAGATGCAAACTGTGGAATGAATGTTTATTTTTTTATTTATAACTTTATCCACCTCAATCCAGACAGCTCTAGGCAGCCCAGATACCAATAATAAAATTTATACAATTATAAATAGAAAATGATATCAAAACTAAAGCCACCACCAGTGACTTGACAATCAGTACCAAAGGCACTCCAAAGAACTAGGTTTTTCTCAGCTTCTTCAAGACCACAAGAGTAGAGCCCATCCTTGTCTGTCACAGGAGGGCCCCATACAGAATGCCTGCTGTCTGTCCCCCTCCTCTTGGATTTAAACAGCACTCTGGCCATCTGCACAAAAGGTGGTTTTATAGATATCCAAGCCCCAAGCTGATTGCTCTCTTTCAGAAGTAGCAATCACTACCTTGAATGGCACTTGGAAATGCACCAAAAGCTAGTGCAACTTTGGCAACCACAGTGTAACTTTATCAATAGCATCACCAAGCAGTAGCTATCTGCTTCGCTGAGGGGAGAGGGCGAGTGGGAGGGAAAACCAACTCTGCCACAAGCAAATTAGGAGAAAACTGAGTTTTAAGGTTATTTTTATTGCATGACACCCAGGGTCACCTTTATAAGATGGACATCTTATAAATTAAACCATTCATTTCTTTTCTGAAACAAAACTTCAATTCCCCAATGTAAGAACATTTTAATTCAAATTAAGAATTATTCAAATACATCGAGGTATTCCAAGCTTTCAAAATGAACTTTTCCAATTGATATTTTTCCAATGTTATCCCCAGATGTTTTAAGACTACGTCCAGTAACTGCTGTGGATATTGGCCAAATTAAGCTAAAGTATTTTAGAATTCTGAGTGGCATCAGCTTGTAGAGGCTTCTATTGCTAAATTGATACTTCCTAAGGCTAGGATCCAAAGTTATACAAGCATTATATTACTGTATGAGTGAGATATATGGCAGGGCAATTTCACTTGAATATCTTTCTGTTTTCTAACCTTCCTGGTATAATTTAAGTAAAACCCAAGATACAACAGCATTTAGACAGGAAGCAACTGAGGAAAATAACTGATGTTTCTCCAATTCGGAAGCATGGATTAAAAGTGGAAAAATATCTTCCTTTCCTACTGACAGGAAACCCCATTCACAAATCTTGTATTTGAAAACCAACACTTTTTACTTGAAGCAATGTTGGTGCTTGTATCATGACAGGATGTATTATCCCTAAGTAACATACTTTCATGCAGGAGCACACATGCAGAAAGCAAAACATATAGCCAGTTTTAAAAATGTTAGACTACTTAAGTGTTTATATGTTTTTTGAAGTGTTCTCAATATTCTGACTCCAGCGGCTTTGCATTCCACCCAAAAAACCTGTTAAATATTAATTCACCTATTTCGCATTGCAGAATGCAACAGCACATTAATTCAAGCTCTAACTTCTGCATTGGTTTGCTTGAAATTTCAGTCCACCAGAAAGATGCAAAAATGGGGGGGGGGGGTTTCCAGTCATTAAGCAAAATGTTTCAAATTAAGTTCTGGAGACATATTTTTCAGTAACAGAATATACCGTGTTTCTCCGAAAATAAGCCCTCCCCGAAAATATTTAAATGCATGCGCAGCTGGTCCCCACATTTCCTCTGGCTAGGGTTAGGGAGAGAGCTCGAAATCAGGTAAGATGGCAAGAGGAGCCCCGTCTTGCTCCACGCACTCCCCGAAAATAAGGCCAAGTGCCTATTTCGGGGTTCAAAAAAATATAAGACACGGTCTTATTTTCAGGGAAACACGGTATATTTAAAGCTTAGAAAAGACAAAGGTGCTCTTAAAACATTTTGCAATGTTATTGTGGTTAATATGTTTTGTGTAACATTTTATGTGTTTTTCAATTACCGTATTTTTCAGAGTATAAAACGCAGCTTAGTTTTTGGGGAGGAAAATAGGAAAAAAAAAATCTGCCTACCAGGTATTCATCTGGCTAGCGTCCTTAGTCTGGTCAGCTTCAGCACATTAGTTTGCTGGTTTTGAGTGCAAGCGCACTTTTTATCCCCTGCTTGGGATAAAAAGCTTCTAAACAGCTGAGAGTTGGAGGGAGCAGGCACCGGAAGATCGCTAGCGCCTTGTTAGGGCTGAAAAAAAGCTTCAAAAAAGCTACATTCAGAGTATAAAACACACCAAAATTTTCAGCCTCTTGGGTGGGGTGTGTGTCTTAGACTCAGAAAAATACGTTAAGTGTTGTACACTATTCAGGGTCACTTTTATGTGAGATGGGTAGCTGCATAAATATAATAAAATAGATTTGTGAAACATACTTTCCACTATCTTTGCAACAATGCACATATGGTTTGCAATTACCCTTTTCTGAGATTTTTAACTTCTCAGTCAGCCTAGCAGCCTAAGTCTCTTGACAATCTCAAGTATTAACAAGGTCTGATGTCAATATGCTTTTTAAGGTCAAAGGTCAGGCAGATGTCCCTATCTGCTGAGATTCACACTTACCTGAACACTTACAGTCTCACTGTAATTAACCGAATCATTACCAAGTAGACATACATACCATTTATACATCAAAGCATTTCATTTTTAAATTCTTGGTCTTTAGTACTATATTTATTTTATGTTGTTTTAATAAAATTTACCTGACAGATAGCTATACTTCAAATATGTTTTTGATAGCATTTTCTGAACCCAACAAACATTTTCAATAAATTTCTAAGAAGCTTTTACAGTGGCAAAACATTCGCTATCTAAAGACAGCAGAAAAGTCACCAAATTTGATTAAGTCTATTTATTAATAACTGACTAAATCTAAGATACAGAGATATGGTAATTATAAATTTTATTATTTTGATGAAATGAGCAAGGAGATCAAGCACATATATCTGAACACAGGCATGCACAGCAGTTTTACGTTTAAACTATTAAAAATTACAGCATGAACCACTTGGCACCAATCATATATTTTAATTAAAACATCCAAAGGCCTGGAGATGGAATATCAGATAAATGTTTCTCATATCAAGGTAAGATGGCTACAAACACAATTTTAGTTAACCCAATCAATTCTCTTTACTGCAGCTAATGAAAAACTACTTTTAAAAGCTTAAAGATGTTGAAAAAGTATTTTAACTGCAGTAACCAATTGCCACACTGGGTTCCTGAAGCTTAAATGTATGCTTTTATTTCCAACATAATCCAGTATGCAACATACCATTCTTGACTATATAGTTACCACTACTATTGCCACATGAGGGCGCTTTTAATTCCCATATCCATTCTACAACAATGATACAAGTTAAACAGATACTAAGCCAGGCTTTTGTCATCACCCCAAGATACAAAGATTTTTGACGGCATATGTTAAGCTTAGTCTTACTTTAACAGTATCTCTAGAATCAAATTGTAAAAGCAGTAGAACCAAATGTTACCTAATAAGCTTTGAACCTACAAGTGCAATTATTTTTACTGTTTTTACAAGGTAAGAGTTTCCTTTTTACGGGCTGTTTAAGGAAAGCCACTTTTATTTCTAAACTTAATTTTTGAAGATACCCTAAATTTTAAGAGATACTTCATCCCTTTGAATTCATCCTATGTTAACAAGGAATTATTTGTTTTTGTTGCAAGTACTAGAATAGTCAAGAAGGGAGGTGGTTCTGGGTTGTTTGAATAAATAGCAGCTGACAACTGCTAAGGTAGAAGACAAAGCTCTTATTGTAAACCTAGAACAATAGGCAACTGCACAGAAAACAGTACTGAGGAATATTATGCCACTGTATTTAGTAATAATTTGTAGGTATTTTAATATTGCATTCCAATATTCTAGCTATAAATATGCTTGAACTGCTTATGTAGTAATGCTAGTTTCAAAAACACTCACCTGTGATAACAGCATTGTGCAGCTTTATTAAATCACTTGGTTACAGTAATATCTTAAGACTGACAGATTCTGAAGTGTAACAGATTCAGCATGAACATTACACTACATATTCAGTTCACAAAAATGTCAGAGCTGAACATAGCACTAGCCATCAATCCAGGAACAAATGCACTGGAATAGAAGAAATGCAACAAGATAGCTACACTGGAAAGACAACAGTTTAGAAAAAGAGTGAACATGAAAGGGCTCCCCTCTAATTCCCCAAATCAAGTGTACAGTCAGATCTAACTATACAGCTCTACATCAGTTTCTAGAAACTTAACAAAAAAACACTGGCCAATACAGTCTTTGGATATTTAGACAAAGGGGAGAAGTTAATTTCCAGAATGAAGTCAGTCGCTTTCATTCTCACCAGGTTCTTTGCCTCCTTCTTTGTTCTTTCGTACTTCCTCAATATGCTTTTCCTAGGAAAGCAAAATTAAGAAAATGAGAAAACAATAAGTTCTTCAGATATTTTAATTCTACCCAAATTGTGAGTTTAATTCAAAGTACTTTTCCTTAAATTAACACTGTCCAAATAAATTGGATTACAACTAACCTTTGGCTATGCTGTGGGGAATTCAGTGAGCAATTTCCTGATGGTAAATGGAATATAGGAATATACTAGACTGAGAACATTATCGATGTAACAAAGGACTAGGGTTTAAATAATCTACAGATAAAGTCTGTACAGATTATATTCTATTTTTTTCAGATTGTAGTAGTGATGGGCTCAATAATATATTGAGAATTTTCATTCCAGCTGGCTAGCTTTAAGATACATATGTATATTAAATTGCATATATAATTTTTAATCCTGTCTTTTAAGAATTAGCTCCAGAGGACTATAATTCTCATTTGTAAATTATCCTATGTTTAAGAAAGCTACTGCCTTAAACAGTATGCTTTTGATGGGAGTAAAATCTGCCACAGCAGTTTAAAGTATAAAATCAAGCATAAGTATATCGTGTTACAGCATTTTTACAGTTGCAAAACTGGTGTTTTTATTGAGGAAAGACTGGGTTTGATCCTACTCCTCTATAAACATAAGTTATTTGGACACAGCCATGTCTGGATGAGCCTACTGTGTTGGAAACTTCCTAATCTCAATTCACAATGCCATGTCTACTGCTGCTGTACATGGCTCTTGTTAAATCCATTTTTAAAAACAAGATTTTTTAAAAGAAGTTTCTCATCAAATTTTATCATTAGTTACCTATCATCCTTACTTTTTCTGGGATCCATACAATCCCCCCAAATACAAACCAATTTTTTTAAAGCTCCCACCCAAATCCTAGGAGTCACCCATAGTTGGTTATAAGATGGATGGCTATATAGGTGTTCTAAATGAATAAGAGGAGCAACAAAGATGATTAGGGGACTGGAGGCTAAAACATATAAAGAATGGTTGCTGGAATTGGGTATGTCTAGTTTAATGAAAAAAAGGACTAGGAGAGACATGATAGCAGTGTTCCAATATCTCATGGGCTGCCACAAAGAAGAGGGGGGTTAAGATCTTCTCCAAAGCACCTGAGGGCAGGACAAGAAGCAATGGGTGGAAACTGATCAAGGAGAAGCAACCCAGAACTAAGAAGAAATTTCCAGACACAACAATTAATCAGTGGAACAACTTGCCTCCAGAAGTTGTGAATGCTTCAACACTGCAAGTTTTTAAGAAGAGATTGGATAACCATTTGTCTGAAGTGGTGTAGGGTTTCCTGCCTGAGCAGGGGGTTGGACTAGAAGAGCTCCAAGGTCCTTTCCAAGTATTCTATTCTATTCTAATTCTATTCTATTCCTAAATAAAAATAAAACAAATTAAGATCGCTACCTATCACTGCTTTAATTTCATATTGAAGATATGTAATTTTTCTTGTCTTTGGGAAAAGAGGTGTTTTCCTAGTTTTCCTTTTGGGGGGAAAATAGCTACATAAAGTCTGATTTAACCAAAAGTTAACATTCCGTTGCCATACCAAGTTGTCTAACAAACTTGTCTCAGGTAAGCTTTTCTATTTTTCTGAAAATTTGGTAATTATTTAACATTAAACTTACTGTATTAGATATTGTGCTATTTTGTTGATTAAACACACCTCATGTGGCAGCCAATTCATAGTCATGCTCAATGATTTCCCAAGTTCTACAGTCCAAAGAGGCCAAAGGGCCAGTAACTATTTGTCATTTTTACTTCTTGTAAAGTTCAGTGCCTTTCTTTGTAGCATTCAAATTGAACAGCCACTTCTTAACCAGATTATTAGTTTTTATTATTATATGTATGATTTCTGGATTTAGCCATTGAATGTTTTAAAAAACAAAACTCTTATGTGAAATCTGGAGAACTAATTATTGCCAGTTATTCTGTGTGTAACTGCCAACCTAAGTTTACAATTTACTAAATGAAGTAAATTGAACAGCACTTACTTTCTCTCTCAAGCGTTCCAGTTTAGCAGCCATTTGTGCTTCTCTGTTCTCTTTGTTGGCTTCCATTTTATGAGTCAACTTTTCCTCTGCCATTTTGCTGAAGTTATTATTTTCTTCAATTGCCTTCTGCAGCACCTCTTTTTCATGCTCTCGCTTTTCAGCTAGTTGTTTCAAAACTTCAGCTTCATGGGACTAGAATATAGATCCATTTTGTATTTAGCTAAGAGCAATCTATATACAATTACAGTTCTTGCTTAGGTTAATATTACCCTTATATCGTTCATATGATCCAATAAATGGTTTGTCAAATTAATTTAAGTCAAGCAGTCCCACTCTCTGCAATCATATTACAATTTTCATCTAATTTCTGAAATTCTTAAAAATAACTTAGGATCCATGTTCAAAATACTTAAGTTTTGTTAGAATTATCGTACTTGCACCACAACTGCAACTATTAATTCCCATTCAGTTAAATAGTAAGTACTGAAATGGCTACAGCATGAGGAATTTCTAAATTGTAGTTTTCAATACTCCTTTCTGGTCAGCTATTAGTTGCTACAGTTTAAACAATCAACTTTTCACATATGAAAATAGAACAGTATATATTTACCTTGCGTCTTTCTTCTGCAGCTTCTAATTTCCTCTGAATTTCTTCCAATGAGAGATCTTTTTTCTTTGGAGGAGAGAGAGGAAATTCTGGAACAGCTTCTTTTGGAGGGGGACCCAGTATCAATTCAAATGCCTGACCTGAAGCACGCTTTTCTAGTTCTTTCACCTGAATGTCTAGATGAGATATTGTTTAGTTAATATTCTGAGCCACATTTTGAGTCTTGTCAGACTTTAAAATATGTTATATTGGTTAATTGTGGCTACTTTGCCCAGGACCTTTCACTTTATGGAATCAACAGAATTCCATATACTTGTGCAAAGAAAAAATTGCTATATTCCTTACAGAAAACTAGATGTTTATAACTTTATTGTATACCTAACTATATAGTACTGCAGCATATTCAGGAAAAATAGTCCTACATAATTTTAAAACAGAACACTGCAACACTTTTAAGGATTACATTAACCATTTCAGTATAATTAATTACAATTGCTTTAGAACTATTACTTTTAACCTTAGATGCTAAATTAACCTCCAGAGAATAAAAAAAAAACTTTTAAATTAGGCATCACTCACTATTTTTCAGTTATGTATTTATACATATCTCCATTACTTGCAAATACAATTTTTCTTTAGAAATAGCTGTAATCAAAGGATGACTCATAACATCCACTAAAAATAATTTATGACTTTTTTTTCTAAATGCTGAGAAAACATTTCTCTTATTCAATTATGATGCATTATAATACAATGAAGCTAATACTTACCAGAAGAAGCCATGGCTAAACAGAATATATCCAAAGAGTATTACAGCTACTCCAGTAAATGAGCCCTAAGAAAGCAGACACATCCTTAAATAAATTGAAATATGCAGTACCGTTAACATGACTGATCTCAGTATTTAACAATTTAAAATAATTCTAAATAATAAGCATTATTGATAAGTTATATCTTCTACCAGAGTCTAGCCCTTGTTTTTCAAATTTAGAAGATACATGTGAGGTAATGCATATAAAAATGTCAAGCAGTATGGAATGTAGTAATCAAACTAGAATACTCAGGCTTAGGTCATATCTGCTATATCCTACTTTTCACCTTAAGACCCATTCATGATCCACTAACATGTAGTGGTAACATGTCTATGTGGAATGAACAAAGACATGGTACCACGTGGTTGTTCTTCCTGAGACACTATCATCACCATATTCTCACCAATGACAGTATGGGTATTTTATTGTTTAACATAAAGCACAGCACTTATGCCGGTTAAACAATTAGCTAAAATGATATCTATTTCCTCATTAATTTCACATGAAATTAGAAGATTAGAGTTAAATATATTCAGTTTTTTAAATAGCTTGATTTTTCTTAAATTAGAAGTAATTCCTTTGTAGCAGTAACAAAGAATGCAGCACAGTACAATTCACAATTAGACAATAAAATATTGACACACAGTTGCTCTTAAAGGCAGACATACTAGCTTTCTCTTTAAATATACCTAAGATTGAAGAGACCCCTTGAATGGCTTGTTGCTTGGGGCCCCAGACATGATGCTGGCATTGGGGGTTATTTTATTTAACACTCAGGGGAAAGCACCTAAAAATAAGGTAAAGTACTTAAGGAAATGTATTTCTAACACAAACACTTATCAACTAAGAGGGTCTATACTTTCTAGGGCACTGATCAAGGATGATCAAACCTGCTTTGCATATCAAATTAGAACTCCTGAAGATCTCCCTCAAGAAAATGCATATTTCTAATGACCTGCCAGCCAGAGATCAGCAATGCCATTGTTCTTGCTTTTTGGAAAAAAAAGCACAAAGGGTGCCTCAGTAGGACAGTGTTTGTTCTATGTTAGCATCAATAAAGCAACCACATTGCTCTTGGGTCTCTTTTAAGCACATGCACACAAAGGACTTGAGATAAAGCAGGAATTCAGCAAAAAACATGAAATAAAAGGACCCCTATGGTTTAAGGCTCCTAGGTGTGCGATGATACAATAAACGGGGGGAGGGGGGGGAAGCAGCACTGGTGGGGGACTATCCCGTTTTGGCAGAAACAATTAAAAAAAAAAAACACCGTTTAAAGAAAAGCCAGATAAACAACGCCCAAGATTGAAGAGGAAGGAACAGGGTGGAGAAAAGCACCCCACCGCTGCCCCCTCAGTGGGGCGGGGCCATCGAGAGACAGCAGTCCCCATAACTAGAGATTTTGTTAAAAAAAAGGAAAAAGAAAAAAAAGGGAGGGGGAATGGGAGGAGAAAGGAAGCCCCGCCCTCCCCACGCGCCGCTCTCGAACGCACCGAATTCAAACCGCCTGAAAAAGAGCCAGGAGCGCGCGCGCGCGCACTAATCCCCTTCGGAGGGGAGGGGGCGGGATGACTTTGCAACGGTAACATCCGGGCACCCGCCGCTCGGGCTCCCCTCCCTGTTTCTAACCCCCCCACACACTCGCTCCCCTGGGGAGCCCCCCCCCTCCTTTGACCCGCCAGAAGAAATCGAGCGGGACGAACTCTTTTTGGTTTTTGCCTTCTGGATGCTCAGCCTGCTGGAGAGGAGGGGAGGGGGGGCTCTTTTCAGTTCTCGCAACCCCCCTCCCAACACACCCTTTTTCTCTCAAGCGTTTTTCTTTCCCCCCACCCTCCCCACCCTCGGGCGGAGGGAGACGGCGCGCGCCAGGCGGGTGTTGTCTCTGGCGCCCCCTCCCTTCCGAAGCTCGCCAGCGCGCGCGGCAAGGCGGCGGCGTCGCGCCCCCCCCCCACTTTCCCGCCGCCGCCGCCCCTTCCCCTCGAACAATGGATCAAAGCGCTCCACTTCTGTCAAACCGAGGAAGGGCCGGGAGAGCGACCTGAGGGAACGGCGCCGGGGCAGCCACCTGTTCCGTGCGGAGCTGGAGGCAGAAGGAGCCGAGCGTCCAAGTCTCGCAGCGGCTGGTCCTTCGTTGACGTCGCGTCCCGTTTTTTTTGTTGTTTTTTTTCTCCCGCAACCCCCGAGCCTCCGCTAAGCCCGCCGAGGTGAACGGAGCCGCCCAAGACAGAACGGCTTTTTTGCTGAGACTTCGGCCCCAGTCGCCCACATGCCCCACGAGGACCGGCTTTCCTTCGCTCGCTCGCTCGTCCGCCGGAGCCACGCCACGCCACCCCGGCCCGGCCCGGCCCTACCTCGCTTCCCCACCCAGCTTTCGCCTCGACCCACCTGCTCCCGTCACCACAGACGGACTCCGCGCCTAACTGCTCTGCCTGCTCCACAAAAGCGCCAAACAAAAGCACGTGACCCGCCCCCCGACACGCCCTCTATTGGTTGAGGAGGGCGGCACGTGCCGCTCGGCGGGAGGGGGAGAGAAGGGAGGGGGGTGGGGGTTGGGGGGGAGGAACCGTCCGCTACCCCGCTCTCTTTTCATCAAGGTTTGATGGGAAATGTAGTCCTGCTGGGTACTGTAGTTGGCGGGCTCCCCGGGCTTTTACCTCCGCTCGGTGGTCTCTGGTTGCTCCTCGTAACCTTACCCTGAGGGAATCAAATCGGGGTTAATGGCTTAGTTAGCAAGCTTTGCGCGTGGTGGGGCCGTTGCAATTGTTACGTTGGGAAGCGTGTGAGGGGTCATCTCACACTGCCTTTGCGGCAGTGGTGAAATCCAAATTACTACCGGTTCTGTAGGGGTGTTGTGGCTTGGTGGGCGTGGCAGGGGAAGGATACTGCAAAATCTCCATTCCCTCTCCACTCCAGTGGGATAGATATTGCAAATTCTCCATTCCCTCTCCACTCCAGGAGGAAGGATATTGCAAAATCCCCATTCCCACCCCACTCCTGGGGGAAGGATACTGCAAAATCTCCATTCCCACCCCACTCCTGGGGGAAGGATACTGCAAAATCTCCATTCCCACCCCACTCCTGGGGGAAGGATATTGCAAAATCTCCATTCCCTCTCCACTCCAGGGGAAGGATATTGCAAAATCTCCATTCCCACCCCACTCCTGGGGGAAGGATACTGCAAAATCTCCATTCCCACCCCACTCCTGGGGAAGGATACTCCAAAATCTCCCTTTCCACCCCACTCTGGGGCCAGCCAGAAATGGTATTTGCCGGTTCTCTGAACTACTCAAAATTTCCACTCCTGGTTCTCCAGAACTTGTTGGATTTCACCCCTGCTTTGTGGGTAGGTAATTGATCCAGGGCAGAGCAGGCTTTACTAGGGCTTTTAGGTGCAGCCCAGCTTTGCCGGTCCTCTGTGCCTTCTGCGGGGCATACATTGCCTCTTTGTTCCGTCTCGCTGCGTCTACCTGGGTCTCGTTGGGCAAGCTGGCGGTGGCTCAACCAGACTCTTGTATGCCTCACAGGGATGAATTGGTAGTCCGAACTGGGGGTTCACTTCACTTCCTCCAAGTTTTGGCGCTTCCTCAGGGGTGCTATTCAGCAGGTTCGGACAGGTTCTGGAGAACCGGTAGTGGAAATTTTGAGTAGTTTGGGGAACCGGCAAATACCACCTCTGGCTGGCCCCAGAGTGGGGTGGGAATGGGGATTGTGCAGTATATTTCCCCTGGAGTGGGGAGGGAATGGAGATTTTGCAGCATCCTTCCCCTGGAGTGGGGTGGGAATGGAGATTTGCAATATGCTTTCCCAGCCAAGCCCACTAAGCCACACCCACAGAACCGGTAGTAAAAAAAATTGAATTCCACCACTGGCTTCCATATAGGACTGAACAAGCAGATTTCTTGGGAAGCGGGGACCACGCCCTCCACAGCCTATAGAGGCAGGTGTTGACTGTTTATTTCAGCGTTTCTCAATCGGGGCATGGACTTCACTTCCCAGAGTTTGCCAAGATTGAGAAATTCTGTCTTATTTGTTCAGTTTCAGCTCTTTACAATCAGTCTGCCGCTCTATGGGTTGCAGCAGCCAGTAATACAAGTAGACCTCAACTTACAGCAGTTCATTTAGTGACCATTTTAAGTTACAAGAGCGCTAAAAGAAAAGTGCTTTATGACAGTGGTGAAATCCAAATTTTTTTACCACCGGTTCTGTAGGCGTGGCTTGGTGGGTTTGGCAGAGGAAGGATGCTGCAAAATCTCCATTCTCACCCCACTCCAGGGGAAGGATACTGGAAAATCCCCATTCCCTCCCCACTCCTGGGGGAAGGATATTGCAAAATCTCCATTCCTACCCCACTCTGGGGCCAGCCAGAAGTGGTATTTGCTGGTTCTCCGAACTGCTAAAAATTTCCGCTACTGGTTCTCCAGAACCTGCTGGATTTCACCCCTGCTTTATGACCACATTTTAGAATTTAGAATAGAATAGAGCTGGAAGGGACCTTGGAGGTCTTCTAGTCCAGCCCCCTGCTCAAGCAGGGGAACCTATACCATCTCAGACAAGTGGCTGTTCAGTCTCTTCTTAAAAGCCTCCAGTGATGGAGCGCCCACGATTTCTGAAGGCAAGCTGTTCCACTGGTTAATTTTCCTCACTGTTATGAAGTTTCTCCTTAATTCCAGGTTCCACTGATGACCATTACAGCAACATTGCAGTCATGTGATCACCAGATTATTAAAAAAAAAGGTTGGCCATACCCACTGAGTCACATTACCCTCACCAAGCCACGCCCACAGAACCGGTAGTAATAAATTTTACATTTCACCACTGGGTCACCTTTTGCAAACTTCTGACAAGCAAATTCAATGGGGAAGCCAGATTCACTTAACAACTGGTCTTAACAAATGCAGTGATTTACTTAACAACTGTGGCAAGAAAAGTCGTAAAATGGGACAAAACTCACTAAAAAAACGATTCGCTGAGCAACAGAAATGTTGGGTTTAATTGTGGTTGTAAGTCAAGAACTACCTGTATACAATAAACCATCATCCACAATATGAGAGTAGCTTTTCACAGTGAGAGAGGTGGCATATAAATTTAATAAATGATAAAATGGAAATGGAGTTCAAAAGATAAAAGATATTAAGTTCCTGCAGGGAAAGTGCACAAATAAATTACCATATAGTTGCATTCACACTTCAAAAGCATAATTTTGTTTAGGTTCTTCAAATCTGTGTGAATGTTCATTGGCTACACAGAAGAATTCATCTCTTACCTGATTAAGTTCACACTTTAGGGAAAGCTGCAATGTGTGAACTCAGTCATTATATGCTGAAACATATTTGGAAAGGAAAATTAAGAACCAAGAATCCTCATATATACAAGTCCAATTTGTTAGCAGTTTCAGTGCATGCTAAACACACTTTGTATCATATGAAATCTGTCAGTCATTTTGTCTTGGGCATTATGTATTAAATTGGTTTAATAGCAACAGAAACAAAAAGCAATAAAGGATTATGTGACACTTAAATATTTAAGAAATTATTGTGTAATTTTTCCACTTTTTCCATTAGAACTAGATGGAATCACAATACGTTTGCAGCACAATAAATATCTTAGATTTAAGATGCCCTAGGTTCCTCCATATTTGTTCTACAAAAGATTGATGGGACAGCCACTTGACTTAAATCTCCCCTGTTTCGTTCAACCTATGGTTCTATGTTCTTAAATCAAGCATGTTTAGAAATTGTTTTGGTTCATTCTTAGAGCTTTCAAACAGAGAATATCAGAGAATTCAACTTCTGCCACAATGCTGACACTAGAAATTCCTTTACTGAATGAATTATTTTTGGAGTTCTTTGGATACAAGGCAAAATACATTTGAAAAGTGATTTAAATTTTTCAATAAGACAAGGTTTTAAACTCTTTTTCATCACCTTAGCCATATAGGGTAAGAATCATAGGACTTGAAATACAAGACATCTGGAGGAGATCCAATCAGGGTAAATAGTTCTAGACACATTTTTTTTTTACAAATCACTTTACTCTGCTTTTCATCCCACAATCTTTTTGAATACTTCCCTGATTCATAGAATAATAGAGTTGGAAGACACCACTGAGGTGATGAGACCCAGATCACACAGCATCCTCAACAACTGGCTGCCTAGCCTGTGCTCAGACAAGATCCAGCTAAAGGCTCTAATAATTGATCCCATTCAAAACTGCTTGTTTTACAAAGTTTTTCCTGACCTTCAACCAAAATTTGCTTTCCTATAATTCACACAGGGTTAAGGATACTTGGGGGGGAAAAATTAGGGTGATTTTTGCACAAAAACGTAATGAAGATCTGAAAACCCTGACCTTCCAACATTTTTAGTAAGGACTTGGGGGAATCTGAAGATAAATTTGACTGAAAAATGAAAAGCTTTCCCTTGTGTTACTTGTTTGCATGTTTAAATGTGTTTGACTCCAGGGAGCTTCTGCCTCATTGCGTTTCAGCAGGTGCTGACAGAACGTTTGTTGATTTGAAATATAGGAAGGAAGTGACACCCTGGAGGTGCTCTGCAACTTGGCATCAGGCCCTTCCATGTGTTCTGATCGAAGTTCATAAATCTCAACTAATTGACGTGAAAGTTGTTAGGCTTCATTTTTTAACATTTATAAAATATTGCCGTGTGCTTCCAGGAGAAATTGCTTTTAAAAAGACCCACTTTTTGTATCGAAAGGTCCTGACAATTGTCAGCACAAATTGTTCACTACAAGTATAAAGAGAATAAAGTACAAATGTCAGGCTTCAAAGGGCAAAACACACTGGCTGTCACTACAAAAAGTGCAACATACAGTTTCAACTCTATTGTGGCACATCCATTAACTGTGGGGGTTTTTTCATCTTTTCTTTTTTCAGCACTCTCACACAAAACTTTTAAACTGAAAATATTTAGTCCTAATGATTTCATGCATGTTACTTTAGAATTAAGAGTCTGATTGGATTCAACCCCACAAAAATCTGAATTGGAGAACACTGAAACATGTGTTTAAGCAATTCTACACACCCTGCTCATTAAACTCACTGGTTGTTAAGATCAGTTGCATCTTTCCTTAAAAATAAAATGTCCTTCTCTAGTCACATGTGAACATTCAAAAAATTCTAACGTTGATAATGTATCAAAATCAATAAATAAAAAGATTACTAATTTTCTTCCAATACCGTACAGATTTATTAGAAATCCTATGTGTTTACCTGTATATTTATATATTTCTTTCCAAAGTTTATTATAATATCTTAAAACAAGCTCAAAGCAATCCATTAGGGAAAAAACAAACAAACAGATATTCAGAGGGAGCTAGTAGTTAGGAAAGGGCACTATAACAGTGAAATTCTAATATAGGTAGTCCTTGACTTGCAACCCACAGTTGGGACCAGAATTTCTGTTGCTAAGCAAGCTAGTTGTTAAGTAAGTCATGCCCAATTTTACAACATTTTTTTGCCATAGTTGTTAAGTGAATCATTGCAGTTGTTAAGTGAATCAGGATCCCCCATTGACTTTGCTTGTTGGAAGCCAGTTGGGAAGGTCGCAAATGGTAATCAGGTGATTCCCCCAGAACAACATGCTGGTTGCCAAGTGCCCAAATTCTGATCATGTGACCTTGGGGATGCAGCAGTGGTTATAAGTGGAAGGACCACTGTTTGTTCAGTGCCACTTGGTTGCTAAACGAGTACCTTCCATCCTTCCAAGGTGGGTAAAATGAGGACCCAGATTGTTGGGGGCAACATGCTGACTCTGTAAATGGCTTGAAGAGTGCTGTAAAGCACTATAAAGTGGTATATAAGTCTAAGAGCTATTGCCATTGTAAGTAAAGGAAAACCTTCAAGATGTCTGAAACTCATCAGTTCCATGGTGTGGCATCATCAAAGCTAATATCTCATGCATCTATTGTGTCAACCAGGAGGAGTCCACAACTCACATATTCCAAGTGTTTGGACCGAAGCAAGTTGTGCCAAGCTGATGGCATTTTAAGACAGCTGTCAATAATCTGTAAATTGTTGGCTCTTAAACTTAGATTGCATTGAATGAAACTGAGATTTCTTCCTCCTGACACATCCATAACATACCTCCAAAAGTTGCCTTTTTCTCTGATAATGAGTTGTTTATTTTTATCCTATATCAAATACATGGATTTCTCATGGACTAATAACGACACACAAAAAAGCACAACTGATCCATTATATAAGATCTTTTTTTAAAAGATCCATCCATTGAGCTTTATCAAGATGATTTTTATCTAGAACCAAAAAAAAAAACCCCACGCTAAATATTTTCAGCAAACCCATTCTTTCATTAGGGGAGGTTAATATTGTGACAAACCAGGATAAACCATTCAAAACACATATTACTTTAAAACCGGGGCATTTTTCCTTTCCCTTCCCAATTGGATGTCTGTTTCCATGGAAACAGCACCCAGCCAGCCAAACATTTTTTTTTTCAGATGAATACCCTGAAATAGAAATTTTTTACAAGCAGCTATTTACAGCCAAATACTACCGGTATGTAGTATTTCTGATATGTTTCAGCTGTTTCACCATCAATGTGACCTCCTATGGCAGAATTCATTGCATTTACTTATTTTACTTAGATTTATATTCTGCCTTTCCTTGAGGAGGTCAGAAAGCTACTAGGGACCCCAAAACAAGAATCTTGTAAACTAGGTTGGGCTAAGAGAGAAAGACTGCCCAAAGTCACCCTGTAGGTTTATTTATTATTTATTATTTATTAATTATATTTCTATACCGCCTTTCTCCCGTAGGACTCAAGGCGGTGTACAGCCAAGAAAAAACATAGACACACAAACATCATAAAATTGCTAATTAAAATTATTACTTAGTTTGGCCAATTAAATAAAACCCAGAATTAGATAACATTTTAAAAAATCATTCACATGTTCATATGTTTAGCCCCGCCTGTTGGAACATCAGGGTCTTGAGGGCACGGCGGAAAGCACAGAGATCAGGGATATTCCGTATCTCCAGGGGCAGTTCATTCCAAAGGGTTGGAGCCCTCACAGAGAAGGCCCTCCCCCTGGGAGTCGCCAGTCGGCATAATTTGACTGACGGTACCCTGAGTAGTCTCTCCCTGTGAGAACGAACTGGTCGGTGGGAGGCTATTGGTGGCAAAAGACGGTCTCGTAGGTACCCAGGTCCTAAGCCATGGAGCGCTTTAAAGGTGATGACTAACACCTTGAATCGCACCCGGAAGACCACCGGGAGCCAGTGCAGCTCGCACAGGAGAGGTTGAAGGGGGACTTAAATTTAGATCAAACCTGCAATCACCATACTGTGTTGGCTATCCATAAGTACCTTGGGTGGTTTGTACTATGAACTGGCTAACTTATTATTTTTGTACCATGCTTTGTTAACTAACTCACAGTGGCAATGTGTAGATAATGCACTAAACTACAAATAAATCACATTAGCATGCTGGTTGAACCAAACCAATGCTTATAGGACTAAGCATCTAGGTCCCCTAACTCAGCTAGAGCCCAAAGCAATCTATTATTTTCTATAAAATTATTTCCATCCATATTGAGGGTCAAACAATTCTGCTATTAGATAAAATAAGGCATTGTCCTTAGGTACCACTTCCAACTCCGTCATTCCATTATCTGTTATCAAATGCTGGAGAACAGTGAGTAAGGGTGAAGTGAGGGAGCTCAGATCAGAGTTTTAGTACATCTAAAATTAGTTCTACTTCTTAAATTAACTTTATATTAATATTATTTTCAATAATAAGTGATTTTCCACAGCTATGAGGTTGCTACTATTGAAAAATTCACTTGGTTTCTCTATATTAGGGACTTTCTTTCTTTCTTTCTTCCTTTCTTCCTTTCTTTCTTCTTTATTGGCCAAGTGTGATTGGAAACACAAGAAATTTGCCTTGGTGGCGCAGCAGACTAAAGTGCTGTTAAGTAGCACCAGCTGCCTGCAATTACTGCAAGTTCAAATCTCACCAGGCTCAAGGTTGACTCAGCCTTCCATCCTTTCGAGGTAGGTAAAATGAGGACCCGGATTGTGGAGGCAATAAGCTGAATTTGTATAAAAAAGAACACCACTTAAGGGAGGCCGAAAGCCCTACTAAGCAGGTATATACAAAAGTATGAAGGCTATTGCTTAACGCATTGTAAGCCGCCCTGAGTCTCTGGAAAAGGGCAGCATATAAATCGAACCAATAAATAAATAAATAAATAAATAAATAAATAAATAAATAAATAAATAAATAAATAAATAAATAAATAAATAAATAAATAAATAAGCAAGCTCTCAGTGTACATAAGGAAAATAAAATACATTCTTCAAGAATAAAAAGATACAACACTTGATGATAGTCAAGGTTACTAATAAGCTATCAAATTGTACTAAGAAACAATAAAAACAATATAAATAGAAAGATACAAGCAACATGGTTATAGTAATAAGTGGGAAGAGATAGATACTAGTAAGGAAGAGAAAAAGAAGAAGATGAATATTAGGGACTTCAATTTTAAAAAAATTTCTTGGGTTTTGAACAGTGCACTGGAGCAATATTCAGCAAATAAGGATGGGCCAGCAGAATTTGATTTAATGTTAATATGAACGCGCTTCATATTTTAAAGCATTTTTCCTATTGCATTACAAATTATAATTGGATATTAACTTCCAGAAGGCATCTGGAGAAGCCATAATGAGACATTGCTGTGTCCTCTGACTTGGGCAACAGATTGTCTTGATGGGGCATTGCTAGACAGTTATGACCTGATGTGTGGGATGCAACTCCTAGAAACATAAATGATATGTACAATAAATAGTGGCATTTTTTTCAAAATCTAAGAAATGCAGTATCTTCAGCAAAGGGTAAAGCTAAACTAGTTTCTTTAGCTAATGTTGTAGGAGATGCATGATAAGTGGCCTGCTAGATTATTCCTTTTAAGCTTCTGGCACTCTTTTATTCCATTATTTTATTTATTATCCTTTTAAGACTTCTGAAATCAGCCCATAAAACAGTTAAATTGAACTTACAATGAAAGACGAAATACAATCAGTTAAATACAACGCTGCTCCTTTTAACTAGTAGAAGTGGAATTTATTTGTAATGGAAATTTCCAACGCCACCCAACTCAGCAGCAACTCTCGAGATACCAGTTAAAAATGAAACCATTGAACTAAAAAAAAAAGTGATTATAACAGGGAGATACCACAAACTAACACAACTAAGGGTCTGGAGGAAAATCCAGATCTCCAAGACTAGTTTAAGGGAAGTGGGATGAGGGCTGTGTGACCTTTTGTAGGATAGTGTTCCAAAGGGCAGGCACTTCTTCTCACCATGGCCAAGCCCACCCAGCAACTGGGCAGAGAACCCCTTGCTAAAATTTTTGAAGCCCACCCCTGGATTCTTCTTCTCTCCTACTTTTGGTGATACCATTTGCCTTCACCATTACCCAGTCTAGGAAAGCATAAAAAATGTCACATGTGGTCTACCATACCACAGTCTTCCTGCTGTTCTCTGATAGGCAAACAGCTGTTGTGAAAGTGGGTTTCTACCCACCGCCCTCCACACTACCTTCATCAATGACACGAAGCACATTGATTAGTTGTTGCAAAGTGTTGAGCGTTGGTTTCTTCACCTTGGATCCAGAGTCTAGACTAGAGACCAGTGGTGGGTTTCAAAATTTTTTACTACCAGTTCTGTGGGTGTGGCTTAGTGGGTGTGGCATGGCTTGGTGGGCGTGGCTTGGTGGGCGTGGTAGGGAAAGTTACTGCAAAATCCCCATTCCGTCCCCACTCCAGGGGATGGTTACTGCAAAATCCACATTTCCTCTAGATCAGCTGGGACTCCAGAGGCAGAGAATAGATGTGGGCAGGGCCAGTCAGAATTTTTACTACCGGTTCTCCGAACTACTCAAAATTTCTGCTACCGGTTCTCCAGAACTGGTCAGAACCTGCTGAAACCCACTTCTGCTAGAGACCTGTCGTTTCCAACAACCCACTGCATAGCCATGCAAAGCAGACCAGCTATGAAATATTCAACACCGGAGGAAAAAATGTGTTCCGACAAGGCATTTGCTGTGAAACTAAAATAGAAGAGTCTAAAGAGATTAGGTGAAGTGCTAAAAAAAAAAAATCCCTCGTCCCCAATTAGACAGCAAGGAACAAAAAAGTAAGCTCAGGCCTCAGAAAGTCTTTTGTATTATTAATACCTCCTTCTGATGAGATGGCTAAATGTTTATTTCTCGACCAAGCCTGCCTCGTCTCAAAGGGATGAACTGTCTTCACAAGGACTCCCTCTTAGGTAGCATGCCTTGTAACGAAGATCATTTGCAATATTGATCTGTGGTTGTAGGAATTAATGGGTCAATCCTGGGGCTCCAGTTAAAGGGAAGCTTAGACCTTCCTTCACTTCCGAATAACAGAATGCTTTTGAGGAGTCAATCCTACAATTTGTGTGTGATGCTTTCTATGATCTTGGTAGGGGAGGGCTACAAACATCATAGAAAGCCAGCCAACAGGGGAAGGGCTCAACCTTAGCAATTTCAAAACAGGTGGACTTCAACTCCCAGAATTTTTCAGCCAGCCAGCCATGCTGGCTGGATAATTCTGCAAGTTGAAGTTTACCTGTCTTAAAATTCCCAAGGTTGAGAAACACTGGGTGGGAATGTAATACAGGGTAGGTGCTTTTTCTCCCTAATGCCTTGTTTGGCTATTAATAGCTAAAGACGGGGCTGTCAAACTCGATTTCATTGAGGGCTGCATCAGGGTTGTGTTTGACCTCGGGGGGGGGGGTATGCGTGGCCAGAGTGAGTGTGGCCAGCTCAAAGTCACTCGTGTCAGGGGTGCCTGTGATGGCCTAAATGCTCTGCTAGCAAAAATGGACTCCCGAGTTCTGTTTTTGGCTGCGACGGCCTCCTGCAATCTTCTGCCAGCAAAAATGGAGCTTGTAAGGCTGCACGTGCAGCCTCCCGAGGTCCATTTTCACTGGCAGAGGCACCACGGGCCGGTCCTTCGCTGTTTCCAGATCTAAGCCCCCCCCCCCCCCCCCGATGGCCAGATCTAAGCACCCTGCGGGCTGGATCCGGCCCCTGGGCCTTGAGTTTGACACCCCTGGCTAAAGAGGTGTATTTTAAAAATGGATGCCAGGGCCTAAGGCCTTATTGAATGATCTTTGGCAGCTAATGGTTACCAGCAGGTTTCAGGTCATGTCTTTCAAAGGGATCAAAGGGAATGTCTCTATTAGCATCTAAACATTACAGAAAAATACAGTAGATGTTTGGAACAGGGAGGCATGGACCTTGTAGTTCACTGTCCTTGTGCTAAAAAAGCCAAAAGAACTGGCAGGTTTGATTTTGAGCTGAAGAGTTTTTTCCCCCCCTGAACTATGCATAAATTTATCTTCATTCTTTATACAGTACTGATGTGTGTTTTTTTATGAGAAGCCGCAGCAGAAAAGCAACCCATATTTTCATCTGCAGTAACCTTTTAAGAGGAGTGGAGTATGGAGGCCTCTGTTCTCCTTTATAGACTATTTGCCAGCCAATGTCTGCAGGACAGGTCAAAAAGTCAAAATAATGCCTGTGGCTGCACAATCAAAGCCTTGCTCCAGTATAACCTGTGTCAAGTGCACAACACAAGTAAGAAAGAGTGAGGTTTTGGTTGTGCAGTTGCAGCAACCATCTTGATTATTTAATTTAATTATTTAATAATAAATACAAATTTGAGCCACGGTGGCGCAGTGGTTAGAGTGCAGTACTGCAGGCTACTTCTGCTGACTGCCGGCTGACTGCAAATTGGCAGATTGGATCTTACCAGGCTCAAGGTTGACACAGCCTTCCATCCTTCTGAGGGGGTAAAATTAGTGGTGAGTTGCTCCCGGTTCGCACCGGTTCATAAGAACCGGTAGTAAAAATTTGTAGTAGTTCGGAGAACCAGTAATAACATTGGCTGGCCACATCCCCGAACCGGTCCCCGGCCTGGTCGCCGCTTGCTTACCCTGCCCACCTCATCAGAGACCTTTTTTTTTTTTACTTTTAAAAGCATTTTTTGTATAACCTCTTCGGCTGAAAAAATGCTTTTTAAAGTAAAAAAAAAAGCCTCTGATGATCGCGCGGCTCAGCTGGGATCATCAGAGGCTTTTAAAAGCATTTTTTTCTGCAACCTCTTAAGGTTGTAGAAAAAATGCTTTTAAAAGTAAAAAAAAAAATTGCCCACACCCACCGTCATTACCCCCACCAAACCACGTCCACTAAATAAGCCACGCCCACAGAACCGGTAGTAAAAAATTTTAGAACCCACCCCTGGGTAAAATGAGGACCCAGATTGTTGGGGGCAAATATGCTGACTCTGGAAACTGCTTAGAGAGGGCTGTAAAAAGCACTGTGAAGCGGTATATAAGTCTAAGTGCTTTTGCTAATGGTGAATATCACAATTTCCTGGGCTACCTTTCATAAAAGTGTATCTCTTCTTTTTTTGCTGCCGCATTGTTCCATGTTATTTCTTTTACGTCTTTATTATGATTTGATTTCTTTATTTTTATTTTATCAAATCTCGATGGCCATCTAGCCCCTAACATGGAATCTGAGTAGCAAATAGAGTGAAAACTCAATTTAAAGTAAACCATTACTCCCACCGACCAATACGTGCCCACAGAGAGGGCCTCCTCAGGGTGCCGTCAGCCAAACAGTGTAAGCTGGCGACCCCCAGGGGGAGAGCCCTTCTTTGTGGGGGCCCCGGCCCTATGGAATGAACTGCCCCCGGACATACGAAGGATCCCCGTCCTCCGTGCCTTCCGGCGCCTTCTGAAGACCCTATTATTCCAGCAAGCTGGTCTGACAGGTTAAAGGTTTTTTAAATTGGGTTTTGATAGGGGTTTTAAAATGATTTTAGTTGGATATTTTAAATTTGGCCGAATGATTGAATTATTTTAATAAGCTTTTAACTTTTGTTGTATATTGTTTTTACCATGGCTGTTCACCGCCCTGAGTCCCTCGGGAGAAGGGCGGTATATAAATATAATAAACTAACTAACTAACTAATTAGTTCCATTTTCTGTTAAAAACAGACAAACTGAAGATTGTCTTATAAGACACGGGAACATGGTTGGATTTGTAAAAGTCATCTCCTTATCAAATTCTTCATTACTACTTTAACAATGCATTTAGCGCAGAATGCACGCAAAATATTTTAAATAAAGACAAAGTATGTGTGCAGTGCGCAGCCCTGGAAAAAAAGGTAATTACATTCCATGCATAGGAACATGAAAAATAAGACAAGCTGTAGTATATCTGTAGTTCTTTCAGCAGCAGCTAAAAATTTCCATGTCCTTCAAGCATTAATTTTTGGATGCATAAAGTACATTCTAAAAAAAAATGCAATTATTTTCCATGAGTCTACCTAGCATTAAATCAATGCAAGGAATCCGGATAAATACAAAGCAGACACCTTTTCTCCACTATCCAAGTATTTATAAACACTATCAAAGCCTTCAGAACAATCCCTTGGGTTTTGAGCTTTGTCAGGCATATGCCATTGGCTGTTACTCCGTTTTTGAAACACGCATTTACATTTCCTATAGAGCATCTTACTCTTTGAACCTAATTTTGACTTCCGTCTTAGTTCTGTGGCTGGGGATATATTTTGTTTTTCATTCATCAAAGGCTACATCTAAGAATGAGTGACTTCACATAAAGGCAGTTAGAATAGTCTGCCTTTTACATGTTTAGCAAGCTGATTTTTTTAAAGCAGAAATGAAATAGGTGTATTAAGGTTATTTGAGGCTACTGTTGCTGCCCTACTTACTTTCACAAAAAAAAAAAAGAAGACGAAGTAGAAAACCACGTTAGCATCTGGGGTTGTTTTGCCAACACATTTTGGAAAGGAGCTGCAAAGATCTGGGGGGGCTTGAGGTGACCTGCTCCCACCCTAAATTTATAATATGCAATTATTTTTGTCTTTTCCACAGGAAATATTTTATGCATCATAGTTTTCCAGCATATCTTGTACCTTTATTTCCTAACACTAAGTGATAAAGTATTCAGATGTGATTCTGTTGTATAAGGATAGCTTTCAGCATTATTGCAGGAGAGATGGTTCAAAACATTTATCAGCAGAATGCTTTCTTATTATACAAATCAGAAATGCTTTTCTTTTCTTCTTGCTATTTAAAACGGCTTAGCTGATTTTTTTAAAAGATAATTTTGCAATTGGACAAGAGATAACATTCTAAATGAATAGAATTTACTGAATGGCTAGCCAGGTCAATATCATAAATTTCATAGTGATGTTGGCTAAATATGTGCTTATTTTAATAATGGTATTGAATCTATGAATGTGTAAGTGTGTATCCTCTCAAACATAATACTGTATTTTTCTTCTTCTCATTATGCCTTAAATTTATTACTTTTATAAAAAGCTGGAAATAACAATGGTATGATATGGACTTATAGAATTGTACAAGTTCTCTCTATCATATTTCATCTGTCTCTATCTCTATCAATGCATGTGACATCATATATGCTTCTATCAGTGGTAAAATCCAATTTTTTTTACTACCAGTTCTGTGGGTGTGGCTTGGTGGGCGTGGTGTGGCTTAGTGGGCATGGCTTGGTGGGTGTGGCAGGGGAAGGATACTGCAAAATCTCCATTCCCATCCCACTCCAGGGGAAAGATACTGCAAAATCCCCATTCCCTCCTCACTCCTGAGGGAACGATATTGCAAAATCTCCATTCCCACCCCACTCTGGGGCCAGCCAGAGGTGGTTTTTGCTGGTTCTCCGAACTACTCAAAATTTCCGCTACCGGTTCTCCAGAACCTGTCAAAACCTGCTGGATTTCACCCCCTGGCTTCTATAGGAACAAGGTTGTTCAAGAAACAAGAGATTGTTTCAACAGGGCATATAAGGCCAACAAAAACAGCCTACTAAACAGGTCAAGAAATCAGGCACAATCAAGAGGCAACCCAAGGCGGTGTGTGCACAATAAGTTGGAAAAAAAAACTAATCACCCCTATTTTAATCTAGCACCATGTTTCCCAAGCTTTGTAATTTCCATCTACGTACATTTCGGCCTATAAAATTCTTCACAATAGCCATACTGGCTAGGGAATTGGTCTTGGGATTTGGGAGTTGGTTTTGAGAGTTGGTCCACCCATTTAAAATATGTTAAGGTTGTGAAACCTTGCCTAAAGGCAAAGTTGTTCACAGTCGAAGTCTTATGTAAAGTTTAAGAACTGTACACATATATATTATACTGAGTCAGAATATGAAAGTTTGGTTTCAACTGAGTACAGCTTTCCCCAAATTGGAGACCCTCCAGTTGTATGGAATTCCAGTTCCAGAATTCTCCACAATGGCCATGTTGGCTAGGGCGTTTGAAGTCCACATGCCCAGTTGGCCCTCAGGTTGGAGAAAACTAACTGCTTGTGACACCCACTTGTGGATTAATTAAAAATGACAGGAGTTACCTTATAACCCAATAAAAACGTACAAGGAGAAAAAATGACAGGTGTTACTATGATGTATAAATCTACTGCCAAAAAAATCTATTCCATCTATTCATATAAATTAAGATATGCAAAGATTATGCAAATCCATGCTAAGGTTTATAACTGTTTGGAGATGCCCTTGATTTCTTGGGAAATGACCTATTTATGGACCCTAAGATTTACAAGTTGGTCGTTTGGCTTGTAAGTTGCATCAGGAAATCTGATGTCTGACATTGTCCATCTGAGGCAGATCCATGCCATCTAATCCATCTGTGGGTACAGTCTGTCATGGCCATCTTGCAGCCTCCCCTTACAGCTGCTCTCTGTCTCCATGGCAACAAGGGCAAGGGCCTTTCTAATGGGATTTGTAGATAGGCCTCAGACTCTAGTAGCCTTTTTTCCCGGATCAGCTTTTGCTGGTTTTTGTCAACAGATGCTAGGAGTCAGGTCATTGAATGTTTAATTTCTATTAAAAAGAGCAAAAGTGTAAACTAAGGGATGTTCTGTTCTTTGTTGTATTTTGCTACCTTGGGCAAAATCAATATGCTAAGCTAAACAAACTACAGATGCAGTTGACTCAAATTAAGAGCTGGCTTCTTCATCCTGCTTCAGTTGTGGTACTTTGCTAAGAAATAGAGACTGGATAGTTATGATAAAAGAAAAAGACAGAGGAGTCGTTTGGCAAAAACAAGTTTTTTTAAAAAAAATGGTACTATCCCAAGGCAACAGAGCTGCCTTCTTATTTAATAGTGTAACAGAAACTGAATGTAGCTGTGAAATAAAGCCAGAAGATCTCATGACAAGCTCAAGGACCTTCAACAACTCAACAGTTCAACTCTGAGCTAAATTATATTCACTACTCTTTGATCTAGCAATCGTCAAATTAGGACTTCCATATTTGTTTTGAATTACAAATCCCAAATATACAATTTTAGAGTGATAGTAATTATGACTGGACTCACATCTATCTATCTATCTATCTATCTATCTATCTATCTATCTATCTATCTATCATCTACCTACCTACCTACTTACCTACCTACTTACCCACCCACCCACCCATCCATCCATCCATCCATTCATCCATCCATCCATCCATCCACCTACCTACCTACCTACCTACCTACCTACCTACCTACCTACCTACCTACCTATCTATCTATCTATCTATCTATCTATCTATCTATCTATCGGTATCTGTTATCTATCTATCCTATTTCCAAACTGCCCATCTCCCTCAGATTGTGAGTTCCCTTGGTTTGTTAGGTGAGTTCCAAAGCACTGTACGATGCTGTTCAGTGATATTTGAAGATATTTGCAAGTTCTCCACCACTGTAGTGAGTAAGGTGATGATTCTTCTAGAATCATCAAGGTGATTCTAGAAGTATTGGAAGCTGGCTACGGCTCAGTTGATGCTTGTGCAATTGGGATAAGTAGATTCAGATCTCAAGGCAAGTTTGAGCCTGTATATCACTCTCTGGATTTCTGCAACACCCCACAGTGAAAACATTGTCCTCCCTTTTGCCCAAGGGACTATATCAAGTTTATCTCACCAAGACAGATGGCTTTCGGTGATCATACTAATGGTGTGTATAGTCTCCAGTGTATGACAAAAGGAGCCCCTTTCTAGACTGGGAAGATAGGGCTTGCTTGATTTTAATCTTTCAAATGGCAATTGTATAAATTATTTCTGATCCCTCTTTTAATGGACTGACTCCAGCTATTCGCGGGGAAAGTTGGTGGTGTGTGAAGACGGTAGAGAAGGCAGCCAGCTGCCCTCTCTGGAATTCATGTCACAGTTCTGTTCAAGATATCAATTAGCAGAGAAGCAAAGACATTAAAAGCTTTTTCGTATTGTTGTAGAACACTTCCCCCGCCAAAGCCACTAACTTCAAAGGCTTCAGCAGGATCCCGACATAACTTCCTTTTTCAAGTGAAAATATCAACATGCACATTTCATTATAAACTAGATCTAGGTGTTTTAAAATGGCTCTCACATGTAACACCTAAAAAGAGGGCAGGTTTTTTGATTGCAAAGCTATTTAACACCCCCACTGGACATCTGCTTTTGAGTAGACACATAAAGGATTCTTCTGTCCCTTCTCAAATCCGAAGCCCTCAAGAAGATTCCTTATGTAGAGCGGGAGATACCCAGCCCCTTGTATTTTCAGGAATAAATTGGAGCAGCTGTTGGATTTGGTCCAAATTTGTCATGTCTCTTATTTTCAAAGAATGCTGTCCCATTTCGGAATTTCTTATTGTGCTTCACCAACACACCAGGGGTGAAATCCAGCAGGTTCTGACAGGTCCTGGAGAACCGGTAGCGGAAATTTTGAGTAGTTCGGAAAACCGGCAAATACCACTTCTGGCTGACCCGAGTGGGGTGGGAATGGAGATTTTGCAATATCCTTCTCCCAGGATTGGGGAGGGAATGGGGATTTTGTAATATCCTTCCCCCAGGAGTGGGGAGGGAATGGGGATTTTGCAGTATCCTTCCCCCAGGAGTGGGGAGGGAATGGGGATTTTGCAGTATCCTTCCCCCTGGAGTGTGGTGGGAATGGAGATTTTGCAGTATCCTTCCCCTGCCACGCCTACCAAGCCACACCACGCCCACCAAGCCACCCCCACAGAACCGGTAGTAAAAAAAAATTGGGTTTCACCACTGCAACACACTATTACTGAGCTAAATTAGCGCTAAGAAGACCCACGGAAATTAAAATCACAGAACTGGGAGGGATAAATTTGGGTCACTGAGGTCCATCCTTCTCTTCGATACAGGAGAAATCCAGATGCAAGTATCCCAGATCAAGAGCCGTCTAGCTTTCATGTCGATCCATCCAGTGAAGGGACCCTGTTCTCTATGCAGCTAATTGGTTTCCCTGTTGAGCTGTTCTGCTAAGAATTGAATTTCCATTGAATCCACTTAATGGGGCTGAAATTAATTGTTATACCTAGTGGTTTTATCATTTGC
This sequence comes from Pantherophis guttatus, assembly GCF_059756535.1. Lineage (NCBI taxonomy): Eukaryota > Metazoa > Chordata > Lepidosauria > Squamata > Colubridae > Pantherophis > Pantherophis guttatus. The sequence goes on along the minus strand of NC_142072.1, from coordinate 17,827,974 downwards.
TATGATGCTTTTAATTAGTTGCTTTGTCTGCTTCCTCCGTCTCATTCCCAAAGCGGTAAGTTAAATATAGGTGTATTACACAACACAGTACATGTTTTAGGCCTACTGCTACTAATAAAAAATAAATAACCCAAGCCTGGAACCATACCAGTGGCGAAATGTAAAATTTGTTACTACTGGTTCTGTGGGCGTGGCTTGGTGGTGGGGGTAATATGACTGAGTGGGCGTGGCCAACTTCTTTTTTAAAAAAACTTTTAAAAGCATTTTTTCTACAACCTCTTCGGCCAGAGGTTTTAGAAAAAATGCTTTTAAAAGTAAAAAAAAACCAAACCTCTGATGGTGCGGCTCAGCTGGGCATGGGGGGGGGGCAGAGATTTTTGCTACCAGTTCTCGGGATCACCCGCCACCATCGTGATCTGGTCCGAACTGGAAGCATTTCACCCCTGAACGATACCGCTTATTCAACAATCTGAAGATCTCTACTTCCAGAAGCATTTTACAGTAGGGAGTCCCTACTATAGACCTATTTATTTGGATTACCATATACTAATGCATATGTTTAATTTCTTATGTTTTCCTATTATTAAGAAAACTGCAATAAATGTTAATAATTTAATTCTGTCATTCGGCAGGATATAAGAATACTATAGAGATTGGCATTTGTGTGCTATTTTTGTTTTTTTTTAAATAAATAAATAATGTAAAATGCTTCATTTATGATGCATTTCCTCCAATACTCATTAAAAAAACAATCTGTGTTTCTCATCAACTTCATAGGAAAACTGTATCTAAATCCTACATATGGAGAAATTGGTTCAAATAAAGGACAGGTGACATGAGCAGAAAACATGATGTCCACCAGGTGTTTTGGACCCAATTCTTAATATGGTACTAGCAATGTTGGATGGGGCTGACTGAAGTTGGTTTACCTTGGCAGGTTAAATAAGCAATGGGGTAGGTAGTCAGAAAGAGGTGAGCTAATTCAAGGAGAGAAACTGCATGGTGGCGCAGTGGTTAGAATGCAGTACTGCAGGCTACTTCTGCTGCCTGCAATTTGGCAGTTCAAATCTCACTAGGCTCAAGGTTGACTCAGCCTTCCATCCTTCCGAAGTGGGTAAAATGAGGATCCAGATTGTTGGGGAGCAATATGCTGACTCTGTAAATCATTTAGAGAGGGCTATAAAGCACTGTGAAGCGGTGTAGAAGTCTAAATTCGATTGCTATAGGGGGCATCTGGCCCAAACATACTCCAAAATCTGGCAATGAAATCAGTTAGACTCCTCATTTGTCCTCATCTGATCCTCTAAGAACCCACAAGAGTAGTGTTTCTCAAACTTGGCAACGTCAAGACATGTGGACTTCAACTCCCAGAATTCTCCACTCAGCCATTTGGCTGGGGATTTCTAGGAGTTGGAAAGAATCCATGTTTCTTAAACTTGCCAAGTTTGAAAAACACTGCTGTAGAGTTTTGCAGAAAACAAATGCCAATTTTAAGGAGTTTCAAGGTGCCTTTTTAACGTTGCTGTCCAAATACAATATTGCATTTGATGACTTTATCAGTAGTCTTTGGACAACACTAAGGGAGCTTAACTAAATATCAATATAAGTAGAAATTAGCCCAAAGATCAAAAATAACCTGATCATATTCATCAAGATGACCTATGGAGGGAGGTCAAAAACAGAAGATGGCAACCACAATGAAGTGATGGAAGCGCTGCCCCTTCTTAACCTCTGCTGCTTGCATAAATTCTATGCCCCGACCATATGCATACATTTCATTTCTTTTGTGCTTGAGGCTACAGAACGAAAAGGCAGTCTGCTAAATGTTCATGAGTTTTAGTAGGTCATCTTTGTATGAGTAATCTGACACTCTCACCAGGGCCGTTTTGTCATTCGAGACAGCAAAGAAATTGCAGAGGCAAAGAATAAAGCAGCTGGAGATGGATGGATGGATGGATGAATGGATAGATGATAAGACAGACAGATGATAGCAAAAAATAAAATTGGGGAGCAGAAGCAGAAGCAGACACTGGCGTCTCTATTTGTGAAATGACAGATGGTACCATTAATGGAATATAAAGCTTATACATGTAGCCGCAGAATACACACTGAGCATTCCTAATTCATCTTCCAGCTTTGAAACAGGACTAGGATTCTATGGTTCTATAATTCTTCTCTACTTAGAAATTCTCCCCCACCTGAATGATTTCATATAAGCCAATGCAATCAATGAATATCAGTGTTCCTGCTATTTAAATCCAACCATTGCCGTACCGTGATAGATTAACATACACTGGACAGCTATTTAAATTTATATCATAATTATATAAGCCATCCACCGAATAGAATAGAATAGAATAGAATAGAATAGAATAGAATAGAATAGAATAGAATTCTTTATTCAACCAAGTCAATGAGGAAAGTCAGATTTGTTCAATGACCGCATAATTCATTTAACAACTGCGACAGTTTGCTTATCAATCATGGCAAAACAGGTCATAAAATCAAGCCCTTAAGAACCACCTTCCTTAGCAATGAGGATTCTGCTCCCAACTGTGATCATGTAGAGGACTACCTATAAACCAAAACGGATTGGATTCACACCACATGCTGTACTACAAACAAACCATGTTTCACCAATCATAACATCCAAGCTCATGCTGTCAGAAAAAGAGGAACCTATGGTTAGCACAATGCTTGTATTATTATTATTTTTTAAAAAGAGATACATTCAACCTCTAAGCTCAAGCTCAAGGCACCTATTTTAACTTTTAAAAATTCTATCCCCCTATTCTTTACTCCTATCCAAAATAAATAAATAAAAATGGAGAAGAGTTCCAACATTTCAGCACTAGTCAAGGAATGGAGTTAAGGGGACACCATCACCAGGCTTCCTCCGTTCCTTGGAGGTTGGGTTTTTCAAAGAGGAAAATCTTCCAACGGAAAGAAATGGTCTTTTTCCAGATGTTGAGGGCTTGTTCCTTTTGGCCTCTGGATAGAGCAAAACCTCTCTCCTCCAGAGTCTGCTGCTGCTTGCTGTCTTTAAAGACCCATGGAGACTGGTTCTCAAAGGGAGGCAGATGCTCACAGTAGGATAAAGCTTTTGCTAGCAGCCGTCTTTGTCTCCCTTGAGAAGGACGTTTCTCCTGAAGAAACAGTCTATTTTGGATGTTCAAGTGCGCTCCTACAGCTGCAAAACCTTTCCCAGTATGCTACGTGAAAAGAAACCCTGAAACTCTGTTTGGGAACAATTGCACAGAACAGTCAGAGTTAAGAAGCACTAAAAGGAGCTTCAGCCTTTGCAAAGACAGCTCCAGGGGTCACCACGTCATCTGCTTTTGAGGCCTTGATGCTCCCTTCCTTCCTTTCTCCATCTTCCTGTTATGTAACCGTAACTGAATGGCTTCCTCTGAAGCGTGTCTTTCTCTCGCACGTGACCGCCCTGAGGATAAGACGGGACAAGACATAACAGATTCCCTGAACAATTGTGTGGCTGTCAGAACAAATCCCCAGCAATGCGAAAGCAAGACTGGAAATGGGACTTCGCGTCCTCTGGTGCGGCTAAAAAAAGGAAATGACTAGGCTGCCTTTTGTTGAGAAGCTCCATTGTCAGACTTGTTTTCAACCAAGGTATCTTTTTATTTATCTTATCTTTCTACTCTTCTTGCCGCACCCAGCAGTCCATTCGCAACCATTCCGGTTCTGGAGATCTTCCATAAAGGTTCTTACGCAACGTCTCCAACTGTAAACACCCTTCAGTCTGAGGAAGAACCATCTACCTTACCAAATATTTCGGCTGCTGCTTGTTTCTGGTGCAACACAACTGTTGGATACATTCCTTCACACGGCACAGTGTTCTTGAACAGACCGTTAAATGCTCCACAGCCTCTTCACTGGACGTTTTTAAGCCTGACTAGGTGGCTCAGTGGCTAAGACACTGAGCTTGTCGATCAGAAAGGTCGGCAGTTCGGCGGTTCGAATCCCTAGTACAGGTCTCCTGCGTGAGCAGGGGGTTGGACTAGATGACCGCCAAGGTCCCTTCCAACTCCGTTGTTGCTGTTAAGAAGAGATTGGGCAGCTATTGGTCTGAAATGATGTAGAGCAGGGGGTGTCAAACTCAAGGCCCACGGGCCAGTTCCGGCCCGTGGGGTGCTTAGATATGGCCCGTGGGGCCGCCATGGAAACAGCAAAGGATCAGCCCACGGTGCCTCTGCCAGCGAAAATGGAGCTCAGGAGGGCTGTGGGCAGCCTTCCCGAGCTCTGTGTTCACTGGCAGAGGGTTGCAGGAAGCCATCACAGCCAAAAACGGAGCTCAAGAGCCCATTTTCACTGGCAGAGCGCACGGGCCCATGCAGGTGCCCCCGACACGAGTGATGTCAAGCTGGCCACACCCACCCTCGTCTCCCAAGGTCAAACACAACCCTGATGCACCCCTTAATGAAATTGAGTTTGACACCCCTGGTATAGTGTCTCCTGCTTGAGCAGGGAGCTGGACTAGAAGACCTCCAAAGTCCCTTCCAGCATTTTGTTATTCTCTTTCAAACAACATACTATGCCAGGAGTGGGCAATTGTGGCCCTTTTACAACCTGTGGACTTCAACTCCCAGAATTCCTGAGATAGCTTGTACTCATGTACTATGCTATAATGTTGCTTGCTTGGCTTCACTGTAGTATGGTGTGTGAATCCAGCCATTCTGAGTCATGGTTTACAGTTTAGCATCTTATATTTACCTGGGAAATTATGGTATATTCCAGTGATGGTGAACCTTTTCGGCACTGAGTGCTGAAAAAGGAGCGCTCACACTCGTCTGGGCCGCAACCCGGAAGAGGAACTGCCCAGGGCGCATGCGCGCACCTGAAAATGAACTTCCGGTTTCAGCTACTGAACTTCCGGTTTTAGCCAGCTACTTCCGGGTTTCTGGTGTGCATGCGCACGCAACGATCAGCTGGTCGGCGTGCATACTCACACAGGAAAATGGAAGACCAGCTCTTCTAGTTTCCGGCACTGCCGCATGGAAAAAGGCCAGCTGATCATCGTACGCACATGTGCGACAGAAACCTAGAAGAGGAACACTGATGCCGCATGTGCCAGGTGACATGACTCCGCGTGCCACAGACTCAGTTTTCCAGAATAAACACCCCTCCCAGCAAACGGTCTTGCTTATTTTAATTACTTCTGCAATGGAAAATAATTTGCCAGATTCAAGCATTGTGCCTTAGGTTCACCATCACAGGTATATTCTATTAACCATAGTTAAAACAAGCCAAACTTTAATCCAACCATAGCTGGGCTTTTTGTTCAGCCAGAGGTCATGAACTTTCTGTTGACCAAAGCTAAATAGTTTGCATGGAAGCAGAACAGGGAAAGAAGCAATATGGTCTCTGCAGATCAACAGCTGGCAGTTGAGTTCTATACAGTACAAGCTTAAATGTCTAAACAATGTACAAAAGAAGTCCCTGCAAAATGCCTTTCAATGGAGATTATCAGCAAAACTTCATTAATTTAGATTGTTTTCTTCCAAAAATGGATCTATGCACACTGCTCCTATGGAATCCAGAAACTTTGCCAAATTGTATATTTAACTTTCTAGGAAAGTGGCCCATGCAGAATCAGTTTTCCAGGATAAACACCCCTCCCAGCAAACAGTCTTGCTTATTTTAATCACTTTTGCCATGGAAAATAATTTGCCAGATTCAAGCATTGTGTCAAGCCACAATGTAGTTTGGCACGGTGTGCATAGGCCCAGCTATCTGGTTTGCAAACTGCTTTATGGCTTAGCCTTGTGCAGTGAACACAGCTAATTACGGTCGACTCGAAATCTGTATTTAACTGAAGTCTGGGGAATGTTTGAGCCCAGAATGGTTGAACTGGTGGCCTCAAAAATAACCACTTGATCCAGTTTTGATTTATTCTGTCAGGACTGAATAGCCTGCACACTGTCTCGTCCCAGGCTGGGGGTGTAGTGTGTGGCTGGAACAGCTGGGATAGTTTTAGCCAAAGCCTTTGAATAAAAGAACAGAGTTTCATTTTTATTTATTTTAGAAATGTGCACAGCTGCTCAACTCTACGAGGAGTCTGGAAGTGTACAGTAAAAACAATCATATAATACAAGCAAACCCTACTTCTCACCCCCAATGCCAGAAAGGAAAATAACCATTAAAAGACCATCCAACACATGGAGGCTGCTACACGGCCTCTAACCCAAACCCTGGAGAAAGTCTCAGGTTTTCAGAGGCCTTTTGAACGTGGCTTAACTAGGGGACAGAGAGAAGGTGTCCCACATTCAAGCACCGTGATGGAGAAGATATGTTGAAGACACTGCTTAATAGATGACCTGGAACATGGTCACTCTGCCCAATTACCCAGGCTGGATGCAAGCTACAGAAGTCTGATGGTCCTTTAGATAACCAGGTTCAATGCCACGAAGGATTTTAGTGATAACAACCAACGCTTTGAACTGCATGTGAAGGAATTGTTTGTACGCTGTAGTGTAAGCTCACCTGTTCATCTGAAGTACATCAGACCATGTTCTAGAGCCGAGATGGCGAACCTGTGGCACGTGTGCCAGAAGTGGCACACAGAGCCATCTCTCTGGGCATGTGAGCTATCGCCCATTGCTCTTCCGGGTTCCAGCACGCCAGCCAGCTGATCTTTACATGCGTGGGAATGCTGGAAGCCGGAAGAGCAGCTGCCTGGTATGCATGCGCGCACCGGGAAAATGATCTTCTGGTTTCCAACATGCACCTATGCACCGGCCACCTGGTCTTTTGGTTTCTGGCACACATTTGCACACGAAGACCAGCTGACTGCAAACCGGAAGATCATCTTTCCAGTGCGCGCATGCGCACCAGGCGGCTGCTCTTCCGGTTTCTGGTGTGTGCATGCACACCGGCCAGCTGGTCTCCTCGTGCACACGAGTGTCAGAAACCAGAAGACCATGTGGGTAGTGTGCATGCGCGCACCAGAAACCGGAAGATCATCTTCCCGGCACGCGCAGGTGCACCAGGTAGCTGCTCTTCCGGTTTCCGGCACGCGTTCCTGTTTCGGCACTCGGTGCCCAAAAGGTTCACCAACACTGTTCTAGAGTAGGTGTCAGCAACCCATGGCTCCAGAGCCGCATGCGGCTCTTTCATCTCCCTGATGTGGCTCCCTATCGGCTGAACCCACTACTGGCTGGCCCCACCCCTCACCCTCCCCTTCTAGTCACTCTTCACCTGGCCTGAGAGGAGAGAGAGAGAGAAAGAGACACACACAGAGAGAGATACTTGTTTCCCACAGAAAACACTGAGAGCCACAAAACCTGGGTAGGCGTGGCTGGGTGTGTGTCATGTGACTGGGTGGGAGTGAGTGACATCGAGTTGACCACACCCACCCAGGTTTTGTGGCTCCCGGTGTTTTCTTTTCTGTGGGAAATGGGTCCAAATGAAGATTTAACGGTTTGATGCTCAGACCTCCAAATGATTTAAGCTCTTGCATCGCGTATGTTCTTTACAGATTTTCTGCCACAATATTGTTGGGTGGGTATATATTCCTTTTTGCCTACTCTACCAAGGTAGTAAAGGAAGGATCTTTTCAATCCAGCTTCATAGCTGCAATTAATAGCTTTCCAGGGGTGAAATCCTGCAGGTTCTGGAGAACCGGTAGCGGAAATTTTGAGTAGTTCGGAGAACCGGCAAATACCACCTCTGGCTGGCCCCCGAGTGGGGTGGGAATGGAGATTTTGCAGTATCCCTCTCCTGCCACGCCCACCAAGCCATGCCCACAGAACCGGTAGGGAAAAATTTTAGATTTCACCGCTGCTTTAAACCATGGTAGTTCTTCTTTTTCTGGTTCTTGGCACGCAAGTTGGAAAAAGATGCAAGCAGGATAGCAAGACAGCAGATTCTAGGCAGTGAAATTGTGGTTTTCCTGCTACAGTTTACTTTAAAGTGCAAGCAGATTTTCCCGAGGATTACACCTCCACCCACCCCAATTTATTTCCATTTCTTCACTCGCAATTAGATCCATCCTTTTCTTAAGCTCTTGCTGTAGTCCTGGTAGAAGGAGAGGCACATTTAAGGCAATAACTCAAACTGTTTCTAGGCAGATGATGCTTTCTAAAGAGGTGAAGCCGTCATAGCAGGAGGTCTCAGCAACATGTCCATCATCATGAAGAGCAATTCGGCAGAATGTCCAACATCTGGAGAGCAATTTTAGATCAAGGATGCTTTCCATCCCCTCAAACAAAGGGGGGGGAGGGGAATCCAGAAGGTGCCCCAAAACAATTTGGGGAGAGATATTTCTTGCCTAGAGGCTAGGCTTTGCCAAGGGACTATCCGGGACCACCGAGTCTCCTATGCCTTCCAGAAGATTATCCCACTGGTCAAAATCTTCTTTGAGCTCTAGATGGAGAAATCAAAGTGTTATTGCATCAAGAGCATGGATGCTATTCAGCAGGTACAGGTTCTGGAGAACCGGTAGTGAAAATTTTGAGTAGTTCGGAGAAACGGCAAATACCACCTCTGGCTGGCCCCAGAGTGAGGTGGAAATGGGGATTTTGCAGTATCCTTCCTGCAGGAGTGGGGAGGGAATGGGGATTTTGCAGTATCCTTCCCCTGGTATGGGGTGGGAATGGAGATTTTGCAGTATCCTTCCCCTGCCATGCCCACCAAGCCACGTCACGCCCACAGAACCGGTAGTAAAAAAAAAATTGAATTCTACCACTGATCAAGAGGCTATGGTGCTAAGTTCTAACGACTAACTGTTGTCACCCTCACCATTTTTGAGTCTTCCAGTGCATTATGCAATGAAATTCAATAGGGGATAGAACACCCTTTTTCATCAGTTGACCTATTTGGAAATTTAAAGGCATCTGGTGACACTTTCTAGAAATAGCATGGAAGGATTTGCCCATTCATAAAAGAGTTACTGTGCCATGCAGAGTGAGCACACGCACTTAGGAGAAGGCAAACTGGTGAAATGGTGGTACCTTGCTCAATAGCAGTAACTGTGAGAAGGATCTGGGGAGTCCTAGTGGACAATCCCTTCAATATGAGCCAGCAGTGTGCTGCAGCTGCAAAAAAAGCCAACGCAGTCCTAGGCTTCATTATCAGAGGGATAGAATCAAGATCCCGTGAAGTGTTAGTACCACTTTATAATGCTTCGGTAAGGCCACACTTGGAATATTGCATTCGGTTTTGGTCATCACAATATAAAGAGATGTTGAGATGCTAGAAAGAGTGCAGAGAAGAGGAACGAAGATGTTTAGGGGACTGGAGGCTAAACCATATGAAGAACGGTTGCAGGAATTGGGTATGTCTAATCCGATGAAAAGAAGGACTAGGGGAGACATGATAGCAGTGTTCCAAAATCTAAGGGCTGCCACTAAGAAGAGGGGGTCAACCTATCCTCCAAAGCACCTGAAGGCAGGACAAGAAACAACAGATAGAAACTAATCAAAAAGAGAAGCAACCTAGAACTAAGGAGGAATTTCCTAACAGTTAGAATTAGTTAGAGCAGTTAGAATTAATCAGTGGAACGACTTGCCTCCGGAGATTGTGGGTACACCAATATTGGAAGTTTTTAAGAAGAGATTGGATGGCTATTTATCTGAAATGATGTAGAGTTTTCTGCTTCTGCAGCGAGTTGGACTAGAACAGCAGTCAACAACTGGTAGTCCGTGGACCACTGGTGGTCCGTGATAAAATTTTAGTAGTCCGCAGAAAAACTTTGCATTTTTTATATTGCACTAAATAAGCGATCCTCAAACTACGCCCCCAGGGTCGGATATGGCCCACCAAAGCAATTAATCCCGCTTGCTGACAGGATGGGGTCCTTCAGGCACTTAGCTTGGCTGCCTGTTTAGTAGCTCCAGCCCCTCCCTCCCTCCCTGGGAGTCAGGTGCTTCAGTGAGTGGTGCACGAAACTTCAGCTGGGCTCCTCGAAAGACAGAGTTTGCAGGGGGATGATCTAGTGTCCGGGCTGGCTACAAGACAAACGTTCATTCTTGGCCGTATTTGAGATTCCTAGCTGCAATGGACAGCAAAGCTAGGGTTGACCGGGATGCTTCTCTCTGCTAACAGGCGGCCAAATTAAGTGCCTGAAGGACCCCATCCCGTCACTAATTCATATTAGTGGTCCACGGGATTTAAAATTATGAATGTAGTGGTCCCTGAGGTCCAAAAGCTGGGTGACCCCTGGACTAGAAGACCTTCAAGGTACCTTCCAACTCTGTTATTCTGAAATTGGCTCTTCTCAGTCCCCATCCTGAATGCTGTCCATTAACCTAGTTTGATTTTGCCTTTTATCTGATGGGTGTCTTGTTCTTCATAGGATGATGTCTCTTTTAGAGGAAGAAACAACTTTCATGATATTGACTTACGGAGATGCTTTTGTAAGAAAGCGAGAGCAGCCTGGTTGGTGATATTCAGGCCTTTGTATGGATCAGTGGTACCCCTTGTCTTGTAGATCCGATTGACAAGGTTCCCGGCTAAGAAGGTGAAATCAGTCTGACTCTGGTGGACGGTACCCCTAGGAGAAAAAATATATCAACATTAAAAGTGAATCACTGAGAAGAACAGGATCCAAAATGGATCCCCAGGTCCAAAGATGGGACATCTCCCAGATTTAGCAATTAAAAAAAGGTCATTTCAACATCTGCTGGGAAAGTCTATGCAATGAAAGAACACCCAGCTGGCAATTTGGAGTTTCAGAAGACACTGTGAAATCCAGTGGCTGGAAAGAGGTCTTAACCGTCTGAAATTTCCAATTTTTCTTTAATCTCGGCATGAAACTCCCATGTTTGAAGGCAGCCTAGCTTCCAAGCATTTGCCTTGGAGAGCAATGGAGGGACACTGCCTTATGAACTTTTTTATTTCATCAAGCTGGCCTGGCCTAAATCTTCTCCCCTTTTAAATATAAATTTTAAATACAAATTTTAATCTGTTTAAATTATGGGGTATTTTAAATTCAGCCAAATTATTTAATTCGTTTTTAATCTATTTTAAATTTTTGTATTTCTGTGTTTTATCTTCTGGCTGTGCACCGCCCTGAGTCCTTCGGGAGAAGGGCGGTATAGAAATTTAATAAAATAAAATAAATAAATATGTCCATTTCTGGTGCTTTGTGAAACAAAGGAAAACACTGCAGCACTAAGATATCCCAGTGGTGAAATCCAAATTCTTTTAGTACCGGTTACAATCTCTACTTAATTTTCCTCGGGCTCTATGTGACAACACTTTCCTGGAAAGGAGGGGTGATTTAATCTTAGCTTCATGACGCTGTAATTCTGAAATCAAAGAACAATACAAGAAAAGGCTTCTGGAAGTTGCATCCAGGCCTAGTATCTGTAGGCAGGGCAAATTATTAAATTACTGAAATTAAATGTGTTGAACTTCATAACTGATCGGTCCCAGTTCCTGTCTTCCTCAATTATTGATTGATTTGATTTGATTCTTATTCTGCCTTTATTACTGTAAAAGTAACTCCAGGCAGCAAACATCCATAATACCCCTTCCTCTTATGAAACTGCAAGAACAATTTCTTGAAAATAATGGCCACTGCTATCAAGAAATGAAATTTTAGGATGTGCATCAGTGGTGAAATCCAATTTTTTTTTACTACCGGTTCTGTGGGCGTGGCTTGGTGGACGTGGTGTGGCTTGGTAGGCGTGGCTTGGTGGGCGTGGCTTGGTGGGCGTGGCAGGGGAAGGATACTGCAAAATCCCCATTCCCTCCCCACTCCTGGGGGAAGGTTATTGCAAAATCTCCATTCCCTCCCCACTCTTGGGCCAGCCAGAGGTGGTATTTGCTGATTCTCCAAACTGCTCAAAATTTCCGCTACCAGTTCTCCAGAACCTGTCAGAACCTACTGAATTTCACCCCTGAGACACTCCCTTCGCCATGTTAGCAGTAGAGTTCTTTGGGAAAGACAGAGAGATGAGACAAAACACTGGATCTGTTTTAGCAGAGCTTAAAGGGGGGGAAAGAGAGAAAGCGATGTGTTTTTGTCATCTTCAGACAACCACCCATTGTCTGCAGATAAAGCAACTCTATATAGGGGATTTTTTTGGACAAGGGATTCTGACTATTTAGCAAGACGACAGAGATTTTTCCTCCCCTTCCTTCTTCTTCTTCAAAAATCAGCCAAAAAAGCTTTGCCAGTGCTATTTTAAGAAGCAGACCTGATGCTGCCTTTGCATTCCTGCCTGAAATGAGCGTCAAAACCATTCTATGAGTGTTTCATCCTTCAGCACCAGCACGGAAAACAGGGGTGGGGGGGAAACCAGACACACAGACACATCCATCTGGTAGCATCTTCCTTTCAAAGGCTCTCAGTTTTAAGGGGCCAGTTTGCATTCATTTCACCTCTCGAGTCAAAACGATTCTCTGGTTTTGGGCTATGCCAAATCCCAAATTAATTTTATACGACTTACCAAAAAAAGAGGCTATCTTAACAAGGATGCAACTCTGTAGGCTTTGCTAATCCATGCTGTCCTTTGTTGCTTACCATCTTTTTCTTACTGATTCTCCCCTTTTCTTCCCCTAAATGGTCCCTCCCTCTTCTCATTTCAGATACCACCTTATTTTTAACATCTCCCTTCCATCCCCCCCCCATTACTTGTGTCACATCTTCTTAGACTGCAAGCCTGCAGGGAGAGGCTGTGTGTATATATGTGTGTGTGTGTGTGTCTAATCTGTGAATGACACCTCCTCTGATTGTGTATTCTCTACTACTACGCAAAGGCGTTGATCACAGTTGGAGACCGGGCAGACTCACAGGATTGTAATGATCTTGCTTTCACTGCTGGTAGTGCTGATTTTTTTCATCTTGGCCACGCTCTCTGCCGTCTGGAATGATTCTGTGTTGATAAACAGCACCGGCTTGGTCACTTTTGGGTAAGCAGAATTTTCCAAAGGAAACATCCATGCATCAAGGGCAACAGCGCATCTACAGGAGGGAAATAAGCACAGGGCACCTAGTGAAGCAAGAGACCAAAAACCTTGGCTTCCCACATAGCAATAGCACTTAGACTTATATACCACTTCACGGTGCTTTACAGCCCTCTCTAAGCAATGTACAAAGTCAGCATATTGCCCCCAACAATCTTGAGTCCTCATTTTATTGACCTCGGAAGGATGGAAGGTTGAATCAACCTTGAGCCGGTCAGGATCAAACTGCTGGCAGTGGGCAGTTAGCCTGCAATACTGCATTCTAACCACTGTGCCACCAGGGCTCCTGATAGCAATAGCACTTAGACTTATATACCACTTCACGATGCTTTACAGCCCTCTCTAAGCAGTTTACAAAGTCAGCATATTGCCCCCAACAATCTTGAGTCCTCATTTTATCGACCTCGGAAGGCTGGAAGGCTGAGTCAATCTTGAACCGGTCAGAATCGAACTGCTGGCAGTGAGCAGTGAGTTAACCTGCAGTACTGCATTCTAACCATCACGGCTCCTTTGTTTGTTGTTTGTTCTTAATAAGCTCTTTTGAGGTTGCAATTTTCTTTAACATAGAAGATGTTCTGGAAGATACTCACTTAAATTGGGCTTCTTTGACCAGAGCTAGCACAGCTGTCGCGCCTCCAAAAGAATGACCCATGACAACGGCTTTGGTCAGATCCACATTGTCCTGCAAGGGATGGGGTGAGACAGTTAAGGAAACCAGCTCATTAATGTCATGGACCAAGAATCTCCAAAGTGGGCAACATTGGAAGGCTCCAGGGATGGTGATGAAATCTGCCATTCTGCTACTGGGAACTACAGGTCCCAGGAAACCCAGCCAGCTGTCCATTACAGGTAGTCCTCAACTTACAACAGGTTGCTTAGCAACTGTTTGAAGCTACCATCTGCCTGAAAAGGGGGACTTAAGGCCCAGATCTGATGTTCTAAAAGTTGACAACCCCAGTCATGTGACTCTATTCAGTGCTCAGCAACAGAATTGCATTATGGTATTTGCAGTATGTGATTCACAGTTATGTGATTCTTCCGTTTTCTCAAAAACCTGAACTTACTTCCTGTTTTCTGCAAAGAGCATGCCCATAGTGAATCATTGGCTCACTTAACAACTGCTGTGTTTGCTTAATGAGTGCCGCAAACAAAGTCTTACCCAAAAAAATTGCATTTGACCAACATAAAAAAACACTATTTTATGACCGTCACAACTTAAGACTGTAATGAGCAGGCTCTATTATGGTTGTAACGAGGACTACCTATAGTGAGGAAAGTTGGGAACTGTAGTTAGGGAAAACCTCAGACTGGCCATCCATTTACAAGAACAAGGGGAGATCTAGGATTCTATCAAAAATAGGATATCTCATTTTTATGGAAGAGAGAGAACTATTATATCCCCAACCCATTTCAATGTTCCCACAGGAAAAATCAGAGAATTATACTACAACACTTCTGGAAGGCATCAGATCTGTGAAGGCTGAAGCACATCTTCCAGCTGCCAGCAGGGGTGAAATCCAGCAGGTTCTGACAGGTTCTGGAGAACTGGTAGCAGAAATTTTGAGCAGTTCGGAGAACTGGCAAATACCACCTCTGGCTGGCCCCAGGGTGGGATGTGGGAATGGATATTTTGCAATATCCTTTCCCCAGGAGTGGAGAGGGAATTTGCAGTATCCTTCCCCTGGAGTGGGGTGGGAATGAAGATTTTGTAGTATTCTTCCCCTGCCACGCCCACCAAGCCACACCACTCCCACCAAGCCACGCCCACAGAACCGGTAGTAAAAAAAAATTTGGATTTCACCACTGGCTGTCAGTATTGTACTAATAATTCCTGGTGGTTTACAGAATGCACATTTACATGCACACAAATACAAGTATTTGGGGTTTTATAAATTGGGCCTACTATTTAATAATTTCAATTATTTTTAAATTTTGTCTGTCTTTGTGTTTTTAATTAGGCTGTACACCGCCCTGAGTCCTTCGGGAGAAGAGCGGTATAGAAATAAAATAAATAAATAAATAAATAAATAATAAATAAGTATATACATTCCAAGCCAAAGTTCAAAACTCTGTCTCTAAATTCCCTTTAATCTTCACCCTTTCTCTTAGAAATTACAGTTACCGAGGCATTGACAAAATCCCCATCAGTCAATTGCAAAAGGCAGCTTTACTTGGAACAGTTTACATTCTGAGATTATACCTTTAACACCATCAAACAACAACACTTGCCCATCCCAGGTCATTGGGAAGGATTCAAAAAGTGGATAAACGTGCCAAACCTAAACATCTGGCTGACTGTGCGACCAGCAATAATAATGTGAGAAGTCCTTGATGCTATCTGAGCTTGGTTTGCTTGCAGATGTTTCATAACTAGGTAACACCATCACTTACCTAGTTGGATAAGGAAACATCTGCAAGCAAGCCACCAAACTCAGTTCAACCCTGAGCTATAGATATGCTCTTCTATCATCATCATCTCATTTCTCTGCTGGTTCTGTTCTCATATATATTTTCCATATGCACACATGGGTTCACTTTCTATGAGAAGAACAGGTCCTGGCGCCCCCTGGTGGCTGATTGAAATCACAGGGATTCCTTTGGGATTGAGAGACAGGAGCAGTTGCAACCTCTGGTTTAGATTTATAAACTGGGGGATTGCCGGGGAAGGGGGAGGTAAGCCAGGGGTGAAATGCTACCGGTTTCGGCTGGTTCACCTGAACCGGTAGTAAAAAAATGCTTAAAAAAGTAAAAAAAAGTTTCTGACGATCAGCTGTGACAATCAGCTGTGACAATCAGCTGATCATCGTGATCATCGAAACCTTTTAAAAAACTTTTTAAAGTTAAAAAATGCTTTAAAAAGTAAAAGAAAAAAAGTTGGCCACGCCCACCCAGTCACATGACCCACCCCCCACCAAGCCACCCCCATTAACCGGTAGGGAAAATTTTTGAATTTCCCCACTGAGGTAAGCCCATAAAAAGATGCCAGCTCCTTCTTTGCCAGAAAGCAAAAGGCAAGTCGGCTTTAAAACAAAAGCGAAGTATCTCACACATTCAGGAAAATACATTTCAGATACAAGACAGAAAAAAGCACTGATACAATAAAATGCAAAAGCCATTCTTTCGAAGACAACAAAGTCTACATTTTGGACAGAGAGGATAATTGGTTTGAAAGAGAGGTCAAAGAGGCCATCTACGTCAAAACTGAATGGCCCTCTTTCAACAGAGGGGGAAGGATACGACATCACCTATCCCCCATCTATAACACATTCCTTTCAACAGTTCCAAGAAGGCTCCACACCCAATTACACCACTCAGGTGACCCTGAGGACACAGACAATCCCTCCCCAATCGCCTCAACAACTCTCTAAAACAGAGGTCTTCGAACTTGGCAGCTTTAAGACTTGTGGACTTCAACTCCCAGAATTCTCCAGCCAGCTATGCTGGCTGGAGAGTTCTGGGAGTTGAAGTCCACAAGTCTTAAAGCTGCCAAGTTTGGGGACACCTGCTCTAAAGGAATGAAAAGGACCAGGTGTCTGCAAGGAGTATCAATCCTTCCATTCCCCACCATCCTGTCAGAGCTAAAGAAGCTTCTTGGATGAGAAGCAAAACATCTGCAAAGAAAAACCAGAAAGTCCAGTTGCCTCTCGAAAAAACACCTTTGGGGCAGCCATGACTTGGATGACTGAGAATCTCTACAGACCCTTTAGCTATGCAATTTGAGATGAACACCCTTTGAATGGTGTGGGAGTAGGAATGGATTTCCAGAAGAAAAAACGTTGCAGATTTCAGGAACCATTTGCACTACTCAGGTGACCCTGAGGACACAGATAAATCACCCAGGGCTTCAACGACCCTCTAAAAAGATGCAAACGACCAGCTCCGTCTACAAGGAATATCAATCCTTCCATTCCCCACCATCCTGTCAGAGCTGAAGAAGCTTCTTGGATGAGAAGCAAAACATCTTCAAAGAAAAACAAGAAAATCCAGTTGCCTCCTGAAAAAGCACCTTTGGGACAACCATGACCTGGATGACTGAGAATCTCCACAGACATCCATACAATAGTGTTTAACCTTGATAGATGGGTTTCCAAAATTCCTTTCCCCTTAGGAAGACCTCTGCTGTGTTGGTAGGGGGATGGATGGGAAGTCCAGTGGGCCCATCGGACAAAAATAGCATCGTACCCTGGTGACCCAAGTCCCACCTCTTTCCTAAATAACCCATCTAAATATTATTATTATTATTTATTGAATTTATATCCCGCCCTTCTCCCCGAAGGGACTCAGGGCGGTGAACAGCCGAGAATTAAAATAACATACAATATAAAAGTTAAGATAACTAAAAATAAATTAAATTAATCGGCCTCCCAATTTAAAACCTCAAGCTATACAATTAAAAAACTAACCCATAAAACCTATTCAGGCCAGGCCGGCTTGCTGAAATAAAAACGTCTTCAGGGCCTTACGGAAAGTGCGGAGATCCGGGATCAGCTACCGGGAGGTAGCTCGTTCCAGAGGGCGGGTGCTCCCACAGAGAAGGCTCTCCCCCTGGGGGCTGCCAGCCGACATTGCTTGACCGACAGCACCCTGAGGAGGCCCTCTCTGTGAGAGCGTATTGGCCGGTGGGAGGTTATCGGTAGCAGAAGGCGGTCTCGTAAATACCCTGGCCCTAAGCCATGGAGCGCTTTAAAGGTGAGAACCAAATACTGTGCATGTGTTCTAAAGGGGCGGAGCCTGTGGAGGCTCAGCATGTTTACCTTCAGAGTAGAGAGGTCAAAATCCGAGCTCAGAAGGTTTCTAACAGCCTTGCCACTGTTGATGCTTTGGATCAGCCTGAATCCGCGTTTGCACTCGTTTGCTCTTTGATGGAGCTGCAGTGAAAAAAGTTTTAGAATTACCCTTTGGCTCCTCAACTCTCTCTATCACACACACACAGGGTTAAGGCCAACATTACAGCAGGATGCAGAGAGAGTGTCAGGGTTCCAAGTAATACACCCGTAGCAAGCAAAACCCCGAGGCAGGTAGATTCCTCAAAGAATAGCATTATTGGATATATCATATTGGGAGATCTGGTGAAAGCCGACTCTGAAAGCTCCCGCGGTTTTCACCTAATTAAAAGTTTTTCACTTTCTCTAAACCAGTTTCCCAATTTTTTTTGGGCCATGCCCTACCTAAGCATCTCTAAAATCCTAATGCCCCCCCCCCCCGTGACATATAAGTCTTACTATTCAAAAAGTGAACTCCTACTCATGTGGAGGAAGCCTAAAAGGCAATTAACTTGGTTTAAACAAGGTTCCAATTGCCCCCATTAAAAATCAAATTGCCCCACTTTGGGGTGTGGGCCCCACATTGGGAACCACTGCTCTAAACAATCAGTCACATGGTCCAATCACGGCTCTGTCTGGTTGCCTGGGGACATCACTCCTCCTTCCTCTGACCAGATGTGCCAGAATGTCCTTGGTTCCCAAGTATTTTATTTTGGCTACAAAGTCCCAACTATCTCAAATCCCCCCCCCCCCCCCGGTCTCTCAGCTCCAGTGTGTCAACACTGAAGCTCCAAAATGCCTTCGGTCAGATCAGCTTCAGGGTTGACAGAGAGATCTGATGAATTGATGGAAGTTTGTGATATTCAAGACCGCGTTAAGGAACTTTACTGTCCGAGATAGTCAATACCTGCGGGTTCCGGAACGGAAACGTCTTCTGATCTCTGGGTACCCTGCGGTAAGTGAGCCATTCTTCATGCATCTGACCTTCTTGTAGATCTGGTGCTTCGGGATCCAGTTTGCAAAAGTAAGTAGCAGAAGCTGAGCGGTCTCTGAAAAGAGCAGGTACTGTGAGCATCAGCATAGAGCAAGAACAGATGGGAAAACAAAGAAGAAAAGGAATCTCCTACAGTTCCTCTACTGTAGAGGTATTAAACTCCAGGCCCGGGGGCCGGATCCAGCCCGCAGGGTGCTTAGATCTGGCCGACGGGGACACCCTGGAAACAATGAAGGACCGTCCCGTGGCGCCTCTGCCAGTGAAAATGGAGTTCGGGAGAGCTATGCGCAGCCCTCGTGAGCTCCGTTTTCGTTGGCAGAGGGTTGCAGGAGGCCGTTGCAGCCGAAAACGGAGCTCGGAAGCCCGTTTTCGTTGGCAGAGCACTCGGGCCACCACAGGTGCCCCAACATGAGTGATGTCAAGCTGGCCACGCCCCCCTGCCCTCCCCAAGGTCAAACACAACTCTGATGCGGCCCTCAATGAAAACAAGTTTGGCACCCCTACTTTACTGTTTTTAAGCTCCCGCCTGAAGTCAAGTTTTTCAGTATGTCATTACAATCTCGGGCTCTATGTGACAACACTTTCCTGGAAAGGAGGGATGATCTAATCTTAGTTTCATGATCCTGTAATTCTGAAATCAAAGAACAATTCAAAAAAGGGCTTTTGGAATTTGCATCCAAGCCTAATATCTGTAGGCAAATCATTAAATTACTGAAATTAAATGTGTTGAACTTCATAACTGATCGGTCCCAGCTCCTGTCTTCCTCAATTATTGATTGATTTGATTTGATTTTTATTCTGCCTTTATTACTGTAAAAGTAACTCCAGGCAGCGAACATCCATAATACCCCTTCCTCTTACAAAACTGCAAGAATGATTTCTTGAAAATAATGGCCACTGCTATCAAGAAATGAAATTTTAGGATGTGCATCAGTGGTGAAATCCAATTTTTTTCACTACCAGTTCTGTGGGCGTGTCTTGGTGGGCGTGGTGTGGCTTGGTGGGCGTGGCAGGGGAAGGATACTGCAAAATCTCCATTCCCACCCCATTCCAGGGGAAGGATACTGCAAAATCCCCATTCCCACCCCACTCTGGGGCCAGCCAGAGGTCGTATTTGCTCCGAACTGCTCAAAATTTCCGCTACCAGTTCTCCAGAACCTGTCAGAACCTGCTGGATTTCACCCCTGATGTGCATAGATGCATCAAAGGCAGGGGTGAAATTCAGCCGGTTCCTACAGGATCATGCGATACGGTAGAGCCGACTGCGTCAAGCCCCGCCCACCAGCGCGGACGTGATGATGTCCCTTTTTTGCGATGATTTTCGGCCTCTGCACATGCGTAGGTTTTGCGCATGCACGGACAGCAGTGCGTGTGAGCAAAGTGCGCACACGACGCGCACACACTTGCAAACCGGTAGGGAACATAAGTAAATTTCACCCCTGATCAAAGGCAAATATTTTTTTAAAAAACCACCATAAATTCACAAATCTAATCTTAAAATGCCTTCTCTGAAGGGATTCAGTCTCACCTGTGCTCAAGAGCCATCACCAAAAACCCCCGAGAAGCCATCTCAATGCAGATAGCTGAGTATACGGTTCTGAAAATTGAAGGAGAAAGCAGATAATTAAAACTGAGGAATGCAACTTCTTTCAAATTATTTGGTCCTGAAATGAACACATCAGCAAAGATGAAGAAAAAAAATAAGGCGGTAGCAGTAGATACAAAAATCAAGATGGTGATTGTGAAGTACACAATTGAAGGACCAGATGGATTTTTAGAGGATTATTGTTCAGCCAGTTCCAGGGTTTCAGATGTTTCTTGCAGATGTTTCCTTAATTAGGTATCCTCCAGCCCAGGGGTGGGTTCTAAATTTTTTTACTACCGGTTCTTTGGGCGTGGCTTATTTTGTGGGCGTGGCTTGATGGTCATGTGACAATTCTTTAGGATTTAGCAGAGGTACTGGTCTACCAGGCTTTTAACTGCTTGTATAGCTGTACCAGTCTACCCATTTGTTTTTTGAGCGTCCCGGTCTACCCATTTCTTTTTCGAGCACACTGGTCTACCACCACACTGCCTTTTACCACTGATCAGCTGTAGGGCGGCCCTTTGAATCCCAGCGGCAAGAGTTTAAACAGTTTTTTTCCTTCTAGCTGATCAGCTGGGACTCAGGAGGCAGGGGTGGGGCCAAATAAAAGGTAAGAATAATGCGGGGGTGGGGTGGGGGGTGCAGAACCACTTCGGTGACATCATATCGTCACCGCTACCAGCTCGGCAGAACCGGGCCGAATCGGGAGGAACCCACCACTGCTCCAGCCCTGACTTTTTCAAACTTGGCCACTTTTAAGATATATAAACTTCAACTCCCAGAATTCCTTGAAGTCCGCACATCTTAAAGTGGCCAAGATTGAAAAACAGTACTCTAGCTCTAAGCAAAATGAAACTACAAGTAATCCTCAATTTATGACCGCAATTGGGGTCGGAACGTCTGTCATTAAGCGATGCAGTGATAATGTGGGACACGCTCAATTTTATGGTGGTTTTGTCATGGTCATTAAAGGAAGAGAGAGATACAGAGAGAGGGGGGAGGAAGGGAGGGAGAGAGAAAGAGATGTCAAAAGAATTTTGTGGTTCCCAGTGTTTTTTAACAACCAGTTCTCTGCCCTAATGACTGGCTGGGTAGGCGTGGCTGGGGTGTGTGTCATGTGGCTGGTGGAAGTGAGTGACATTGAGTTGGCCACGCCCACCCAGGTTCTGTGGCTCCCAGGGTTTTCTTTTCTGTGGGAAACGGGTCCAAATGGCTCTTTGAATGTTTAAGGTTGCAGACCCCTGGCTTAGAAGATGCTATTGCTATCAGAAGCATTTCAGGCAGGACGGCTGGAGAAGATCTCTTAGGAAGAGCCCCAAGATGTGGCTGGTTGGTTAGCCTGAGGTTTCCCTTTGAGAACCATTTTATTTCTTTTGGAGGCCACCTGCACCCCAAAAGACCGAGCAGCTTACAATACACACAAAGACATCCCCACAATGGTGTAGGGTCTCCTGCTTGAGTGGGGTGGGTCCGTGGTGGTTGAACTAGATGACCTATAAAGTCCCTTCCAACCTTTTTTTTTTTGTTGCTTTAATTTATATGGCCGCTCTTCTCCTGAGACTCAGGGCGGCTTACAATGCGCTAAGCAATAGCCTTCATACTTTTGTATATTTATACAAAGTCAGCTTATTGCCCCCACAAACTGGGTCCTCAATTTACCTACCTTTGAAAGGATGGAAGGCTAAGTCAACCTTGAGCCTGGCGAGATTTGAACTTGCAGTAATTGCAAGCAGCAGATGTTAATAACAGTGCATTAGTCCACTGTGCTACCAAGGCTCTATTAATCTGTTAATCTGTTAAACAATAATTAAAACATGTCCATACAGAAAAATAAGCCTGTATTATATACCTCAAGCCATTAAAAAAAAAAGGCTCAGCCTCCACCTTAACCCAGATATCATAGCCATGTTTTTAGTGACTTTCAGAACCGCTCTAAGAGGGGAGCCCTACAAATATCACGGGGGGGGGGGGGGGATATCCCACAACAGCCAAAAGAGGAGCAGCAAGTAAACTGCATAAGTAGGGCCTGGTGGCTCAGCAGACTGATACCATTGTGATTAATACCAGCTGTCTGCAATTACTGTAAGTTCGAATCTCACCAGGCTCAAGGTTGACTCAGCCTTCCATCCTTTCTAAGGTAGGTAAATTGAGGACCCAGTTTGTGGGGGCAATAAGCTGACTTTGTATAAATATACAAAAGTATGAAGGCTAATGCTTAACGCATTGTAAGCCGCCCTGAGTCTCCGGAGAAGGGCGGCATATAAATCAAATTAAAAAATAATAATAATAATAAGTAGAGTCATTTCATTGGCATATACTGTGTTTCCCCGAAAATAAGACCCTGTCTTATATTTTTTGAACCCTGAAATAAGCGCTTGGCCTTATTTTCGGGGAGGTCTTATTATTTTGGGATGCGTGGAGCAAGACGGGGCTCCTCTTGCCGTCTTACCTGATTTCCAGCTCTGCGTTTAAATATTTTCGGGGAGGG
This sequence comes from Pantherophis guttatus, assembly GCF_059756535.1. Taxonomy (NCBI): domain Eukaryota; kingdom Metazoa; phylum Chordata; class Lepidosauria; order Squamata; family Colubridae; genus Pantherophis; species Pantherophis guttatus. The sequence continues at coordinate 17,805,214 of NC_142072.1, read as the reverse complement.
CTTATTTTTAGGGGGAGGCTTATTTTAACGCATGTGCTCAAAAGCCTGATTGGGCTTATTATCAGGGAATGTCTTATTTTCGGGAAAACAGGGTATCAGGGATAGCTTCAGGGTGGCTGTGGCCTGTAACTTTTTAATGCTTCACGGGATGACTGAAGACTTAGGAGCCCAGGGGGTGCAGTGGTTTAAATACAATAATGCAAGCAAACTTTGCCCACTGCCTGGAGTTCAATCTTGACTGGCTCAATATGGAAATAATGCTTACATTGTAAACCACTCAGAGAGTGCTGTAAAGGGCTATGGAGCACTATATGGAGGCATTGTTACTAGGTAGGGGTCATGGCCCAGGACTGAGAAAACTCAGGTGTTCAAGAGAAGGCTTCAGCACAACTTGTGGAATGTCAGTCTCAGGAGACACAAAGCCAAAAGTCACCTCAGGCTGATCAAACTCCGGAGGAGCTTGGCAGTCAGATAATTTTGATGACATGGGGCCTCCCCGTCGCCATATCCAGCAAGTAGAGGGAAGGGCTTGTTATTTTATATATCTCTTGATTGACAACAGTTGACTGCATCCTGATTTAAGAAGCAGTCCTGAACCATGTTCTTTCCTGGAAACAACATCTGAATTCCAGCTCGTGTGTGGTATAAGGAACCTTGAATCTTAGGAGTGGGTGACTACCCTGATCTGGATTTTGGAAATTTAGACTGATTCTGAACTATTCTACTGTATGTTTCTATTTAAAAGCAATTCATCCAGGCAAGCATCCAAGATTCTATATTGGTCTGCCTACTATGATCTCTTGAGCTTGGGTAAACTGAGATATAGCATAGTCATTGTATGTGAATCAGTAATTGAAACCTGAAGCAGGAGAGTTGGGGCGATATTCCAGTGTGGCCAACTTCTGCTCTCCCTATGAGATTTAGCTTTCCTACCCCTGTTTTGGGGAGAGGGATTGACTGTATTATTAAATGAGAAGTCTGCATGCAAGGATATATGGAGGAAAACTGGTCACCCGCTTTTGGTCACCTCCTGCCCAAAGTTAGTGACAAAGTCAGAAAGGAGGTTTGGAAATGGCAAAAGAAGAGATTTGAGCCCTGCTGATTATCCTACTGAGACAGAGAGAAGGAGATCAAGGCCTCTGCTATAAAGCGGATAAGAGTCATATAGGATCTACTAGATTTCCATGAATATCATTCAAAGATCTCAGACTCGCGTACCAAAACCAGCATCCTCATCCTTGGCCTTCCTGAACTGGTTTTCCACCCCACATGTACAAACTCACCGAATGGCTCCTAGTCCATGGGAGAATATGATCAATGGATATTTGTGTGAAGAGGGTCGGAAAGGTGCATCCCAGCTTACAGGGATCTTACACGATCCTGTGAAAAATGAAACACATGTTTATTTATACATACAGGAGTTTCAACATTTTTTACTACCGGTTCTGTGGGTGTGGCTTGGTGGGCGTGGCTTAGTGGGCATGGCAGGGGAAGGATATTGTAAAATCTTCATTCCCACCCCAATCCAGGGGAAGGTTACTGCAAAATCCCCATTTCCTCCTGATCAGCTGGGACTTGGGAGGCAGAGAACAGATGGGGGCGGGGCCAGTTGGAATTTTTACTACCAGTTCTCCGAACTACTCAAAATTTCTGCTACCGGTGCTGAAACCCACCTCTGCATACAGGTACTCCTTGATTTACGACCACAAGCGGCCCCCAAATTTACATTGTTAAGTGAGAAATTTGTTAAGTGAGTTTTTTCCCGTTTTAAAACTTTTCTTGCCACATTTGTTAAGTGAATTACTTAAATTAGAAACACGGTTGTTAAGTGAATCTGGCTTTCCCATCAGCTTTGCTCATCAGAAGGTCGCAAAAGGGGATCAGGTGACCCCGTGACACTGTAACCGTCATAAGTATGAACTACTTGTCAAGCATCGGATGTAAATCTCGTGACCGTGGGGATGCTGCAACAGTCATATGTGTGAAAAATGGTCGTGTCCCTTTTTTCAGTGCTGTTGTAACTTTGAATGGTCACTAAACCAACTGTTGTAAGTCCAGGACTACCTGTATATCAGGGGTGAAATGCTCCCGGTTTGGACCGGATTGCCCGATCCGGTAGCAATGGTGGTGGGTGGTTCGGAGAACCGGTAGCAAAAATCCCTGTACCCCCACCACCATGCCCAGCTGAGCCACATGATCATCAGAGGCTTTTTTAAAAAAACTTTTAAAAGCATTTTTTCTACAACCTCTTCCGATGAAAAAATGCTTTTAAAAGTAAAAAAAAAAAAAAAAGCCTCTGATGATCGCGCGGCTCAGCTGGGATCGTCAGAGGCTTTTCAAAGCATTTTTTTCTGCAACCTCTTGGCCGAAAAGGTGGGGAAAAAATGCTTTGAAAAGTCTCTGATGATCCCAGCTGAGTTGCCTGATCGGCAGAGGCTTTTCAAAGCATTAGAAAAAATGCTTTGAAAAGTTAAAAAGAAAAAAAGTTGGCTACGCCCACCATCACATTACACCCACCCCACCAACCCACGCCCACAGAACTGGTAGTAACAAATTTTACATTTCACCTCTGCTGTATATGCTATTTCTCAACTGCCCATCTCTCTCGGCAAAAGGTTACTAAAGATAATATGTGTTCCCTTGGGTTGTAGAAGTATGACTTTATCAAGGCAGTTATTGAGAAATTTCTAACCTACTTCCCTAAAGATGATAAACATGCTTTACGAAAACATTGGGGTTTCTTTTTTCAGTTTGAACAAGGCTTGGAAAGTACAATTAGAAAGGAAGACTGTAGTTCAGTATGAACAAATTGAATTGTACAGTCAAAAACTACTGTAAAACTGTAAAATTGGAAACCAAAAATATTTTCCTATCAGTTAGCACATTAGTTGGATACACATGTCCAGAAGACAAACAGTAGGTACTGTATGTACATATCGTGTTTCCCCGAAAATAAGACCCTGTCTTATATTTTTTTTGAACCCTGAAATAAGCACTTGGTCTTATTGCCATGCGCTCAAAAGACCGATTGGGCTTATTATCAGGGGATGTCTTATTTTGGGGGGAAATAGACGCTCTTTAGATTTAAATAGTAAACATGGTGCGGAAATAAGCTAACTGGCTAAATCGCTTCACTTATTTAAGGCATCTTTTTTAAAAAAATCATCAAACATCTACTTTTGGTTGCTTGATGATTTCTAAAAAATATGCTTTAAATGGATGGATTATTATTTGGGGGGAGATATCATCAAGACCATGATCCCACATTTATGGGACAATAGATAATATTAACAATGAAAAAATATATGAACATGATTTATTATGATCTAATACAGAGGTCTTCAAACTTGGCAGCTTTAAGACTTGTGGACTTCAACTCCCAGAATTCTCCAACCAGCACAGCTGGCTGGAGAATTCTGGGAGTTGAAGTCCACAAGTCTTAAAGCTGCCAAGTTTGAAGACCTCTGATCTAATATGATATTTTGCAATCAGCTAAAGGTTCTACACTGCAAGACAGTGGATCAGAGAACATATTTGTGCTTTTTGAGGAAGTGTCCCAATCTCAAGCTTGGTTAGGCCAGTGTTTCTCAGCCATGGTGGCCTTAAGATCTGTGGACTTCAAAATGCTGGCTGGGGAATTCTGGGAGTTGAAGTCCATGGATCTTAAAACCACCTTGATTGAAAAGCAGTGGATGAGGCAGAAGAACAGTTGTGGGGTCAACGTACGTTTCACTCAGTAACTCACAAGAAACGGTTATCTTACCAAATGTAACACTGAGAAGTGGAGCAAACCATTTACTATTCAAGCTCATGTAGTCAGCTAATCCGGAGTAATATTCATAGCGGGGAATCCAGTTAGGCTCCTTGGCTTCACCCTGAGGGACACAAGGGTAGAAGAGGCGGAAGAAGAGGCCCTAAAGAAAAGAAGGGTCAAGTTAGTATAGACCCCAACTCTTGATTTCAAACTGCAGAAGAGTTCATTACTGCTATCTATCTATATATAAGAATCTAGTCAATTTACAGTCAAAACTAAATTGGCACTAGTAGATAAGGGTCAACAGAATTCATGGGGAGAGGGCTGGATTTGGGTCTCTTGTGGCAACACAGTGATTCCAAACTTATGACACGTTTGACTCCCCCTTCCAGCTGAGCCTGCTCTTCTCCTACACCAGGGGTCTGCAACCTTAAACACTCAAAGAGCCATTTGGACCAGTTTCCCACAGAAAAGAAAACACCGGGAGCCACAAAACCCTTCCTGTGCCTGACTATTTTTTGAGCGGCCACAAAACTAGCATATGTAGTTGAATTAAACGTTCTGTTTTCTTCTGAAACTTTTCTTTTCTTGGATTTATCCATGGTTGGCTGACCGGGGGTTGAAAAGTTCAATAAATCGTGTGCTGGCGTGTGTCGCACATTGGTGGTGGTGACGCATATTTTGAGTGATAGGGAGCCACAGCAGAGGGGTGAAAGAGCCACATGCGGCTCCAGAGCCACAGGTTGCTGATCCCTGTCCTACACAATCCATCTTTGGCAGACTTCAGCCCGTCTCCCTTACGGTACCTTAGAACTACCTCTGAGAACATCCTTACTCCATCATTTCCCTTATGCCTCTCAATTCCCTTTTTAATGCCTCTTTTCTGTGAATTCCTTGCCCCAGCCCCTCATTTTCCCCTACCCCACTGCCACTCCAATATTTTTGCAGATGAGCCCAGGTAGTATTGCCAGATGCAGTGTTTTTTCATTGCAGACGATCACACATGCTAATTGTAGAAGTAGAATAGGCATATAGTCACGCTGGGCGCATGACCACGGAAATGTCTTTAGACCCTGCTGGCTCCCTTGGCTAAGAAATGGAGATGAGTACCATCACCTACAGTCAGACATGTCTGGACAGGGGAAGGCTTTACCTTTAGAATAGGCAGATATAGGGTAGATTAGAGACCCTTGAAATAGTAAATGAAAATCAAACATTAAAAGAGAAAAATCTGGGATCAGATCTAAGGTTTGGCCAGCTCAAGGTTTCTGGGATATTTCATTTGAGGGATTTTCAATTTTCCAGCTGATAAGTGCCAGCCTCATTCATTGGATGGTTATATTTGTCGTCATTCTTTACCAGGCTTTACACAAGGAGTGGACTGACACACCTTTTCCCCCCAGTTGGCTCTTTCTGGAAAGCAGAAAGAAACTTTTCCAACTTCCGGTGCTTCCTCGTTTACATGCCAACGGGTTTCACATCAATTGCAATGACTCAACTTCTCTCCATGATATCATTCACATCTGCCTTCCTCAATATGAGGTGGACTGCAATTCCTGAAATTCTTCAGCTACCAGAGAAACAACATATTTCATGGGTAACCTCTTACCTTAAGAGGAAGCATCCGGCCGAAATCCCCCCAAGGAAGTTCTGGGGCTGATGGGGAATTAGAACTTGGATCTTCCCGCTCCTAATCCACTACCTTCCCCACTAGATCACCAGGTTCTTGGGCTGAGAGGAAGGGACTGTCCCAAAGCCACAGGGAGTTTCTGTGGCTGAGCAGGGTCTGGCACTTGAGTCTCTCTGGTTTATGGTTTATGGTTTATTAAATTTGTATACCGCCCTTCTCCCGAAGGACTCAGGGCGGTGAACAGCCAAAATTAAAATACATACAGTATAAAAATTAAAATAAATTAAAACAGAATTAGATCAGTTTGGCTTCCCTAAATTTTAAAACCCTTTACCCATAAAATAGCCCATTAAAATTTTAAGCCAGCCCGGTTTGCTGAAATAAGGTCTTCACACTCGGCGGAAAGTACGGAGGTCCGGGATCAGTCGTATCCTTGGGGGTAGCTCGTTCCAGAGGGCGGGTGCCCCCACAGAGAAGGCTCTCCCCCTGGGGGTCGTCAGTCAACATTGCTTGACCGACGGCACCCTGAGGAGACCCTCTCTGTGGGAGCGGATTGGCCGGTGGGAGGGTATCGGTGGCAGAAGGTGGTCTCGTAAATATCCGGGCCCTAAGCCATGGAGCGCTTTAAAGATGAGAACCAATACCTTGAAGCACACCCGGAAGACCACCGGGAGCCAGTGCAGCTCGCGCAGGAGAGGTGTTACATGGGAGCGCCATGTCGCCCCCATAATTACCCCCGTGGCTACATTCTGGACCAGCTGGAGCCTCCAGCTGTACTATTCCTAGTACAGTGTTGTTCACAACCTCTAGCGTAAGACTTCTACAAACATTGAACAGCTGTGATGGAATGTAGTAGGGAGGTGGATTCCCAGGAGGGAGGGGTACATTCCGAAGGAACTAAGAGACAACCCAATCCAGATATTTTGTGGGAGAGAAAGAAGGCGAGGACAGTCCCTCCCTAATAATTCCCAGAGTATATGGTAGATGTAAATAGTAAAGTGCTTAGTCTGGCAAGATTCTGTCTATAGGTGTGGAAACAACAAAGAATTCAACTTGGAAGAACCAACGTGTGTTAATCCTGGTTTTGCGGCCTGACAAAACTTGTTGTTCACTGATTTGTCTCTATTTGAGCATATATGTGTATAACTGTTGTATAGGAGACTAATATATTTGTCTATACAGGTTATCCTTGTTCAGCAACCATTTGAATTTATGACGGTGTTGAATGAATACTTATGACCCGTCCTTGTAGAGATGTCCATCGCAGCGACCCCAAAATCATGTGATCACAATCTGGAGGCTCAGTGCCCCGCACCAGAGGTGGGTTTCAGCAGGTTCTGACCAGTTCTGGAGAACCGGTAGTGAAAATTTTGAGTAGTTCGGAGAACCGGTAGTAAAAATTCTGACTGGCTCTGCCCCCATCTATTCTCTGCCTCCCAAGTCCCAGCTGATCGGGAGGGAATGGGGATTTTGAAGTAACCTTCCCCTGGATTGGGGAGGGAATGGAGATTTTACAGTATCCTTCCTCTGGAGTAGGGAGGGAATGGGGATTTTGCAGTCTCCTTCCCCCAGGAGTGGGGAGGGAATGGGGATTTTGTAGTCTCCTTCCCCCAGGAGTGTGGTGGGAATGGAGATTTCGCAGTATCCTTCCCCTGCCATGCCCACCAAGCCACGCCCACCAAGCCACGCCCACAGAACCGGTAGTAAACATTTTTGAAACCCAGCACTGCCCCGCACCCAATTATGACATCAGAGCATCCAAAGGTCATGTGATTGCCATTTGAAACCTTCACTGCTAGATTCCGAGAAGCAAAGTCCATGGGGAAGCTGGCAAGAGATTGTAAATGGTGACGGTGTGACATCGCACTTAAAAATGTTATGGGATTCATTCAACAGCAGCAACCGGAAGGGCTGGAATTGCCATCATTAAGTGCCCCAGCCATGTTATAGTGCACTCCACAACTGCACTGATTAACGACAGAAATTCCATTGCTACGGTCATTGTTAACCAAGGACTACCTGTGGTTTCCATAATAGGTCATGTGCAGTGGTGAAGTCTAAAATTTGTTACTACCGGTTCTCTGGGCGTGGCTCGGTGGGGGGAAAGGAATGTGGCTGGGTGGGTGTGGCCAATTTTTTTTTTAACTTTTAAAACCATTTTTTCTACAACCTTTTTGGCGAAGAGGTTGTAAAAAAATGCTTTCAAAAGGCTCTGACAATCCCAGCTGAGTTGCCTGATCGGCAGAGGCTTTTTTTCTTTTAAAAGCCTCTGCCGATCAGGCAACTCAGCTGGGATCGTCAGAGGCTTTTAAAAGAAAAGAAGCCTCTGCCGATCAGGCAACTCAGCTTGGATCGTCAGAGGCATTTAAAAGAAAAAAAGCCTCTGCCGATCAGGCAACTCAGCTGGGATCGTCAGAGGCTTTTTTTTTACTTTTAAAAGCATTTTTTTGGCCGAAGAGGTTGTAGAGGTTTAAAATGCTTTTAAAAATTAAAAAAAAAAGCCTCTGATGATTGCACAGCTCAGCTGTGCAAGGGGGGGGGGCAGGGATTTTTGCTACCGGTTCTCTGAACCACCCGCCTCCATCGCTACCAGATTGGGCGATCCGGTCCGAACTGGGAGCATTTCACCCCTGGTCATGTGCCAATTTGATCCAAGATAAAATATCTCCTGTGGAATATGGAAGATATTGTAGAGGGAGCTAAGAATTGTCCAGAAAGAACCTGCAATTGCACCAGATTATTGTGGTGATTTTGGCTCTGTCGTTTTTTAAATCTAAATGCCAAATGTTTAACTTCAATTAAGGCTTTATCAAGGCTGAGTAACGATATTTTCCAGGAATGAGAGGCCACAATATATCAGATCAGAATCAGTTTGATTCTCAGCGTCACAGTGAAGAATTCACCCTGAATTTGATTGGAAAGATTACTTTTCACGGAATCCATTCTGCAGAGAAATCCACTGTATCTCCCTGTAGAAAAATGACAGTAAACGAATTTCTGTATTTATTTTCATATACAGGTAGTCCTCGGCTTACGACCACAATTGAACCCAACATTTCTGTTGCTGAGAGATATTTGTTAAGTGAGTTTTGCCCCATTTTAGGACCTTTCTTGCCACCGTTGTTAAATGGGTCACTGCAGTTGTTAAATTAGTAACACGATTGTTAAGTGAATCTGGTTTCCCCATTGATTTTGCTTGTCAGAAGGTCGCAAAAGAGGATCACGTCAGGGGTGGGTTCTAAATCTTTTTACTACCGGTTCTGTGGGCGTGGCTTATTTTGTGGGCGTGGCTTGATGGTCATGTGACAATTCTTTAGGATTTAGCAGAGGTACTGGTCTACCAGGCTTTTAACTGCCTGCAGAGCTGTACCGGTCTACCCATTTGTTTTCGGAGTGTCTTGGTCTACCCATTTGTTTTTGGAGGCACTGGTCTACCCATTTGTTTTTGGAGGCACTGGTCTACCACCACACTGCCTTTTAACACTGATCAGCTGTAGGGCGGCCCTTTGAAGCCCCAGGCAAGAGTTTAAACAGTTTTTTTTCCTTCTAGCCATCAGCTGGGACTCGGGAGGCAGCGAAC